>NC_064038.1:11098370-11698370 GCF_932526225.1 Nematostella vectensis
TGTAAAAAAAAATACGTGAAAACGTAAGACCGAGTGGGGCCTGGGAGTTGCACGATTGACTGGATGGATGTGGATGGTGGATTGTGACACCACAGGATACCCGCGCGATGACCACAAAACCAAGTCGCATAGCTATACCATATTTCTATACCTATGGAGCTCCGCGCGCGGCCTGCAGCCGCGCTGGCTCCGCTAAAAAGTATTATTCTCTCCTCAGAAAGAAAGAATTTACAAAACTAATCTTAATTATTCTTACCAAACAAAAATGCAACCTACCGTTTCATTCGTTTCAAGTCGGCGAGAAACCAACATTTATAATCATAGTTTGCTGCTTTGTTTTTTTCAATTTCTCCATCTTTAGGCATGGGTTCTTTCTTATATTTTAGGCTTTTTGTAAAGACTCTTTTATCGACTTTTTTCATTTCCATTTTGTGAATCGGTAGTGTAATCTTCCGCCGTGTGATAACCAGTTTGTTGGAGGGGAAATTCGACAGCGGACTCAGAGAGAATTGTAGATTCTTTGATTTAAGCAATTCATGACTGTGGTAGAGTTTCTCAAATAATTTTCCCACTCCTAAGATTATTGGAAGTTTGTGTTTTTCTAGAGTGGTGACGACACCGTGTCAGCTAAGCGTGGTTACACAGTTGGCGCGGGCAGGCAGGCGAGGCAGAACCACAGGACCCCCGCGCATTGACAAAAAAAACTCAGTCGCATACCCATGGAGCTCCGCGCGCTGGCTCGGCTATAAGCTCAGTGATAATATGTGTTTCCACATACCCCTTTCAATGTCTTTTGATGGCAGGCAGATAACTGGCTAAAAAGGAAAACTGTAACGGAAACCCTGTGCCGTCCCCCCTCGGAACACTTTGTACGATATTGTATTACGTAACTAATAAACCACTTGGATTTTTCATTGTGGCGGTAAGGTAGGCAAACATGCTAATAACATGGCAGTGTGGTGGGAAGAAGGGGGTAAATTATCATGGGAAGGGGGGTATGGGGTTGGGTATTTAGAGGTGGCAATTTTTTCATCATAGCGAGGGGAAGGGGGGCACAAAAATTGAAATGCTCCATTTTAAAGAACTTTTATAAGAACTTTAAAGTTTTTATAACCATTCAGTTATAGGAAGTATAGAAAGCATAGATGAGCTTTCTGAAAAGGAAATTAAATTTGAGTTTGCAACAGAGCTTTGAAAATTTTTCTTGGCCCCGCGAAAGGATATTATGAATCGAGTGTATAATTTCAAGTTTTGGCGGGAAAATCTAAAATTCGTTAAAATTCTAAGACGGTAATACCACAAAATATTGACAAAAAGTTTTGCAATGCAATGCGACCCACAATGAAACAAAAACCATTTATAGGAGAGAATTATATGCGAAAAAAGAAAATCAGTGGCTATATGCCCGACAGTCGGGAAAGTTCCTCGATGACCTTTCTAAACTTAATATAGAATACTTTGAACTCACAAGGTTGACAATTTACCGTGACGTTTTAGCAAATTGAGAACTGGTGACATTCAGAAGCTTAAGAAAACATTACATGCGCAAATAAAAAAAATATATATTTTAGAAAGGCTTTATGGTTCCCCTGTGTCTATCCCAGAAAGCCGTGGGGCCGTTTAAAAACAAAATGGAGAACGGACGACCGGAGAGAAGTTGTTCTTGCGGAGCGCACCGTTTTCCTTGCTTCAGTCTGTATCTTAAAGACAACAATAATGGTTCCTGAACTAGGCATAACTACATCAAATGTTATTTCTTCGGGAACAAGATTGGGAGGCGCTACTGCCTATTTTATTGGCCAATTTGATGGAAGGATAGTCGATTTACCAATTTCGAGTCCTGCACCTGTGATGCAGCGAACAGTTCTACCTTTTAAACGACTACTTTTGACTATAAATTGTGATGTCTCCCCACATTTCCTTATAATAAATGGCAGCCATTTTGACATTGTATATGCACTACGCATACGTGGCGGCCATGTTGTCTCTTATTTCTGGGAATGAAATAACGAAAACCGCATAACGAAACACACAACGATCTTCAGCAATAAATAGGAAGACATGAAGACGGGAACTAATATAGGGCGCATATACTTCCCCTTGTAATTTAATTTACATCTCGATCTACGTCACAAAATGACCAAATCTATCAATTCTGAAAGGTTATATATACTTTTTCGATTCCTTTTTAAAAACTATATAGAACATCACTCATTGGGGCGCTTATTAGGTTGATATGGCTATAAGGGGGTATAATTGAGTATAACAAGATTTGGGTTTAACTTATTAAAAGAAGATAATCGTAGACAACCGGGGTTTCAGTTGTAAGGGAAAAAAATGGTGAACCAAGGTAAAGTTGTAAAGTAAGGTAATCAAAAAGTCTGGTTGTTGTTCATAACGACCTCGACTTCGTGTCGAGGTACGCTTCACGCCGCTTCTATTACACGCGGAAATGGCGCTAATTCTTAATTCTTACCAATAACGACCTCGACTTCGTGTTTAGGCACTGCTTCTATCACGCGGAAATGGCGCTAATTCTAACCAATAACGAACCTCGTTTTCGTGTCGAGGCACTGCTTCTATCACGCGGAAATGGCGCTAATTCTTACCAATAACGACCTCGACTTCGTGTTTACGCACTGCTTCTATCACGCGGAAATGGCGCTAATTCTAACCAATAACGAACCTCGTTTTCGTGTCGAGGCACTGCTTCTATCACGCGGAAATGGCGCTAATTCTTACCAATAACGGCCTCGTCTTCGTGTCGAGGCACTACTTCTATCACGCGGAAATGGCGCTAATTCTTACCAATAACGACCTCGTCTTCGTGTCGAGGTACGCGTCACGCCGCTTCTATCACGCGGAAATGGCGCTTATTCTTGCCAGTAACGACCTCGACTTCGTGTCGAGGTACGCGTCACGCTGCTTCTATCATGCGGAAATGGCGCTTATTCTTATCAGTAACTACCTCGACTTCGTGTCGAGGCACTGCTTCTTTCACGCAGAAATGGCGCTTATTCCTACCAATAACGACGCAGAAATGGCGCTTATTCCTACCAATAACGACCTCGTTTTCGTGTCGAGGTACGCGTCAAGCCGCTTCTATCACACGGAAATGGCGCTAATTCTTACCAATAACGACCTCGACTTCGTGTTGAGGCACTGCTTCTATCTATATACTGAATTGCGCTGGCGGCAATTCAATGATACATTTCAGCTGTCATTCTTTTTTGACAAGGAAAAAAATGTATCTTAGACAATAAGTAAAATTGCATGTGAGTATGGACCAATAAACGTTGATTGAATCTTTTAAACCGTTTCCACGAATTTGACTAAAACGGTTAAAACCGTTTATATAGCATACTCTGGAAACTAAGATATTATATTAATGTTTTATATTAAAAGTTTTGTTTCCAAAGAAACCCAACTTTACCAAGGTAGCAGGGTTTGTATAGAGCCTCTCGGAGTATTAACGAATATTTGCGAACGCCAAGCCCAGAGCGATCGTTCGTCAAAGAATCTTGAAGACTTGCACACTGGAAAAACTGCACAACAGAACATAGAAACAAGGTATGACTTATCATGAAGGTTGTCATTGATTTTCTAAGTATACCATGATGTAAGGTTCCAAGCATACCATGATGCAAGATTGAAAACTGAAAAATGGGTGAGGAGAAAAGAACCTCTAGTAATTTTTAAAAACAAGCATCCCAAAAGAGTAAAGGCCGGTTTACACGCGTTGCTAAATACAGGAATGCTCACAGTTTGCAGTCATAACCCTAACCCTACGCCCAAAGGCTTTTCTACAATTTCTTTCAAGTTTTGATACGTCTAAATGCCCCAAAAAAGGATTACTGTTTCGTCAGTTTATGCTCTACAAAGTGTGGTGAGCATTCCTGTATTTGTTTTACACTTGCGATTTTTGATGCAATTTGATGCAATGTCACATCTGTCGCGGCAATTTTTTTTCCTTTTTTTTTCAAATCACGTTTGCATTGGCGATTTATAGTTTCAGCGCGCACACGAGCAAAAATCGGTGCGAAAGATGCGACAGAAATTTCATTAAATATCGCAAGTGTAAAACGACCTTAAGGGCGCCGACATAGGTTAAAAAGTTGGCAATCTAAATTCGGTTTTTCACCAAAAAGACATATCTGGGTAGAGAATATCGACCGCAAGCAGTTACAAGCAATCACAAGCTCTATAGGTTTATTTCCCGCTGTCATGTGTAACAATAGGAGATAATTTATATATTATAACTTTTAATATTGCGATAGAGACTTGGATGCAAATATTAGGAAAAATGTGATTTATTATTTAGACGTTTGAGTCCGGCTTTGCGCTTTGATACAGGGTTATATCCCTGCTAAGAAGTTTACAGTAATTAGCGCTATTTCCCCATCCTCTCTCGGCATGTAAATCCACGCAAAAGTCATGCACACCAAAGAAAGAACAAGGATATGAAATCCTGATAAAAAGGCTAATTTTGCCTGGATATACTCAAGGAAACTCTTCGTTTTTGAAAAGTTAACTTATCTGTTTAGAGTTTTGTTATACATTAATATTTCTCTGAGTGCAAAAAGCTAATCTTACTTCTCACGCGTTTTTAGCGTTAAAGCGGCCATCGCACCCATCGCCAGTTAACTTCCGCAGGGCCACGGTAACCTCAACCGACAAGAGACAAAATAATCTATGAGAATCCGCGCTATTCTACAGGCCATCCGTTCTAAATTATCAGTCACATCCTCAAAAAAAACTTCCTAATAGACACACTGCTTTTACAATTTTGAAATATTTTTCGCGTTGTCCGTTAAAAATTATCGGATATTTTTACGTAACCGGCCGAAAGTAAAGTGGCCGCTTTTTAAAATCAGATGGAATACAATAAAGCATCCAGCTTAAACAGCACCTGCATTGGAGTTATTTGCACCGAGCCTCAGTTTTCTAATGTAATAAACCAAGTATTATTATTTTTCTGAATAGGTTTTCTGCAAGGCAGCAAGATGTTAACAACCATGTACTTCTTATCCATCACGCTGTTGCTATGGGAGCGTGTTGCTGCAGACAAGTGCGTCCCTTTCACCCAAAAGGGCGTTTCCCTTCAAGGTCACGTGATCGACACAAGGATCGTCGACAACAAAACGCACTGCGAGCAGATTTGCTTCGATGAGAAGATGACGTGCACATCTATCAACTACAAACCGGCAGAGTGAGTGAGCCTAAAGACTGTTTTAGAAATCTGGTTACAGAAGCCTTTATATCGCAACGTTATACACCCCCCCCCCCCCCCCAAACCATAGCCTTTTCCGCAGGCGTCGCGAGTGGTTTGGTAAAAAGGCTTTTTTTTCGATTTCGGGCTTCCTGTGGGTTGTTCAAGAAAGAGTGGGGGCCTGGGTTAGAGGGAATCCGGCTTCCGGTTCCAGTTCAACTCGCCACAGGAACCATAATTCATAAAAAAATGAAAGGTAAAAAAAAAATAATAAAAACACTCGAGGTGCCTGCGGAGGAAGCTTCCCAAACAGCATTGGAAAGTCTTTTCCCAGAAAGTCAAGAATTTGTCGATATCCCTGTTGTTGTTTTCAGGTCGCTATGCGAGTTGAACTCAGTTTCTCACATGACACATCCGGACAAGTATGGCCCGGACGCTGACTCATTCTACGCCATGGTGAGCCCGCCGATCTTATGCAATAAAAATTACTGTGGAAACGGCAAGACATGTGTTGTGTTGGATGAAGTAGTTACGTACAAATGCGTACCAGGTACGATAATGATGATAGCGATAATGTTGATGTTGATGAAAATGATGACGGCGACACGATAATGATGCGGACGATACGTTAATGACGACGACGATGATATGAAGGGGATAAAGATGATGATGATAACAAAATGATGGGGATGATGATGATGATGATGACTACGATAATCATGACGGCGACACGATAATGATGGGGATGACACGTTAATGATGACGATGATGATATGACGGGATAATGATGATGGTGAAATGCCTCTGATGGTGGTGATGATTATTTAACAATAATACCTAAGGCCGTTTGGACTATGATTTGACACGAGGCCGAGAGGTCTAATTGTTTTAGAATTCACCAACTAGATGGTCTTAGACAAAATAGCGACGATTGAAAATGGTTTGTATATCGACGGTGGTTTTTTAGTGCCTGTGAATGGCCGCTCGTATTGATTGCAATGAAAACCTTGAACATATTACATGATATGATCGGCGTTTTTGGTCGTTTCTTACCGTTGAAAATACTTATATCTGGTTGCCTTCAGGTTTATTTTCTGGCATTATCCAATTAGTCCCTAAGAAAGCATTATCTAATTAGTCCCTAAAAAAGTCGTCGCTAACTCCGGCATTACCATTTTCCCGAGCATTTCGCTACTCACCGTCTATCACTAATAGACCATTAGTAGCTCAGCCAATCAGAATGCAGAATCTGTGAAAGACTTCTAGTTGGTGAATTCCATGATAAAGTGAGACGATGACAATGACAGGCACTCAGGAGGGATGACGGGGGTGAGGAGGGGGAAGGGTGAGGAGGGGGAAGAGGGGGCAGAGTGAGCAAGAGGATGGGTGAGGGAAGGAATGAGGGGGAGGAGGGGTGAAGAGGAATGAGGGGGTGAGGAGGGGGGAAGGAAGGGGGAGGAGGAAGGAGGGGGTAAGGAGGGGTGAGGCGGAATAAGGGGGGAGGAGGGGGGAAGGAGGGAAAAGGAGGAATGAGGGGGGAGGAGGGCGAAGGAGGGGTGAGGAGGGATGAGGGGGGGGGGGCGAAAAGGGAAAGCAGGGGGGGAGGAGGGTTGAGGAGGAATGAGGGGGGCGCTTGTCACATAAGAGAAGCCCATAAGATTAAAACTGACACAAAATTATTTTCCTTTTAGAATTAAAGCAAACAACCTGCGAAACGAGGAGGCGATTCAGTAGAGATTCTGGGAGGTCGACTAACAAATTCTTCAGCAAAGGAGCTGGGCGAAACTGTTGAGGATAAAGCAGGCACAGGGGGCGGGGGAGGGTCATTTGTTTATACAAGCACTGGTACATTACTTCTCGCTGCTGGAGGGGGAGGGGGTGTGTCAAATGGTCTTGTCGGTGTAGACGGGCAAGTGTCCGAAAACGGGACGGCTAGTCATGGATTTAAACCCATTTATAGTCGCGGTGGGGGGACCAATGGTAATCCGGGGGTGTGCAACACTGCTGGAGGGAATTGGCATGGAGGGGTGGGTGCGGGATGGAACGGCGCAGGTTGCTACAGAACCAGCACTGTGCATGGTGAAGCAGGCGGGTCTAGAGCGGAGGGCTGGCTGGGCGGTAGAGCCGGAGGTATGAACAGTGGGTACAACGGTGGGCCTCCCCCTGGGGCGGCCGGTGGATTTGGAGGAGGGGGTGCAGAAGACAATGGTGCCTCTGGGGGTGGGGGTGGGTATTCAGGAGGAGGTAGTGGTATACTTTACAAGCAGGCCGGTGGTGGAGGGGGTTCATTTTGTGGTGGGAGTTACTGCAAGGGAATTACAGGGGGTAACTCAGACAGCAATGGATATGTGCGTATTATATTTCTTGGTCTGTAAAAAGCAACTTCAATTAACTTCAACTAGCAGACACACGCAAGCGGGCTGACTTTTTTTTTATAGCCACGCTGTCACCCAAGGGCGGCGGGAGGGGGGGGGGGGGGCATTTGTATCATTCTTGAACAATTCTCCTATTACTTGCACTTTTTCGATTTCCAGTAGATGTCCGCTAACAAGAAATTTGACTAAATAGCTAAAGAAAACTAGTCTGTATTTAAATACATTAAAATTCTTAAAGGAATTTCTGTGAAGATAACAAGCTTTGCACTGCTACATAAAGGTCGCTTTAAGAAGCCAAACCCAGGCTAGCCATCATTCACTGCTTTAGGGGCTACATTTACTGATAGACAGCAGCAAAACAATGTGTTTTGGTGATTTGGCCCCTAAAACTGTAACATAGATATGGCGCATAATATTTACTGTATAATTAAGCACATTCATTTTGTAAGATTAGAACGTATTAAATAATCATTCATGCAAGAAGGAACCAAGTGTCCATTATTCTGTGGCAAAAAGCTTTCCCCATATAGGATCTTTTTATACAAAACATACGTAGGAACATGTAGAATATAGTACGATTTTGAGGAAATTATTTGGAAAATCTGCTCCCTAATATATATCTTATTTGTGATTTTCTGTTTTGAAACAATCAGATAGGGCAGGGACTGTGTCTCAGCCAATCAAATTTCTAGTATTAACAAAGACATTTTTTACATGCCAGTTCTAAATTATTAAATCTGGAACAGCTGCACAGCCCCCTTCAAAGCCTTGCTGGGCATGGCAAGAATTCCCGTGAGTTTTGGCTGAATAAAAAGGCTACAACCATTTGAAGTGATCGCTTCTTTGTGATTGCTTATTTAATATTTTGCGCCTTAGGGGGCGCTTTAGCCGAGGGGGGGGAGGGGGGATGAGGTCTTTTGAGTGCCTTCTTAATCCAGCTTAGTACAGATGCTTAAAAAACCATATTTTCCCAAACATGATGGCGCAGCGCCATAAGTTTTTATTTAGGGACGAATCCATTTAACTTTTGAGGGGGCAGGGGGTGGATGATTTTGAAAAAAAATTCATGCAAGCCTACAAAAAAAGAGAGATCGTGCACACCACCAATAGGGGAAAAAAATCCTGCCCAATAGACAAAAGGAAAAACAAATATCTTGCTCAAAGTTTAAATGGTCCGTTCATTAAGCTGGGGGCTAAAATGCTCATTTGGAAAGTATGGTACATTGGACAACAGCTGCTAACAAGCACACTTATTAAAACAATAAACTTTTTTATTTGTATTAAAGAATCTAACTGAACTATTTAAACATTATTTGTTTTTCTTTTCGTGAATTGCTTTGGCGTGAACTAATTCCCTTTGGATTTAACGGACTTTGATGCTCATTTCGATGCGTTTGGTGATGAGTCTGTGAGCGTTCTCAGACAGGCTGACAATCATTTGAACTTCATAGGGTTTTGTGAGTCTGGGAGTCCAAGAAAATCAAACCGATGGATTCTATTTGGGTTGCGTTTCGCGTTGAGAATACAAATAGCTTGCGTTGAGCTGATGTCCTGTGAGAACCCATTGCAATCTGTCAATCAAGTGCTCTGTCAATCATTTGCACTTGACAAGGGTTCTTAACGTAGCTGTCATTAAAAGTGTTAATCACTTGCACTCAAAAGAGTTTTTAATTAATGTAGTACTCACAAACTGTCAACACTTAGTTGCACTTGAAAGGGTGCTAAACGTAGTTTTCTTGATGAGCGCCTTCAATTGAGAACACCTCCCTGATGAACGCAGCTGTGATGGAGAGCTGTCAATCATGTGCACTTTACAGGCTTTTGTCATGACGTCGAGCCATGTCGTCCCCGAGATGACATGCTCTGTGGAAATGATGCATGTCATTGGATGAGTAAAACAAAAATCCACGAAAAACAAGCCTTTTTCATGGCCCTTATGCACCTATCAATGATAAGCCCGTGATGTTCATGTTCATCCCGTGGGAGAGGTTTATTGAACTCATCCTTTCCCGGGGTAGCTATCTATTGATCTAGTGCCCGATCATGTGCCCCACGGACTGGCGTGTTTTCGTTAAGTGTGGTGCACACTGCGGATGCTTGATTGCTTCTTAATTTACTTGTTATTCTTGGATGTGAGAATGTTAGCAGACTTGGTTTTTCAGTGTTTTACACTATTCAGTGCATCCATAAAAAGAAATCGCATGTTATATAGTTCCTGCTATCTCTATATTAATCCTGCTGTACGCCCTTAATGCAACCCTTCATTGATAGTTGCATCACACTGAAGAATTTCCTCACCAAACGTACTGAAAACGCATCGGGTGACTAGGCTGGACTAGACCCAGCAGTCTGATATCTCGTTTGCATCCACGAGTATGCAGACACACTGAAGAACTTCCTCACCAAACGTACTGAAAACGCACCGGGTGACTAGGCTGGACTAGACCCAGCAGTCTGATATCTCGCTTGCATCCACGAGTATGCAGACACACTGAAGAACTTCCTCACCAAACGTACTGAAAACGCATCGGGCGACTAGACCTAGCAGTCTGATGTCTCGTTTGCATCCACGAGTATGCAGACACACTGAAGAACTTCCTCACCAAACGTACTGAAAACGCATCGGGTGACTAGACCCAGCAGTCTGATATCTCGTTTGCATCCACGAGTATGCAGACACACTGACGAACTTCCTCATCAAACGTACTGAAAACGCATCGGGTGACTAGACCCAGCAGTCTGATATCTCGTTTGCATCAACGAGTATGCAGACACACTGAAGAACTTCCTCACCAAACGTACTGAAAACGCATCGGGCGACTAGACCCAGCAGTCTGATATCTCGCTTGCATCCACGAGTATGCAGACACACTGACGAACTTCCTCACCAAACGTACTGAAAACGCATCGGGCGACTAGACCCAGCAGTCTGATATCTCGTTTGCATCCACGAGTATGCAGACACACTGACGAACTTCCTCATCAAACGTACTGAAAACGCATCGGGTGACTAGACCCAGCAGTCTGATATCTCGTTTGCATCAACGAGTATGCAGACACACTGAAGAACTTCCTCACCAAACGTACTGAAAACGCATCGGGCGACTAGACCCAGCAGTCTGATATCTCGTTTGCATCCACGAGTATGCAGACACACTGAAGAACTTCCTCACTAAACGTACTGAAAACGCATCGGGCGACTAGACCCAGCAGTCTGATATCTCTTTTGCATCAACGAGTATGCAGACACACTGAAGAACTTCCTAACCAAACGCACTGAAAACGCATCGGGCGACTAGACCCAGCAGTCTGATATCTCGTTTGCATCCACGAGTATGCAGACACACTGAAGAACTTCCTCACTAAACGTACTGAAAACGCATCGGGCGACTAGACCCAGCAGTCTGATGTCTCGTTTGCATCCACGAGTATGCAGACACAGAAGGATACTGAATCTTGGGATCTCTTACAGGTCAGGCTACTTTTGAGCTGAATTTACAAAAAATAGGCCGAAACAGATCCCCCCCTATTTTGAGTTGTTTACAGCCCGACAAACTCAAATACCAGCTAAGGCATTGTGTTTTGAGGCCATGGAAATGGACCTGGACGATCAAAATAAAGTTATATATTTGGGACTTGAGTTTCTGATTTCTTTTACTTGTGTGATATTTTTAGCCTTTTGTTGAGAGTGTCGGTTCTGCTGTTTTTTTTGTTCGATTAGAAATTTGTCAAAGAACCTGAGCTATTATTTGGCTAAAGAGTAGTTGCTATCACCTTTTTTGAATGCATATCTTCAAGAACTTGTATCCCTTAGACTGATGCCTGAGTGACTTGATCGTGTTGTGTTTATTTTGCATTTATGATGTTTTTGAGCTGTGGGTACTTATGGCCAGTTCAGGTGGGTTGTAGGGTCAATGGCTTACCTGTAATTTGGCTAACTCGTGTTTTAAAGAGGAGGATTTTGATCTTTCCTGTTCTAACTCTTTGCTTAGTTGGACAACCTAAAAGAGACAAATAATAAAAAGGCGAAATATTAAAACAACTGAGACATTTTACGTTTAGGGCTTTAGTTTTGAACACAATAGATCAGGATTTCAGAAACCCGTGAAACGAAATGAATTAGTTAAATTGTAATAAGTGTAAAGTAAAAAAAAATATACAATAGGAAAACAATAAGTGTAATAGAGTGCATTATACTAATTAAAGTGTATTTCACAGGTTTATAAAAACCACTCCAGTCGATAACTTCCTGACAAATAGACATGGCACGTACACCCTGTACATCCCCCTTCGCTGGCAAAATGTTGGTCATTCATTAAACTATCCTTTTTTTCAAAACAAAAACAAATGATCAGCCTCTCAGTATGAATGAAGAATGACAAATTATTTCACCTCCCTTGAAAGCTTCGCAATCAGTGTGCATATGTTCGAGAGCAGTATTGCATGTGTCTGGAAATTGGGATACTATGATAACGTACCTGCTCTTTGACTTCATTGAGCTCTTCTATCTGCAGTAAAAGTTCTGACTTTTCTTTCACTGGAAAAGAGTAAAAGAATGCAAAAAAGTTAAATTCGGGAAAAATGTACAGCACACTGAAGTATATTTTCCAAAGAGAAAAATTAGTAAAAAAAAAAAAACGAGAACATCAACAATGGAGGGAGGCAAGCAAAAGTATTAGCTGCTCATTATTTTCATATAATCACGACCAAAGTATCTGTTTCATATGCCCTCAAGAGCCGTAGCCATGTAAGATTGGGGGAGGGGGTTTCAGTTTAATCTTTGTTTATCGAAGGTAACATATTTAACCGAATATACAGTTTTCTAACATGGCCCTCGGTTAGTAAGCACTGTCACTGGGGGTGGTCACTGCCAGAGGGTTTATTGCGTCCCCAGTGGTTCTTTTACGTCCCTTCGGTTCAGGTTAGTGTAGTGCAGTACAGCTTGAAGAGACGCGACATCTGGTTTGAGTGTCCTTATCAGAAAAGACTGGAAACACGGGAGAATAACTTCACTCACTTGTGGCACAAATTCGAATCAAGGAAGGAACCCGGAAAAATCCCCAGTTTGAGCCAGAATTCGAACCTGGGCCACAGCGGTGAGAGGCTGACGCGCTAACACACTAGCCCACCCGTGCTTCCACACAATATTGGGGGTGGGGGGGGGGGGGGGGGCAGCCACCCCCTTACTGGTCAATTACTTATAATTTTTGGAAACATTGGGTGGGCACAAGCCCCAGTAGCCCACCCCTTGCT
The DNA here is from genome assembly GCF_932526225.1 of Nematostella vectensis. Taxonomy (NCBI): domain Eukaryota; kingdom Metazoa; phylum Cnidaria; class Anthozoa; order Actiniaria; family Edwardsiidae; genus Nematostella; species Nematostella vectensis. The sequence continues at coordinate 11,111,208 of NC_064038.1, forward strand.
ACGGCCCCGCCCTCCCAGTTGTGCGAGTGGCAAAACCTTGACACTGATTTAAAGGTGGAGCTTTTGATATTAATTTTAATTTTGTGAACAGCAATTCTACATCAAATGACTTTTGACAACTCGTAATCTACGTGCATTACGGAATTTGTGAAGTTTGAAATTAATGTGAAGAAGCACAATGTAACTGTGTCGATACAAACAGACTATTATATTCAGCACAGCAGGAGCATGATGTATGAATCAGGCGTAAGAAAGACTGGAAATTAGGCCCCAATAGGGAATTTGGCTTATTTGAGTTCAGGTGAAAATGAGATAACAACAACAACAACAACAACAATAACAACAACAACAACAACAACAACAACAACAACAACAACAACGACAGCAGCAGCAGCAGCAACAACAACAAAAACAAAACAACAAGAATTCAACAACAATAACAAGAACAGATATCACAAGAATAACAACAACAACAATAATAACAACAACAAAAAACAACTTACTTTCTCCTTGAGCTAGCATGAAGCACAGCTGTTTATTCCTCTTCTTCACTTGAGCCAGCTCTTTCTGTTTTAAATTTAATAAAAATATCAAGGGCAGTATTAGCTATTGCTTCTGGTTGTATTTACGTTCCATAGTTGACATTATTGTCGCTATTTGTCAAACACAGAAAATCTGGAATTTTGAAACAGGGATAATGGATAACATTTTGGAAGATATTATGAACTCCCTGTTTTTTGTTCAATTGTGAAACTGGTGAGAGAAATGATGCGATATTAGAGGTGCAAATTAATGTGATCTGGTGTGAAAATAAAGCCCCCTATATTACAAATTGAGTGCTGGTATGTTTGAATATATTTAACCCCCATTTGCTGTGCTCCAATAACCTGATGCATGACAGAGGCAGATCCAGTATTTCCAAAAAAGGGGGGGGGGGGGTCAAAGCAAGGGTTTCAAAAAAGGTGGAGCTGGATTCATTGTTCTTCCATGGAATTTCCTATCTTGTTATTTTCAAGCGAAATTATCTGAAAATAGGGGGGCAGGGGCCGGCTAAGCCCACCCTAGATCCACCCGTGCACAATGAATATAGTGCATGCGTGTCATGCATTACAAACCTGAAGCTGTTCTATGAGGTCTTGCTGTTCTCTGACGGTTTTGTGCAGATCTGTAACAGCCTCATCTTTTTCTTCCAGCTTCTCTTGTATGTGCACCATTTCAGCTTTGATGAATTCTTCAGGTGTGCCCTTGACAATGACTTTCTGTGAAAATGCAGTGTATAGGGATTAATAAGTTATTTATATATGTCAGCATCTTGCAGCTGTCATTTTGTCATCCAAGCAAAATATTTTAAAGCATCCATTTCCATGGACTGATTTGGGGAAGCAATTGGGATATTTTCTATTGCATTTGTAATATGAAGCAAAAAAAAATCTTCTAAGATGGGATCTCTTCACATAGTTTGTCTTCCTTAATATAATGAAAAACAGCAAAGGGGTGGCTCTCTATGGCTCTTTAACCCATCGACTCCTGGCTATTATGTTTCTTCATATCCATATTTGCTGGTTATATACTTTAGGGCTATAAGTATTATTAAAGGACCGCCTCCCTTTTATTGGGGAATCGTGATAAAAAAAATATGGTTCAGATCAGGCCCCTCAGCAGTCTGTTATCCAAGGCTAAGGCTTATAGAACATAGTATCTCTGTCTGTATCTCTGTCTGTATCTCTGTCTGTATCTCTGTCTGTATCTCTGTCTGTATCTCTGTTTCACTTCTCAAGCCAGTGAACCAGAATTCAACCTCAGGTCAGGTCAGCTTGGGGTATTTTTAAAGGTGTAAAAATCTGAGGTTTTGGAATTTAGAGTGAGGTTTTGGAATTGGAAGTGAGGTTTTGGAATTGAGAGTGATGTTTTAGAATTGGAAGTAAGGCTTTGGAATTAAGCGTGACGCTTTGGAATTGAGAGGGAGCTTTTGGAATTGAGAATGAGCTTTTGGAATCGGAAGTGAGCTTTTGGAATTTGAAGTGAGGCTTTGGAATTGAGAGTGAGCTTTTGGAATTGAGAGTGAGCTTTTGGAATTGAGAGTGAGCTTTTGGAATTGGAAGTGAGCTTTTGGAATTTGAAGTGAGGCTTTGGAGTTGAGAGCGAGGCTTTGGAATTCGGAGTTTGTATTTGGATTCGGATCGCACTTATGCATCACCGTAGAAAGGAATACTTCGATCACTTCATCGGAGACGAATATGTGAAAATGCTAGCATACTCTTGAACAGCGGAAATCCATTTATTTGACAAAGACTTGAGGGGACGTTTTCTACATGTACCTACGCTACATGTATCTAAAGTGAATATCAGTTTGTCTTCGGTCCCACACAAAATGAAAAGTATGTATTTGGTATGTAACCTGTATGTAAAAGGCATGTCTTTTTTGTACTGGATATGTATTGGGTATATAAAAAAATACATACCTTTTACATACCTATACTTACATACCCTAAACATACCATTTTCTTTTAGCCATCTATGTATTTGGTATGTAAAAATACATGCCTTTTATTTACCCACACTTACATACCAATAACATACCAATCCTATCCAATGCACTTCTATGTATTTGGTATGTAAAAATACATACCTTTTATATATCTGTCCTTACACACCAAAAACATACCTCTTCTCTTTTAGACGTCTGTGTATTTGGTATGTAAAAATACATATCAATTACATATCCATTCTTACATACCAAAAACATACCGCTCTCTTTAATCCATATCTATGTATTTGGTATGTAAAAATACATACCTTTACATGCCCATACTTACATAGCCAAAACATTCCCTTTTCTTGTTCACCATATTCTACATATTTGGTATGTAAAAATACATACCTAATATATACCCATTCTTTCATCCGAAACATTTGCCGTTGATCTATGTATTTGGTATGTAAAAAAACATATCTTTTACATACCTATACTTTTATACCCAAAACAATGGCAGTATTAGGCCATCTATGTATTTGGTATGTGAAAATACATACTATTTACATACCCATTCTAACATACCAAAAACACACCCATCTCATTGCTGTATTTGGTATTGAAAAAATGCATGCCTTTACATACCTATACTTTCAAAAAAGCATACCTTCATTCAGGGCTCTTCTATTAATTGTGTATTCAAAAATACTTTAACCTATTCACATACCCATTGTATGAACTAATAATAAAAATAATATTTATGGTAATGGGTCATTATTCTTGAAATCACAAAAATTTATTTATAAATAAATAATTAATTAACTACATAAAAAATCTGTAAAAACAGTTATTATGAAAAGTACCAGTGATAAGTAATACAGTATATTTCTAATGATATTTAATTTTGGGTGCAGTTTGGAATTAGGATTAATTATATAAGGTAAATTTACATTGTGATTCTCACTCTATATTGTCTTTGCGGAAAAAAAAACTCTCATTCTCGCTCAATTCTATTGGGAGGTATCCCAAGAAAAAAACAATTGTCATTACCAGTGTCAATAAAAAAACATGTATGAATTAGTGTATGAACAGGTACGCGAACAATGCCCAACGGTTTCCTGTTCATGGGAATCAGATGCCTGACTTCTGCTTTTGGTCCTCTCAAGTCTGAGCTGGATAAGTGTTTAGAGTGCAGTATTTCATATTCCTCTATCATAGCTACATAACCATGCTCAGTACACTGGCAAACCACCTCGCAGGTAGAGCTTCGGCAGGGCTTTTTGTACTTGACAAAATAGAGGATGGACCCATTAGCCATCTCATCATCAACAGGCTTTGTATATTGTACAACAGTCGAATTTCGTTTTGTTACTCGGGTGTATCCTGCACTGTGTATAATGTTATCGCCACGTTTTAATCGGTAAAAACATTTGTAGATTATGTCGAATATTGCCACATTTCCAGCAATTATTTGTAGTTGTTCAACTTCCTGGAGAGCGCTGATGATGTCAGGTTTAAGAGATCCCAGTACCTGAAGCTTTAGATTCTCATCAATTTCCTCGCTCACATGCCCAACCCTTCGTTTTTGAGTTAATGACTGACAAAAGTGTTTTACGTTTAAATCCGTCACATTTTCAATCATTTCTGGTAAATGTTGTAAAATGGAAACAGCTCTCACAATTTGGCCCTCAACATTTTGTGAACCATGAAAGAGGCTTCTTTAGTCTCCATTTAAGTCCTCGTAGAAAAAACAAGAATTACTGAAAAGAGGGCCGTTGAATCTAACAGAATCAGCAAGATGTAAAAGCTGATGAAGATTAAAAGTCATAAATCTGTCATCATAAAGTCCTTGAGCTCGAAGACAAAAATGTTCCAATAGTTGATTAGCCTTGTTTATCTCCATGTTGTCCAATTGACTCTTTAAGCAACATATATTAAACACCACACACAAAAAGCATTAAGTGCTGATAGTGTTCATTTGGCAAAATACCCTGCATTACAGGCGAGGAATAATAAAGTAGCCAGGTTCGTAACTCAGACGCTTTGTAATGCGACCGTTCCTCAACACTTCTTGGTATCCTGCTGACGTAGTTTGGCGGTTTTATCCTCTCACGCCGTTCGTCACATGCTTTGACGCTATTTCCACAATACCAAGAACATTTCTTTGTGTTTCTTGTCGAACCAGTAGCATTAATTGTTTCATTACTCCTAACAAAACAGCGTGCATATATATAATACCTCATACGCGGAGGCAAATCACATATAACCATGTAAACCGGCCATATAGCATAGCTGGAGCTTTTAAACAATGCCACACCGTCCGTGTTTAGCTGAATAGCAAAATTGTTTGGATTTCTAAAAAAAAACCATGTTCTTTAAAAAATAATTGATAATTTTCGCCGTCAATTATATCCTCGATGTTTTCTGGGCAGTTCCGCCTTCTTTTGTCTTCCTCGTGGTTGAATCGGTAGGACGTAAGAGCTTCTACAAACGAACTGTCTTTAAGCATGCATGACAGCTGTGTGATAATTGGAAATACTATAAACGTATCGCATGTCTTACTTTTTCCAGGGGCGAAGCTCTTTTTGCAGTGCACGCAATTTTGCGTTGCGATTGGCTTAGTTTTTCCCAAGTATCGATTGCACCTTGTACAAAAATAGTGCCACTCTATGGGGGCTCTCATGGAGCCTAGGTGATTCCAGAGTGTGTGAAGTGTTTTCATGCATCTATTAGGTACCGGGCAGTGAAGGGAGATAAGTATCAACAGATGGGAAATCGCGGAAGCAGTAAGGCTCCTGCCATCGCAAATGTCATTATAGCTGCTAGATGCATGGTCACTGTTAGCAAACTACCAGAATAAATTGGCGGATCCTGCTCTTGTGCAGTCATCAGGTCTAAATCGGCCCCGTCACTTTCAATTGAAGAGTCATCCAGTTCAATAAAGTCTTCTTGTTCTTCGTTCTCGTCTTTACTTCCATGTTCATTGTTAATTTCAGTTTCCGAGTCAAAAACGACGTCTGCAAGTTTCTCCCAGTCTTCGTTATCCAAATATTCATACATCTCCGCTCGGTTTTCAAAATTTCTGGTAGTGTGAACAGTGTCGGAATTACAAGTGGTCTCGCATGCAATACAATCAGCTACAAAATTATCTTCGCTTTCGGATAGGACGTCATCAGGGTATTCGGCTATTATATCCTCCGTTGTTAAACTAGAAGTTCCCGGGAGAGTATCGTCTATCTTATCTTCTGTTTCTAAATCCAATAAGTTATCATTTTCGTTAGGATGAGAATCTTGCAAACTTGCTTCTTGTTCGGGTTGTCCTGGGGATCTTGGATGGCGAAGTAATTGTGTTATAATACTGACAGTACCGTCCTTGTTTTTTCCGATTCTTTCGGCCATCCATGTTGTTTTTGCCTGTAATATGGAAAGTAATTCCGTCTAGTTTTCAGTTGTTTGTTCAGGCCATTATCTCTGGCCTACGGTATCAATCAATCTACTACGTCACTACTTGCATAGTATGATAATAATAGTATAGTAAAAAAATAGAGTAATTGGGAAAATTTAAGCGGCAGAACCACATCATTGAAGTACATGATTGGTGAAATTCATAATAACAATAAATCCTCAACAGATAGTAATGCTCCAGTTAAGAAGAAAAAGTCATCAAAAAACACACCCCCTGCGACAACTGTGACTGGAACTGTGGAAAGTTGCGACCAAATTGCTGAGACACTTGAGGTTAGATTTTCAAACATTTTCAAAGAAATGGAGCTTGTGAATGTGAGAAATATACTTTATACCACCCCTCCTTCCCTCATAACTATCTTCAAACACCCAAGAAAAACAGGTCAATCGAAAGAACTGTCTTGCTCGAGAGGATCCCGTTCCTCGAGCACGACTAGTAAAAAATTGCGAGAAAGTACACTGAACTTTGCGAGCAAGAATTCTCAGCACTGAGAATCGAGATATCCTCAAATTTATGAAATCATTGAAAATCATAATAGACAATGTTTGTTTATGTACATATAGGACATCTCGATTGTTGCTATCAACGAGAGATCAACACAAAGAGCGGGTAAGGAATACTCCAATTTGTATTCTCAAGTCTATGATCATTCATGATGATTAGCTATTTACGTTTCATCCGTTTATCACAGGGTGCGAGCTGAATCAGTCAGAACAAATAGTCCAGGTTGGTACGCAATTTGAATGAGAAGTCCAGGATCTTAATTCTATACCTCTATAAAAATTTTTCAACCGCATTTCTATTTTCAAAGAAGTCGGCCTCCCGCGATTTATCAACATCGTCACTCAAGGTTTGTCAATTTCAATTAAACGGTTCTGAAACGCATAAAAATACACTAGTATAGATTCCCAAGTTTGAAGTCTCTCTTTAATTAACCAACAGGGAGTCACAAGAGACAAGCCAGCACATGCGCAGCGTAAGTATTTTTGTCATTATTTCACTTTTCTATTTCATATTTATATCAAAAATTATTATCCCCAGCAGCGTAAGTATTTTTGTCATTATTTCACTTTTCTATTTCATATTTATATCAAAAATTATTATCCCCATTTGCAGGGTAGAATTGCTGTAAAAAGAACAGTTCAGTATAGACTCCAAAATCAGATGTCTTCTATTCAGGTTCTACTTGAGGGTTTCCGCTCTATTAATTTTTTTTCTATTTCAGATGCGCAGAAAGAACAAAACAAAGGCCACTTTGCCCAAATCCTACGTGTGTTTCCACGAGAGATGAGCTTAGTGAGCTGAAGGAAAAATATGGGGCTTTGGAAGCGCGATTCAGGAGACTGAGCAGATCAGATGGTATCCAAGGTAAATATTTTCAATGTTATGGGTCAAAACGGGCGCCATTTCGTATTTTGTTGGGCTTTTCCACAGATAGCCTTTTAAATATCTTTCAAGACATAGTGTAAGTTACATTTTTAATTTTGATATTTTGTTCTCCGACAAAAAGGGAGCTTATATGCAAAATATTGAGCTAAAAAAAATAGTTATCTTGCATCTTTCCACTCTGTCCTTTTAGTTGAAAAAATTATTTTTTACGTTTACGTCATCCTCTTCTAGTTTGTTTTCTGATGATATAGAGATCATTTTCTACGTTTACGCCATCCTCTTCTAGTTTGTTTTCTGATGATAGAGAGATCATTTTATGATTGTCATTGATTTTAGGAAATGGGCTTCGAGTACCAAATGTACAAGTGAATGATGGGCGGGTAGGCGTGATGAGTGAGGCAGAAGCGGCAACGAGAAAGGTAATAATAAGGATGGATACAGGAATTTGAGAACAGTGCAGGGTTTATTAGTCAGCCTTGAGCATAAGTCTATAGTTTAAAATAGTTTAAATAAAAATGAGTGTGAGGTGTAATCCAACCTTACGGGCATCAGATCACAGATAGATTTTCTGGATGGGCGACTTGAAATACTTAGCTGCCATTCAAACGAAGTCAGTGGCTATGAGTGGTCATCGCTTGTGAATTCGGGAAGTCCCGATTCGCAACAGCCGGGACTTTCCAGCGCTTGACAATGATAATTTACTAATCAGATCACTCAGTAGCCACCGAATTTGTTCAAATGACAACTAACTATTTCCAATTTCCCGTGAAAGCAAGAGCTTGTCCTATCGCGAGTACTTGATACGATATTAAAAAAAATAACTCAAGAGTATTATTGACGTCGTTTTATGAACTATATGTTATTTTGGGTACTGAACGTTTTTTTTTTCTTTCATCATTTGCAGTTAGTTGAATTAGTTGCGGGCAGTGGTGTCTTCCTTTCGAGGACAGCACTTGCATTGTACAAAACCGCACACACCAAGTCCTCGCTGGCTACACGCCTTTTAAAGGCGTTTTTTTCAGAAGAAAGGCGCGAGGGAAAAATCTCTGAGCAGGGGGAGGTGGGAAATTTGCTTAACCAGCAAATTATAACCACTATTAAAGGTGAGAAAAGCTAAGTTTTGATTTTCCCACATTAAATTGTTTTCGCATCAGGTGAAGTTATGGTACCGCGAATATTTGGTATATTGAATAACTCAATTAATGACGACAATAACAAACGTAATGCAAAATGATTTTTTGTTACATTAATAGCATATGCGTCGAGGCAGAACCTCCCAGACGGGTGTAAAAAAGGCATCACAAGTGCCATGAACCTAAGTATAAAAAACTTGAGGAGAGCAGCACGGAAGTCAGCTTGTGAAGATGATCTGCCAAGTCTGCCTAGTCTTCCTGATGATGATGATGATGATGACTACGATGCAGATGAATCTGCTTGATTGAAAACTTTGGCATAGTTTTCACCATTTTTTAAAATTTATATTTGATAATAAACAATTCGAACTAGTAATCAAAAAAGTCATTTCTTGTGAATAGAGATTATGTGCCGATCTAGAAATTAATTAAACATTTCCAGTGATTTCCAGATTAGTAACTTTACCTTTGCAGCTTAGCAATTCCAGGTAATCTTATTGATCTTTAAGCAACAACTTAGTTTTACTTTGCGCATAAAGTGTGTTATACAACGTTCTTTGGGTTTAAATTTTGCGTGTGACATGTAGAGGCATAGATACCATGTTGCAGGGGCGTTTTATTGATATGCTTACAAACAAGGAAAGACTAGCTGCTTGGCTCAGTCGCTTATTCCAAGTTAGCCCTATAGCTATGGGACACATTTAGATAATGTATTGTACGTAAAATTGGCACGATGCCATTTTAAGGTAGCCTTGAGCTATGTTGGTGGCATGTCCAAGGTATATTTTAGGTATGTAATGGGTATGTAAATTTCCATTTAACGGTATCATTTGTGGTATGTTCAAGGTACATTTTGGGTATGTAATGGCTATGTAAATTCTATACCATTCCCTTTTAAGGTAGCCTTGAGCTATGTTTGTGGCATGTCCAAGGTATATTTTAGGTATGTAATGGGTATGATAATTTCCATTTAACGGTAGCATTTGTGGTATGTTCAAGGTACATTTTGGGTATGTAATGGCTATGTAAATTTTATACCATGCCCTTTTAAGGTAGCCTTGAGCTATGTTTGTGGCATGTCCAAGGTACATTTTAGGTATGTGATTGGTATGTTAATTTCCATTTAATGGTAGCATTTGTGGTATGTTCAAGGTACCTTTTGGGTATGTAATGGCTATGTAAATTCTATACCATGCCCTTTTAAGGTAGCCTTTTTAGCAAGCTTTTGATATGTAAATGGTTCCCACTATATATATTTTACTTGCCATCTACATACCAAATACTTACCATTTATAAATAACTATAAATCTTCAAATCAATGTCGCTTTTGGTTATGTAAAATGTATATTTTACAATGTCCAATTTTGATAGGTATTACATGCCAATTACATACCACCTAAATTGGTATGTAACAGGTATGTTTTCAGCAAATATTTGGTATGTTAATGATATCTCATTACATACCGTCTACACACAATTTACATACCTAACACTTACCTTTTACATAACTTCAAGGTCTTCAATATCAAGGTCGCTTTTGGTTATGTAAAAGGTATATTTTACAATGTCCAATTTTCATATGTATTACATACCCATTACATGCCTTCCAAGTTGGTATGTAGAGGGTATGTTTTTAGGATGTATATGGTAGGTAAATGGTATCGAACAACATACCTTTTACATCCCCTTTACATACTCAAATTTCTGCATGGGACGCGTTACGAGTCGCCGTTTGTGAACCCATTTTTTTTCTGAGTTGCTCACTGCTGAGAGCATGCACAGAAACTTGCACTATAGAAATTGTGGAAGACATTTACAACATTTACATTTTTCTCCTTACCTTAATCTCTGACTTAGAGTTCATCTTATCATCTGATTTGCTTTTTGTCTTTTTCCTTGATTTTATTTTCTCTGGCTTTTCTTCTGGCTCATTGAAATCATCCTTGAAGAATTGAAGAGTTTAATTTCATTTCCATACAGTTAAATTATCTTTTTAAACAGCTCTTACCAAAAAGGTATCTAATGCAGATATCTCATGAACTGAAAGATAAAAAATATATTGTTGACGAACAATCTAATGTTAATGAAAGGTCAGCTCAAATAAAAAAAAAACATTGTGGATACAAATACTCAACATAAAATTGCTCAATAAATGGGTAAGATGACTTACCCTCCCTGGTTATGGGACCGCTACCATAAGTGACGTATTTGTGTGTTAGGAGGGGGGGTTGAGATAATTGAAGTTTGATGGGCATGTATTTAACCAGAACTGCATGCTCTTCTATCTGAAACACTCATACCTATGTTCCCATTTGTGTGGAAGTTGGTTTTCTCATGGCCGCTGGGTACACTTCCACTAACAAACTCATCCAGTGACATTGACACAGGCTTTTCTTTTTTCTTTGGTTTACTAGAAGTAGCCTGGGACTCAACCCGTTTGTTTATACTCTCAGCCTTGCTTGCTTGGAGAGCTTCCTAGTAAGAATAAGATTAAAATAATAGCTGACTTGCTCTAAAAAGAATTTTTGAGAGGCCAGGTAGTGATTTAGTAGAATGCACCTCACATCAAAGAATTTTTGGGAGGCCAGTTCAATGATTTAGTAGAATGCACCTCATCCCAAAGTATACCTGATAGCAAACCATTTACATATTGTTTATTACCTTTAAGTCCTTCTGAAACTGCTCAAGCACTAGCTGGTAACATAAAGAGAGTAACACAAGATTGTGAGAAACATTTCAATCAGACAGTGATTTAATATGTACACAGTAAAAGAGCACTTGGAAAAGTCAAACAGAGCTTTTTTTTTTCAATCCTACCATCTTACTGTACGTCAACTGTGTACTGTACTGACGACTTAAGATGGTAGGATTGATGACTTGAGATGGTAGGATTGATTACTTAAGATGGTAGGATTGATGACTTAAGATGGTAGGATTGACGACTTAAGATGGTAGGGTTGACAACTTAAGATGGTAGGGTTGACGACTTAAGATGCTAGGGTTGACAAATTAAGATGGAAGGATTGATGACTTGAGATGGTAGGGTTGACAAATTAAGATGGTAGGATTGATTACTTAAAGCCGCATTGTCACCAGTTTACTTCCGATCGATTACTTACCATTCTCCTATGATTTTTAACGGAAAACACAAAAAATATTTCAAAATATTGAAAGCAGTGTGTCTATTGGAAGTTTCTTTGAGGTTGTGATTGATAATTTAGAAAGGATGGCCTGTTATAAATCTCGGATTATAATAGATTCTCTTGTCTTTTAACGGTTGAGGTTTTCATCAGACCTCCGGAAGTAAACTAGTGACAATGCGGCTTTAAGATGGTAGGATTGATGACTTAAAATGGTATGATTGATGGTGGGATTACCACCTTAAGTCATCATTCCTACCTGTTCGTCTTTGCTTTGCCACATCTGCCATTCTTGAAGTTCTGGAGGGATCTCTGATGCTCCTTCAGGGTTTTCAGTAGCTTCACTTGTCTACACACACAAACAAAATGTTTCCCTAGGTGTGAAGAGTTATCAAATGTGAGAACTTGGTATAACATTTGAAATTTAAGATTGTGATTGTGATTACTGCCAAAGAAAATTGCAGAATAAGATAAATATATTAAGTCTGGGTAAACCCCATAGTTGAAAGTAGATTGTCAGAGGCCGTGACTGAGATGACTGAGGGCGGAGAGTGATAATGACTGATGGGCCAAGAGTCAAACAAGATACCTGAAATATCAAAGAGTTTTACCTTTTCATCGTTCAAAAACATTCAAAAACATTGCATAGCCACAGTCTCTGTGTGACAATCAGTCTCATATTTCTTGCGAGATGACTACCATGACTACCACAAATGTAAGTATTAAGAACAACCTCGCCCCAGCTCCAAGAAATGCAATACACTATGCAACTGATCATCCCCTTGTATTTTTTAAAATATTGGGTTAAGAATGCAATTCATTATTGAAAATGAAAGGCAAGGTTTGGTGTTTTGCATCACTGAGCATATATTGCAATATATTTACTGAGCTAGCTCATATGGAGATTGTAGTTGTATAATCTCCCGTTTGTTCCATTCGCCTGTCACGACAACCATGAAAGACAAAAAGTCTTTTTGCAAAAAATAGTAGACTAATTGTCATAATAATGCCTTGGCTATGGAATGTTTTATACCACTTGAATATATTCAAAAGGGCTGTCTGTTACCTTCGTAACTTGTTGGCATTAGTTAAACATTGTCTAGCGTACAGTATTCTAATCTGTTCAACTGCACTCTTACCTCGGGTGGGACAAGTAGTCAAGAATAAAGCTAAAGAATTACCCGAAAGCTCCCTTTCTTACACATTTCACATAAGCCTCACCACTGTTATCTGCAAAAATACACGATATATAACCTGTTGTACCTTGCTTTTGCTTTTTTTGCGTCTGTTTCTCTTCTTTTTATTTTTGCTCGTGGCAGCCGTGGTGTCTGTTGGCTTCGCATTTGTTTTCGAGCTTGATTCATCGGAGCTATCCTCGTCATCACTAACATCTAAAACTGCAAACCGACATGCAGTCGGTAAATCTGTTAGTTTTCCTGCCTTTTTAGCCATTTTACGGCGGTGAAATTGAAAATTTTTAATGGATAAATTTTAGGGAGTAAGTTTTTGATGAGAAGAGTTATCAAACAGTCAGGCGCTGCTCGTCGTGACAGTGGGAGATTAGGGCAAAAAATAGAGCTCGCGCCAATTTACACAGGAAGCCCATCTATCATATCAAAAACTAATTTGTTCACACTAGATCATGCTCTTAGCAGCGATTGTGCAAAAAATACATGTATTAATTTTGGGAAACATGATGAGTTATTGACGTTCCCCGAGGGGGAGGGGGGAGGGAGGGGTGATATTCTATCCTCGGAAACCAAGGGCGTCGAAGTCAGCATATCGAGGCAAAACAAGGCAATCAGAAGGGGGCATATGTCAGCCCAACTTGGACAGAAATCCTGAAATCGGGTGAAATACAGTAAACTTGGTCCATAAATTACACAACTTAGGAGTAGATGAGATATTGATTAGATGGATAGGGGCTTTCCTAACCAACAGGTCCCACCGGGTAAAAATAGGTAGCACAATATCGGATCCCGTATATCCTAGAGGTGGCATCTCACAAGGTACAAGACTTGCCCCCTTGTTGTTTCCTGTGTTAGTCAATAACCTAGTCAGCAATTGGGACACTAGAGTCATGTATGTTGACGATCTATCTGTACTTGAAATAATTCCAAGATGTTCACCTAGCCTTCGGCCAATTATTGCAATTAATATATCTTTATACTCCTCGGCCCATGGTATGCGCCTTAACCCACTTAAATGCAAAGAGATGTGTATTGATTTTCTAAAATACAAACTATCTCAGCCTGCCCCGTTACAACTAGCAGGTAAAGTTATATTGAACGAGTAGCAACTTATAAGATCCTAGGTGTGCACCTGTCCAGTAATGTCCTGGAGCCATCACATTGACTATGTTGTTAAAAGAGCTCGTAGACGCCTTTATGCCTTACGCGTCTTAAAGAAAGCTGGTGCCCCTAATGTTTCAAGATGTGGGTTTACAGTAGATAATCTCACGAGAAGATCAGAGAAAGACAACAACACGAGTGTTTAGCTCTGTAGCCAAGATGGAGGGCTGCATCCGGGACTTTATTGTTCTTAACACAGGGAACCCAGATATTGTAACATCCTTTCTCTTTTGAGGAAGTGAAACAGATACTTATAACATAACTAACAATTGTCCTTGCGTATAGCAACGTGCTGAAAAACATTATACTCAGTCCTAGACAAAGTGTAAACAATAAGAATAAAAGATACAATCAACTATCTAACATCAGATTAGTCTCTTGTTTTAACTCGTGACATAATCCCTAAGGTAGCTTGGTTGCGTAGTTGTCCGTGAGGATCTCCGTATGGGTATTATAGGTGGTGTCTGTTCCTCAGCAACCGCATTAGGTGTTTCCACTTGCGCTGGTGTTTCTGGTGATTGGGTGGTAGTACTAGATTCCATTTCAGCAGGTGGTAGTACTACTTCTGGTTTCCTTGACGACAATTCAGGTTGAGTTTCCGAAGTTTTCCTTAGATCGATTCGGTTTCTTCTATACTTCCCAGAAGGCGTTTCGATGTCATACGACCTTTCATCGAGTCTCCTAACAACCACACCCTTTTCCCATTTTTTGTTGCCTTTTCTAAAAGGTTTCAGTCTGATAGTATCCCCCTCTTGCAAAATTCCAAGATCCTTAGCATTCTTGTTATAGTTCTTACACTGTCGTTGTTGTTCCAACTTTAGGCGACAGCGGTCCTCCTTCAGAAAATCCATTCCCCTAGGTTGGAGTTGTACATCAGTCATGGGTAATATAGATTTAGTTCGACGATTGAGAAGGCGTTGGGCTGGGCTGCTTCCTGCTCCTTGAGTTGGTGTGTTTCGTATCTCAAGGAGTGCTAGCTGGGGGTCTGTTTTGTCTTGAGCACATTTTGAGAGCATAGCCTTTGCTGCTTTTACCCCAGACTCAACTTTTCCATTTGCATTTGGATGCCCAGGTGAAGATAGATTATGCTCAAAATCCCATTCATAAGCAAAGTCCTCAAACTCTTTGGCATCAAACTGAGGTCCTCCATCACTGACTAGTTGTACAGGAACACCATATCTTGAGAAGTGTTGTTTCAGTTTCCTAATCACTGCAGGGGAGTCAGTTTTCTTAAGAAGGTCAACTTCCCAGTATCCACTAAAATAGTCAATTGTTAGTAGGTAGTCTTTGTTGTTCCATGAGAATAAATCAACACCAACAATTTCCCATGGTGCTTTAGCTTCTATAGTTATGAGTGTTTCTTTCTGTTGAGCTTTAGCAAATGTTTGACAGGCATCACAAACACTTGCTAGCTGTTTGATTTCTGCAGACATACCAGGCCAAAATATGCATTCACGTGCACGTCTTAACATACTCTCACCTCCAAGATGTGATATGTGGAGATGGTCTTTGATCTCCCTACGCATGCTTTCAGGAACGATGACTCGTTCTCCCTTGAAGATCAATCCATCATGTAAGGTCAGTTCATCTCTATATGAAAAGTATGGTGTAACCTGAGTAGGCAGTTCCTGTCTCGAGTCTGGCCATCCTTTAAGAATGACTGATTTCAGAGTTTGCAGAGTATCATCCGTTTCAGTGGCTTTCTTTAGCTGTCTAAGCCTTTCTTCTCTAATTCTTAGGTGACCAACAGCATTAATCTTAGCAAAACTATCCTTGTGTTCAGTATCATCAGGCAGGTATGCACGAGATAAAGTATCAGCTATGTACATCTCCTTGCCCTTCTTATATACAACTTCAATGTCATACTGTATAAGTCTAAGCATCATACCTTGAAGACGCTTTGGGGACTTGTGCAGTGGCTTGCGTACAATCATTTCCAGTGGTTTATGATCACTGTGCACAATGGTTTTCCGTCCAAACGTATATTGGTGGAAACGTTCCAGCGAGAACACGATTGCCAGGCACTCTTTCTCAATTTGCGCGTACCCGCATTCCGTAGTAGTAAGGGCACGACTGGCATAACACAGCGGCTTTCCTTCTTGTAGTAAAACAGTGCCTAAACCAGTGCTCGAGGCATCACATTGAATCACAAGTTCTTTGTCAGGATCATAATAAGCAAGTACAGGAGCTGTAGTCACTAGTCTCTTTATTTCTTTCATCGCATGATCCTGTTCCTCACTCCATTCCCATTCCACATCTTGTCTAGTGAGTCGACGAATAGGATCCATTACCGTGGAGAGTTGTGGAAGGAACTTTGCGAGATAAGTTACCATTCCCTGGACACGTCGAGCTCCCTCAACATCAGTGGGGTTTTCCATTTTAAGAATGGCTTCGACTTTCTTCATATCAGGTTTTAGACCCTCACTTGTCACGACGTGACCAAGGAACTCAACTTCAGTGGTCTTGAACACACTCTTCTGGTGATTCAGCTTAATGTTATTTCTAGCACAAACATCAAGTAGATTTCTCAATTTCTCATCATGGTCACCCTCAGAATGTCCATAAACTAGAATGTCATCAGCCACACAGACCACTCCACGAAGACCTGATAGACTCTCCATGAGCTTACGCTGGAATATCTCAGAACTGACTTTGAGACCAAATGGGAGACGACACCAACGAAATCTGCCATTCACAGTGATGAATGTGGTCATGTAACTACTCTCTTCATCAAGTTCACAGTGCCAGTAACCATGAGCAAGATCAAACTTACTGAACAGCTTAGCATTGGCGAGCTCAGGCAGGATATCATCAATTGTCGGGAGAGGGTATATTTCCCTCTGAAGAGCTTCATTCAAGACTCTTGGGTCAAGACAGATCCTGAGCTGGTCATTCTTCTTCTTCTGTATAGAGATCTGTGAGCACCATTGAGTTGGCTCAGTTACAGGCTTCAGGACTCCAAGCTTGACAAGGTTGTGTAACTCTTTTTCAAGTGCAGGTTTAACACTGATAGGTACTCGTCGTGGTGGACTTTGAGTAGGCACGGCATTGCCATCAACCTTGAGATTTACTTTTCCTGAGAAACATCCTACAGCAGTGTCGTCAAATACAGCTTTGTATTCAGTCACTAATTCTGTGAATCCATCAGCGACTACATGGACCTGCTTGAAGTTATCATAGTTGACCGTGATGAGCTTCATCTGTTCCGCTGCTTTTCTGCTAAGCAAGGGTGTTAAATCCTCTTTCACAACTTCAAACATGACATTATACTTCTTCTTCGTAATCAGATTTATGGTGATAATCCGACACTTTCCAACTGGTTTAAGAGTAGTTTTGTTGTACATGCTCAGTGTATTTTTCGATTCTTGTAGTTGAGTGTTTTGCGGCACATATTTCTGATTTATAACATTGACTGTGGCACCGCAATCAACCTGGAATTTGACTCTCCGTCCATCTTTTAGACACATCTCAGCATATAAGGGACCACTAGAGACAGAGTTAATTGACTCAGATATGACTGGGCATACCATTTCAGCAGAGGAATCGGAGTCAGATCCGTCACCAACAGTATGGACTTGTTTCTTGCCACCCAAACTTGGACAGCAACTCGAGAAATGGTTGGGAGCCTTGCAATTATTGCATCTCTTCCCCCAAGCTTTGCAGAATTCCTTCTTTAGAGTGTGAGAATAGCCACAAAATTTGCATTTAGCAGCTTGACGAGGATTCGTGCCTCCAGGTTTACCATTACCGACTGGCTTGTTCCTTTGACCATGTGAAGCTCCTTTTGTTTTTTGCTTGTTTATATTCAATCGGTGTACCTCCTCTTCCTTTCCAGAAATAATCTTCAGTTGATCAGACGTTTTCTCATAACTGTGACAAATGTCAAGTGCTTTCTGTAGAGTGAGTTTTCCTTCTTGCAGCAGACGCTTTCTGGTATGATCATCTTTCACACCAAGTACCACTCTATCCCTCAGTAAGGAAGTTTTCAAGCACTCACAGAAATTGCAAGTCTCGGCCAATGTCTTCAGGCTTGCAACATAGCTGTCAATACTCTCATCAGGTTTCTGGACTCGAGTGTTGAACTTGTACCTCTCGAAGGTCTCGTTGGTTTCACCAAGTATGTGAGCATCAAGTTTGGTTAGTATATCTTTAGCAGTGTCAGTTTCTACAGGGTCACAGCCATTGTAGATTTGTAAAGCTTCTATTCCCATGGTAGAGATCAAGAGAGATTTCTTGAATTGAGGCGAGTGTGAATCGGCGTTAGAGACGATACAATAATGCTGCCACAGCTGTTTCCATATTTTCCAACTTTCAACTCCATTCTTTGCCAATTTCACGGGCTCAGGCGGTTTGAAGGCATAACCCGGCTGAAAAGATGTTGCTGCAGGTGGAGGAGTTTCTTCAGATTCGCCAGTAGCAGGCATGGCACAGTACAGAGCAGTGTACGTTCAATCCACGTGGTCTGAGGTCGAGAGTCGAGCGACTTTTGAACGCGAATTTAGCAAGGAAATTCGTCAAAACACAGCCCACAACTTGAAGTTCCAGTTGAGTTCAAGATAAATTAGCTAACCACGCTGCCACCATGTTTCAAGATGTGGGTTTACAGTAGATAATCTCACGAGAAGATCAGAGAAAGACAACAACACGAGTGTTTAGCTCTGTAGCCAAGATGGAGGGCTGCATCCGGGACTTTATTGTTCTTAACACAGGGAACCCAGATATTGTAACACCTAAGTCTGATATTGTTCTAGTTTATTGTAGTATTGTGAGGCCTATCCTCGAATATGCATCTCCTGTCTGGGCTAACCTGCCAGATTATCTGTGCCTACTTGTAGAAAGTGTACAAGAATCTGCACTACCTATTATCTGCCCCGTAAGGAAGCCCATGAGGGCCACTCAAGGTTTTCGTTAACAACATCTCACCTTTCGGTAACGACTTTGAACTATTTACGTCACGACAACTCACTTTGAGTGTCACGACAAAGCACTACTCCACATCTCCCTCACCACCACCCTTACCTATACACCGTACCGATTTTCCCCCACCAACACAGCCATTAGCCATCTCCATACCACACCATATTATTATTATTTTTTTCTTTTTCACCTACCCACCACACACTACCACAACCTATTCTATAGTCCCACTTTATCTTTTCACCACCCTCCACCACCTACTAGTCGAACCTATCCACCTTTTCACCGTAATTATATTACTACCATCTCCACTCTACATTACCTTACTAGCCATCCTTCACCATCACCCTCCAACATCACCATACCATATTATCACATCCACCTCACTACCACACCACTTTAGGCCCCTACGTCTTGGTACGAATACCCGATCCAAACCAAAAAGTTTTGAGACACAAAGTGCGATATGGTGAACTAAACCTGCAATGTTTTAAGCGATAATCAAATAGTGCTTTGTCGTGACACTCAAAGTGAGTTGTCGTGACGCAAATAGTTCAAAGTCGTGACCGAAAGGTGAGATGTTGTTAACGAAAACCTTGAGTGGCCCTCATGGGCTTCCGTAGTCCCGAGCTCTTATACGATATCGCCCTTGAGGACTGTAGCTTACAACAGCTGGATAAGCGCCGCAATATCATCTCAAGCATACATTCGTCGGGTTTTCCTGAGCACCTGCTACTCCAGTACTCAAGGGTTGACCACGACTATGGGCTACGCTCGGGTTCAACTAGGTGTGAACGTCCGATTCCTAGGACTGAACGTCTTGCCTAATTATAAATTTCTGTTTGCTGACCACCCAAGTAATTTAGTCCTAGACTATGATAATGGGCAATAAATTAATTATTATTATTATTTATGTGAAAAACCCAAGAGATACAATGCAGGGGAAAGCAGAGAATGTATTAACATTAAAAAGGCTTTTGACGAGGTTCAATACAGGTGATTTGACAGCGATGGGGGAGGTATGAGTGGTAGAGAAGAGAAAGAGCTTGGGGAATGTTGTGGATCAAGAAGACATGGATCACAAAGAATAGACAAAGAAGACTCAAACATTCAAAGACATCAGTGAGGGCATCAGACAATAGACTTCCAACATCATGCAAGGTCTTTAATTTACATGACATTTAATGATTGATTTCTAGAAAGACAAGAACATTATACAAAAAAATTGCATATATGTCTATTTCACAGTGACCAGAACTGGGCCACTATAAATTGTGAAACATCCTGTGCAAGAGACTATAAATTTAAATATTTTTAACAAACCCAAGCTCTAGAAAAACATAAATAATATGCAGGGTTTAAAATAGCAGTGTCGGCTGGCGGCGATAGCCAGCTGTTTTCTGGTCTTTGCCCGCTCTTTTTTTCTGTATTCCCTTTTCATATTTTAAGTATGCAGGCTTTTTTCCCCACCAAAATCCACAAAGCAAAATCTAGAGATTTTGTCTGCTTGTTTTTTTGAAACAGCAAGCTTGACATTAGAAAATATATACAAAACCAGGGAAGTTGTTAAAGTTAGTTGACGTTCATGTTATAAGAACAATACCTTATTTCTCTGAGCAGAACATAATGTTCTAAACAGGGATGTTTTGTAACTAAGATTTTCAAGCATGTTTTGTTCTTGTGACAATTGCCTTTTTTCTTACTAGTTCTGATTTCTAAAACACTTAGCTAATATCAGGTATCTACAGTACATTTTACTATTCAATTAGCTGCTCAAGACTTGTACAACTCTCTTATGTAGAACAATAAAATGATTTCACAGCCTTAAATATCTCTCTGTCATTGACAATCCAACCAGACAGCAGATCCTGAGGCTCTTTACTACTTTAGTTCAACAGCAGCTCTAGGACAAGGTTGAAAAAACATAGCAGATACTGTTTCTATCTAGACTATCCAAGCATCAGTTGCTGTTATGCTCTTGTCCACCTGTGATTTTTGACTTGCTGACAATGCTGCTATGTAACTCAGTTACCACGCTGAAACCAAACACAGGAATATATAAATGTTATTTTTTCTCTATGCACACAGTATGCAGTGTAGCATACATAATAATTATTGTTTTGTTTTAGTGGGAATATAGAGCAAGGTACACATAATGGTTTGATCATTCAGAAGTGCTTATTCTGTGTGATCAATTGGCTATACCGTACTACTATACAGAGATTAATAGAACCATAACAGATATAAAGATACGCCAATGTTTCAGAGTAAGAAGGACTGAAATTAAAGTAAAAAAAACATTGATATTTTGCGACTTTTTTCTGGTTGTATCATTTCTTGCTTCTAAAAACAAATCATGGGACCCCACATGAAACAGATAGCATGGCAGTATTCCACAGCATACCTTTGGTTGCTGGCGCAGTCCACGCTCCCTGTTCTGTTTCTGCAACACCTTTTCATTCATTATCCCTTGTCGTGATAAGCTCTGGAATCTTAGAGGCTTTATCTTTAGGGGTTGTGGCTTAACTCCTTCAATATTTTCCTGGGATTTAACCTCATTGATCTTACTATCTCTACCATCTGCATCCTCGCCATCTTCTTTAACCTCTAGTCCTTTGTTATGTGTATCATCCAGGTCTTCAATGGTCTTCTTTTTCTCTTCATTGTGATCCATGTCTTCTTGTTCCACAGTGTTCTCCAAGTCACCTATTGTCTTCTTCTTTCCTGTGATCTTCTGCTCAACTTCACTCTCTTGTTTCTTGGCATTATCAGGTTTATTTACTAGTTGGGCTGACTTTGCATCTCCATTCTGAACATCACTATCTGCCTCTGTCGTAGGCGATGTTGGTTTAGCCTGGGTGACTGGACTTGCTGTCTGTGATTTGTTTGTTGGTGTTATTGCAATTGTCTGGTTGGCTTTAACAACATCATTGCTGGCATTATTAGCTAATTGGCCTTGTAGATTATTCTGGGTCTGTTGGGGGACCTTATTTCTTGCATTTTCTTGGGATTCTGTAAGTCAATAGCAAAACATATTACTGTCAATTTATAAATATTTAAAAAAGTTTAGAAAAGTTTGGTTCCAGGTTATCACATTTGGCATGGTAGGAGAACACAGCCATAACAAAATCATTAATAATGATAAGCACCAAGTGGTTTTATTTGCCTAGAAACAGCATTAGCCAAAATTATTGTATGTCAAGCTTTGTAAATGGCAGCATACTATTGCATTCAGTAACACATTGTTAGGGTTAGGCCAAAAAGTATCACATTCATTAACACATAACTAGGATTCAACCATTTTTAAGTATCACTAACACATCGTTATGGTTAAGCCAAAAAGAATCACATTTATTTACACATAATTAGGGTTAAGTATCACTAACACATCGTTATGGTTAAGCCAAAAAGTATCACATTCAAACACATAATTAGGCACATGGTTAGGGCAAGGGAGCACGGCAGAATGTCTTCTTTTTGAACACGTGATTGATATTATTACAAAAATAAACCACTCTATGCAACCCATCATGTGTGTTTGTTTTGTAAGGGGAGATATCATTTGCGCTGTTGGGGGTGTTGGGCTCGCATTATTAAGTGGATTTTGTTTGTCAACAGGGTCTTTGTTCGTTTCATCGGTTATAGACCGCCCAAGGATATCAGATACGCAATAGTGTTGGCATGAAGTGCATTGCGAGCTTCGGAGAGGCGTAACTCTCTACCCTCTGAAAGGATTCGGGTGTAATACAAACAAAGACCCTGTTGAAAAAATAATCCACTTCATAATCCGAGACCCACACCCCCAACAGGCGCAACTGATATCTCCACTTACAAAACACACATGACGGGTTGCATAACAATGTGGTTTATTTTTGTTGTAAACGAAACACCTTCTGCCGTGCTCCCTTGGTTAGGGTAAGGCCTTATAACATCACAATACAAAACACATGGTTAGGGTGTTATGCTTTACAGTAAGAACAAGCCTTACATACAATATATGAAGTGTGTACAAATGTCCTGTATTTCACATACATATCAGATCAGTAATACAACTACTGTAGATCTTTAATTAATTTCTTATTAACTTTAATTTCTTTGAACTGAATTTTTTTTCAAAATTTATATTATAAGGAATTACGAGCCATTATTATGTGATTTCTCTCAATCAATAAACGTTGGCTTGAAATCCTGCTTATTTAAAGAAAATATCACCACAGCAGCACTCACACATATAACCAAAACCTGGAATCTCATTACAATGCAAGACCAGAATCTCATTACAATGCAAGACCAGAATCTCATTACAATGCAAGACCAGAATCTCATTACAATGCAAGACCAGAATCGAGTGGCCGCCATCTTGTTTTGTTCTGGCCACGCGAAAGCTGGAAAGAGCGCAAAGCGCGAGGGGGAGGGGGAGGGGAAGAGAAGGAAAGTCCTCACGTTTTGTCACTCGCGCCAAGCTAGCGCGGCCAAAAACAAGATGGTAACCAGTACTCAATGCATAGCGAAAAAAACACCGGGTAAACGTTCTTACCAGGTTGTATTGTTTTCTTAACGCTCCTATCTTGTGCCGATACTGGTCTCTGTGATGATAGTTTTTTATAGCACTCATCTCTGAGAATAAACATAACACATTAAGTACAATAATGTAGGTATTTTTTTACTGCTGCTTAAAGAAAGAGTTAAATGTAAAAGTGGGCCAATCATGACTAGTTGCAATATTCATTTTTCTTTAATACAGTCATACTGTACTGTCTGAAATCAAAATTGATCACAAAATGAGTCTCTGAAATTTCAATAAAGTCTTTCATCCAAAATGTTTGTATAGATGGAAAATGTACATACCTTTCTTTGATTGTTTCATTCATTTTTTTCAGCAATTCTTGATAATTGTTTTTAAGTGACTTGTATCCTTCCATGAGTTTCTTAGCTTTTCCTAAATAAAAGAAGAAACGAATGCAAGCATAAGGACCACACTACACAGAGTAAAATAACATGGCTGTATCTAGAGAATTTTGTAGTGTTGGCAAGCCTCAGTCACTCCATTTGCTAACAAGGGCAGATATCGTTTTTGTACATAATGTTAATTGTAAAAAAACAGTCACCCTTGGTATCCATATAACTTAAGAAATTGGAATACTTTCTAAACTAGAGTGCTTTTTTCAAACACAAAAGCTTGGTTGCAGTATTATAAGACTTTCAGATTCTCAGTATCTATTGCCATTTTTTCACTATTGTTATTTATTTATTTATTTATTTAAAGGCTTCCGTTACCACATGACGAGGGGGTTACTAATGGACATGAGGTCCCGGCAGGGCAAACCTCGGTGCGGGCTAGCGCTTGCCACTTCGCAAAATGCGAATTTCTTCCCCATGTTGGAAATTCTATTGCTAACTACAATCACCATTGTGGCGAATGCATATTTCGTTAGATTTTGTGGTTTGGGTGCAAAATCATTTTTAATGTCAAAAACGCATTTTTCCTGAAATTTCATTAAACAAGGAAAAAGGGAAGGGAAGAAAAGGGAAACAAAATGGAAAGGCTATTGAATTTTGTGATATTAAAGTTCATAGGAATAGGATTTCTTGGGGCTTAAATGCCGTAAAATTAAAGAGACCAAAGATATTTTGATTAAATTGTTCGCTAAAGCTTCTCGGTTGTGGCTAATTTTCCTTATCAGTGTGGCTAATTTTTTAGGCTTAACATTAGTTACAGTGGCTTGTGCCTTCAAGATCCTAACGCACGCAGAACAAACCCTGTCACACTACACATGGTACCCACACCATGCACTGAATAACACCTATTTTGAAAGAAACAGCAAACAGTGAATAGATACTGTAATGGAAGTTATGTTACTAATAGAAACTGTGGATCTCATATTTCTTTGCCAAATACAGATTATCAACTGATTTGGAGGCTTCTCTGTTATAGCCAGATTCGTTGTCGTGCGCCTTGGTGAATCCAGCGCCCTTGTCTAATTTTGGAAAAGCATGCAGTCAATCAACCACCTAAACCAATCAATGGCTATTGGACAGTGCTGAAAAACGCAAAACTAGTTCCAGTACCGGGCGGTTAAACCATCATTTTTGTTTTGAAATGGCGGCGTTTTACCAGCGAACTGTCACATTTTGGCGAATGCAGAAAACTGCACAAAGCAATGGGAATTGATTGGTCATGGTGGCATGGTTGACTACGCGCTATTCTCAGATGAGAAATGGATTTGAATTCTCTGTTGTTGCGCAACAATGAATTTGGCTATGAAAAAGCTTATCTACATATTTTAATTTAATAACAGATAACACATAAAAATATAAATAAAAAACTGACTTTCGAGCTTAGCGAAGATAAATCATTAGATATTTGGGTAGGGTTTTTTTTTAAATAATCCAGTTTTTATCCCCTCCCCACTTTCAAATATCTGATTGTTTATCTCTTATTTAACAAATAGATCTCAATTTTGCATGCATCTGTCCTCTGATAGATGCACAGAACTAACGGAACTCAACTGGGTCTTGTTGCTTACTTATTTGTTCATGACATGCTGTTCATGACACACGAAATAATAAGATCTATTTGTTTATTCAACAGTTATAAATGTTTTCTTACTTTACAAATCTAGGTTTGGGACTAGTGTGCGCATGCTGATGGCAAAGATGCATGTGTTTTCTAATCCCACATGGACTCTTGACCAATCAGAGCGTGCGACTTACGTTGTTAAACATTTTGTATAAAACAGTTTATTCACCTTGCATAATGTCAAGCTTTGATGACGTATGGTTAATACTTTGACGAAGCAGGGAAACTTCAGTCTTGTATTTTCCCTGTAAATCCAAATATTTATTACTGAAAAGTTTAGCAAGGCTTTAATTTGAAGCCTTAGGCACAGGTTATAAATTCATCATAGCTTTCACATATATATAAATGATATTTTTTTTGTTTATAAAGGTCTTCGATCACTTCTCAAACCAACCAAGTGTATAATTTTTGCTAAAAATTCAAACTGCCCTGATACACTCTATCAATTCTAAAGAAAATGCAAATCGTATGCTTGCCGGCAGGTTGATGAATTTGTGTCAAAACCGAGTAAAAACTCATAAATAAAGAAATAAATATTTTCATAGATAGATTTCATTGCTATGGTAGCAAAGTAGAAGAGAATACTGCAAAAGTAGTCAAGAACAGCTTAGAGGAGGAAAATGCATCATCTAGCAGAGGATAAGAACAGCTATAATATATGTTCATGCAAAAATCGAGATAATCTCTATGATATGTTTTCCTCAGGGCAAAAAGCAACTGTCCTGACAAATTTTTATGTTATAAGTTATATATTGATTGAAAGCAGTTTTACTGTCTGACTCACCCCTTCTTTCTGCAACCCCGTGAGTTTCGCGTTTTGTTGTCGAACTTCAATTTCCATACTCTTAACCTTTTTCTCAAGGACACTTTTCTTCCCTTCAACCTCTTTAGCAGCCGATTCAAACTTTTCCTTTTCGCTTGAAAGATCTGTAATTTGGCTTAACAATGTCGCCGATTTCTTCTCTATGCTGATTTTCTTGCCAGCCAAACTTCGAATTTTTTGTTGCAGCATAACATGATCTCTCAAGAGTTTGCTGTTTCTAGAAGAAACACTCCAGTAGCTATATAACAATACAACTATGACCACGACTAGTATTATCTGGAGAAAGGACGGAGCCCCGGTTCTGACACCGGCTCGTGTTTTCGTTGTGGTAGACGCCATCTTGGATTGACTGTGGGACTGGATGACGTCCCAGGATGCAGCTCGCACCGAGACCTGCCGCGTCACAACAACAGCCAGGCGGGAAAAAGCACATGGCGCGCGTTTACTACCTGGTGGGTAACAGAGGCTCCGAGCTTCGCGGCGACAACGATTCGAGCAAAGCGAAGCTCGAAGCCTCTGGTACCTCTGGTTTCCAGGGTAAACGCATAACTGGGCAAACACGCTAAACTGTCATAGTCAAGTTGATGCCATCTTACTTTATTTTAATAAAGCCTTCGATAAGGTATCTCACCCTAAACCTTCCCACAAATTACATTACTATGGTATAACGGGAAAAACCCTGGGGTTGGCCGCAATTCCCCTGTGAACGCGCCTGGTTTGTAGCAGTTGACGGCTCCCACACCAGTCAGGTCCCAGTCACATCGGATGTACCCGAGGGAACAGTGCTCGGTCCTATGTTATTCCTCGCTTACATCAATGATCTAGTTGAACAATTCAGCTCGGACATACGTCTTTACGCGGATGACACAGAAATACAGAAACATTTGCACTCAAGCTGATCATGCCTTCCCCAAGACCTCTCAACTTGGAAGCCTGGGCAAATGCATGGCAGATGCAATTTAATCCATATCTAATGCCGACTACTTTCCATCTCAGACAAAAGGAGCAGCAGCTACCAACCTATACCTTGGACACCCAGCCATTTCATGAATCTGACGAGCACGACTACCTTGGTGTCCGATGTACCAGTGACCTTCGCTTGAGCAGGCACTGCTCCCAAATCTCCACAAAAGAGAATAAGATCCTCGGCCTTTTGCGTAGGACGCTAAAACATGCTCACATCGCGTGAGAGAACGCGCCTACACCAGCATGGTTAGGCCTATTCTTGAATATGCTGTCCCGGCATGGAGCCCTCACACAGACAAAGATGTCCAGAAGTTGATAGAGCAAGTCTAAGAGTGCGCCGCGCACTTCGTTACCAGCACCTGGTACCACCACCCTGAAGCAAGCACCTACGAACTTGTGCCATCTCTTAATTGGGACACCCTAGAAGTGCATGTTCTCGCCGTGTATCCTGTCCAATCCAAGAAACCCTTACCAATATAGGCAGATGCAATCCAGTATTCTAGCGCATACTTATTCTTTTTTTCCCTAGATCTGATACGTTATCCATCCTGCTACCCTCTGAGGAAAAGTGGGCGCTCTATCTTTAGCTTCCTTAAGTCAAGCGCCTTGCCAGCACTTAGATCCTTTCAGATCCCTGGCCACCTGCGACTTCTTTACACTCGTCTTCACACTCGTCGCACATATAAGCGTTAAGCTACAGTAGGTAAAAATTTATTTAAGTATTTATCACAATAGTGAAAACCCTGAAAAATGTAATAAAGAATTGCGAGAGATTACTTCGGGACGGGCCGAGCATTTGATAACTAAGGTATAATATTTCTGATATTTTTTTCCTACGCGATTTTTTTTTTCTTCGCGCCGAAAGGACAAATATTGAAACGACAGCAATGCATTCTGGGAAGAATGAGTTGGCCCCTTTTCAAGTGTAACGTCATCAAGTGGCTGTCAGCCTAATATTATGATAAGACGATTATTATATAAACGCCTGGCTACTCACAAGTTCTTCCTTCTGAGAATCACAATATAAAGAGTAGACGGAATCCTGCGCGCTGTTTTTTTTATTTTTTTCATCATGCAAATCTTTGTGAAAACACTCACTGGTAAAACTATCACCCTAGAAGTCGAGCCTAGTGACACGATCGAGAATGTAAAAGCGAAAATTCAAGACAAGGAAGGCATTCCCCCAGACCAACAGCGTTTAATTTTCGCCGGAAAACAGCTTGAAGATGGCCGAACCCTAAGCGACTACAACATCCAGAAAGAGTCGACCCTTCACCTGGTTCTACGTCTCCGAGGAGGAATGCAAATCTCTGTTAAAGCGCACTGGAAAACATTCACACTTGACGTTGAAGCAAGTGACACGGTTGAGAGTGTGAAAGAAAAGATTCAAAATAGAGAGGGTATTCCGCCAAAAGTACAACGTCTTCTCTACGAAGAGGAAGAACTTGTGGACAACAGAAGCCTTGCTGACTACAACATCAAACAGGGCTCAATTCTCCATTTATTTTTAATCTGAATTAAACGTAACTAAACTATCGTTAAGCTCTACAAGTATGTAAGGGAAAACATAAATCTAATTTTAATCTTCAGCTGACATGGAACAATCCCGTCAGCTGATCCTACACTGGATCATGGACGGAAACATGCTTAGCACTGTGAGTGGAAAGAAAAATAGACTTACCGTTGTGATTAAAACAGAATTATAAATTTGATTAATTTAAACTTGAATTAGATCTATAGACAGCGGCTTTCACGGGCGGACAACCGGATAAGTATTGTGAATGTCATTTTAAAATAAATTACGAATAGCAGCAATGATGCGTTTTTTCTTTCGAATTGCGTTACGATAATTTTAATCTTCAGCTGACATGGAACAATCCCGTCAGTTGATCCTAAACTGGATCATGGACGGAAACATGCTTAGCACTGTAAGTGGAAAGAAAAATAGATTTACCTTTGTGATCAAAACAGAATTATAAATTTGATTAATTTAAATTTGAATTAGATCTATAGACAGCGGCTTTCACGGGCGGACAACCCGATAAGTATTGTGAATGTCATTTTAAAATAAATTACGAATAGCAGCAATGATGCGTTTTTTTTTCGACATGCGTTGATATTGTTTTCATTTGTGTTTTTTTTTCAGTATTACGAATTACTCATGTGCAATGACTTTTTTTGCACTAACCAAAAGACAATCTTTAACAACTACAACCTTTAACTTTCACCCCTAAATTACCCCTCCCCTAGGAAAAAGAGAGAACTCCTTTTTTTAAAAGAACCAGCCTTATAGCAGCAAAGTATTATTGCTTTGTTAGTCTGATTCGTTCTCTAAAACGCAGACTTTAATTATTTTATAATAACAACCTGCCTTAGATATCATTAGTATTAATCATTTGTATAATTATCTTCCTAAAAGTCATTGGGCATTATATTTTTATATGCAATTAAATTTAAGAAACTTAATAAGAACATCTTAGCCTTAAAATACTCCAAACATAAGAACGTTCTAATAAAATAAACATTCTCGTGACCTGCCGTTTGAGCTCTGACGAGGAGCAACGGATTATTTTAGCAAACTGCTTGCTCGTCGTTTTCCTTGGAATTCCGCCATCTTCCCATACTTCCATTCCCCTCCCCCTCCCCCTACCTTAATAATGC
The DNA here is from genome assembly GCF_932526225.1 of Nematostella vectensis. Taxonomy (NCBI): domain Eukaryota; kingdom Metazoa; phylum Cnidaria; class Anthozoa; order Actiniaria; family Edwardsiidae; genus Nematostella; species Nematostella vectensis. Next base: position 11,141,107 of record NC_064038.1, read on the forward strand.
TCTTAACAACTCGACCGTTAGAGATCTCCCCAAAGGAATAAATTGTCTGCTTAGAGGGAAAACACAACCCCCGCACCTCAACCCATCCCTCTTTCCTAAGGCTCCCGAATGGTCTTTGGCGAGCACCCCCGTTTTTTATGCGAGACCAAGCATTTTTAGTTTTTTTGATTGAGAGCATTCGAGCACAACAAAAAAATACAATGCGAACACGGCGGAAAAATTTGCGCGAGCATGCGAACGTTAGCCGAAAACTGCGAGCACATCGAAATTTCGGGGACCATTAGGGGGCCTTTCTCTTCTTCACTCCTCTCCTTGTTTACAGCCCTAGCTACGAGCTTGTTTCATTGTAATTGACCTTCAGTTATTTTTTTCTTTATTAACTACAACAAAATGCACTTTTACCAGAAGTTTCATATTTTTAATCAAGTTCAACCGCTTTCTTAATTAAATATCGTACTGTCACACGGGAAAATATGCGCAGGGTGTCGGGGCTACGCTACTACTTGCTACGCGGGAAATTAATACTAGGTGATGTGTTTCGCTATTTTTATATACCGCCAACTTATGCCGGGGGTTAATGATGCGTTTTGTTTAGTTATGAGTCAACGGGAATTGGCCACTCCCCAATTGTAGGCGGGTCCATATTGTTTTCAAGATATTCGTGAATCGTAAATCGAGCACCTATGCCCGTTCCGTATTCATCAACCACCGGTAGAAAGCTGGTTTTGACTTCGGGAGCAGGTAACTCTAGGTATCGTCTAGGTCTAGCGAAATTCTGGTATAGCCAGAATTGGTATTAAGGAAGTAAGTGCAAAAATGATTGGAATGTTGTCAATCATTGTGGTCACGCATGAAGATTGTCATGCGCACTAGCTTGGCAAGCATGAAGTGCGTTATTTCCGAAGTCAACAATAATCGTATAATCATTATGTAGGTCACGGCAAGTTCAAGCGTAACCCACTGGCATGCCTGTGTTGGATTGTCGTTCTTCGAACAATTGGCCGAGAACCTTTATCCAAACGAAACGAAACGTTTTTCGGGGTGTCAGTGAAGGTCTCTTGTTTGGGCTTGCCGTCATTAGAGAGCATACCAAAGGGATGTGGTACGATATAACCCCATCTTCATCTTAAAATTACTTGTGTAGAGTAGCGTTTGTAACAGCGACCAAGTAAACCCGGTACCGTCCCCACATCTCGTCTCTGACGTTTGTTACAGTACTCTTGTTTTATGTAATTTTAAAGCTTTAATAAACTCAACAATCAACGCGAAATCAATTATTTATTTATTTCTATTAACCAGGGGCGTACGCAGGATTTTAACAAGTTGCAGTCAAAGCATTCAAAAGCTGAATGAGGGCGTGGCCTCTCATCCCGCATCCCCGTGAAGATTTCTTAGCTCCCGCTTTTGGTTTTGAAATTGGCGTCAATGCGTCAGACTTTTGAGAATATTACACGATCCTCTGTCATCCTCGATCTGAAATAGGACTTCATTCGTCGCATGGCACTGAACGACATAAAAATATGTTTGGAAATCATCTGTAGAATACCATGATTAAGAATATTTATCCTTATCATGTATATAAAACTACGTACATAAAAATGAATGAGTAAACTTTTGATATTTTACCCTCGTTATGAAAATAAGGTCGCCAAATCTTTTTTGCAGTCCAGTAACTGCAGGCCTATAGGCTACGTACGCCCCTGTTAACATCAGATATTACTAATATGATCATTCACTCGGTTGATTGCCATATAGGTTTAATAATATTCTCAAACGAAGGTAAGTCTCACATCTAGGTTTCCACATCACGACGGAAACAGACTTGAAGATTTTGTGTGGATTTCTGTTCTTCGCCACACCACTCAAAGGTAACAGGACATGACGTTACTCGGGCCTTTGATAACACGATAGAACTCGTAGGGATTTTTTACCTCTTTCGGCCCCCCATCCGTAACTTTTGAACCATTGGAGCTATTATGACCAAATATTCAAAGAATCATTATTTGACAAAGTGGAACAAAATTATATATTGTGTTGTCATAACAACACAATATGACGTTATTATGACGTCATTTAAGGACATATGGTTATAAATAGCCCACCTTTCAAAACCTTTGCATAGAACATCCAAAATCCAAATAAGTTATCATAATCAGTTTGTATTCAAAAAGCGACCGATATTCTTCAAAAAACTTTATTATGACGTCATTTAAGGACATATGGTTATAAATAGCCTACCTTTCAAAACCTTTGCATAGAACATCCAAAATCCAATAAGTTATCATAATCAGTTTGTATTCAAAAAGCGACCGATATTCTTCAAAAAATGTCTTTGTGACGTCAAGTGAGCACAAACGAGCAATATTTTTGTTTTTGTGAGATGTGTATGACAACAATATATGACACTTGTGACGTCATTGATTGGCATGGTACCTTTAATATAGCATAAGTTTGCAACTGGACTCTTAATTAAAGTAATAGTTTAAATATCTTTCCCAAAAATTTTTTTTCCTACTTTTTATTTAAAATAGAGGGATATAAAAGGATTTTGCCAAATTTAGATGTTAGTTTAAAAAAAGAAAACAGCGAATTCTAGCTAATTATGTGGCATCAGCATCCGCCATCTTGGATCCGCCATCTTGGATTTAATGAAATTTATTTATTTTATTCAATAAAAACTGGGTGGCAAAATCTGATGCTTTTTGACAATATTTAATCTTCGTTTCAAGTTGTATTTATGATTTCAGGTGGATATGAATGTTTTTTAGTTATTTCTACAAGCATTATTTCGAGAAGGTCAAAAGTTGACAAAAAAAAAAAAAACACCACCCCTCCCTCCTAAAATGGAAATGTAAATTTTTATTGTGTTTTTTCAAAACTTGGTATAATTTTTTTATATGAAATGGATTTACGTTGAGCACGTCGTATTAATAGTTGATCTTAACGACTTAAAGCGTTTTGCCTAATTTTTATTAAACCTATGTCTCAAAACTTGGCTACTATGGTTACCAGGGTACACATATCAAAATTTTGTCAACACCAAACTGAACCCAGATAAGTTCTAGGAAAATTCATCAATTTTAATGCTCTAGCCCTACTAGTTCAAAAATTATTACAGATCAAAGGTGCTGGGGCCTCAAAAGCACCCCCCCCCCCCCCCCGGTCCCGGTGTTAATGAGCCTGTCGGTTCAAAATACTCATTGACAAGGCCTGGGCTACCTGTGGCGTATCATGCTACGACAGCACATGTATGACTCAATATGTCTCACATGACATACGTCACTATACACGTTCTTAATTCTCATTGGTCGATAGCCACCTATATAACGCTTTCGGTCGGTTTGTGCAACCAAATCATTGCGTTGCGAGGCGGCCGTTTGCTAAAAATTTAGCGAAACGTTGTTCACAGTGGCGAAAAAGGTTGTCGTAAATTTGCTATTAATACTGGTAATACGAGCTCACCAAAATTAAGTCCTTTGATTGAATCTTCCCCCCCCCTCCAAAAAAAATAAAAAATCCGTAAAGTCTAATGCACAATAATAAAAAATGCACCAAGATTGACCGACAAAATGATTCAATCCCTTAAGTTTCTGAGGGATTGGGAAAATAAATTAAAACAAGTAAAACAAAATAGAGAAAGGTCTTTTTTCCGTTTTTTTTAACTTTTTTTTAACCCCATAATTAAAATTGTTTAAAAAATTTCAACACTTTGTCTAACGCTTTTTGGGAGGACCGCTATCGACTTCTAGGGGTGGAAAAACACTGGCAAAACTACACTTTAAATGGTGAGGAGGAATCCATACCAAGAGCCCGGGAGAGATCGGAGACGTTTATTTAAGCAAGAATGTTTGGGGCTAAAAGGAAGTAAGGACAATCTAGCCGCTATGGCTAACTTCACATTTCAAAGATCAAGGATCAGTATCAGGTCTGGGGGAAGGGTTTATGGGATTTCAGCCCCCAATCTTGGTAATCGGTTTATGTACATGAAATCTCATCCCGCCAAAACTATCTCTAATTGTTATTATCTTTTGTTTCTATAAAATGTGCACAGAATTATAAACTCCTTCTTTTGAGATGCTTACCCAAAAAACACCCTTATCCTTGCATATTTAATCGATGCAACTGCCTCTGAAATACGACTTTGAAGGATTAAAAGAAAGCTAAATCGCACCCTGACCCACAATCGTTCTCCTGCCTACAGCCCTTAGATGTGGCTGTTTAATTGAAATAACGATTAATTATAATCCCCGGACCTCCTGCAAACCCTTTACAACTTCTTTCAAACTTTTATAAAAGGTTGTGGATTGATGACAAAAAAAAAAATAATAAAAAATCCGGGTATGAAGAAGCAGATGATGAAAAAGCAAACAAAGGTTTTGACTTTTAAGATTTTAATCTTAAAAAAAAATTAAAATCGACAAAAACAAAACAATTATTTGTTTTTCATATTCTTTCCGATAAGAGGAACATCATTCTCTTGATGGGCAAAGAGCAAAGGATAGTCATCACTTCTCAAAACTCTTTGAAATTCAATCAATCTATCCTCATACCTTTTCTCTTCTCGGCACATTTTTATCTGCTGTAGCTCAAAGAAAATATTTGGAATTTTTTTGAACCTCTAAACTTTACGTTTAAATAATTCCCCTTTCCTTATCCCAACATATCCCATGCCAAGACCTCCCTGTTTACGCCCATAAACGCAAAGGTCTTATTTTGTCTGATCAATTACTCTATGAGTAGCTAGAATCCTTCCTCTCAACGAATTTTTACTTTAACGGAAAAATCACGAAAAATATTTCAAAATATAGAAAGCAGTGTGTCTATTCGAAGTTTCTTTGAGGATGTGACTGCTAATTTAGAGCGGATGGCCTGTTAAATATTTCGGATTCGAATAGATTCTTTTGTCTTTTAACGGTTGAGGTTTCCGTCGGACCTCCGGAAGTAAACTGGTGACCATGCGGCTTTAACTGGCTCATTACATGATCTATACCTAGTAAAAAACAATTTAGACTGGGGAAAAAGAGAAGACAAAACTCAATAATAGTTGACTTTAAAAAAAAAAAAACACAAGATAGAGGTTATTATAGACTGCAAGAAAACCCAGGAAAGTTGGTGGTTTATTGCAAAAATTTGAAAAGCTTATTAGATCAATACTGTACACAATCAAAATTAACATCTAGACAGGGCGGGGCTGCTCCATGCACTGACTCAATTGTAAATTATTCATAGGTATTTTAGTGAAATAAATAGGACTTGCAAGAACAATTGAAAAGGTGTCAATCATGTAATAAGTCAATTTTCTTTTTAATAGTGGGTGACCCAAATTTTTGTCTATACCAAGATTTAGTAACGACTAAAGATGTATGTATGTTAGCTGATTATTCTCACAGGGACCCAAGCGCGAGATTGCCCCATGACAGGTTTTCCAATAGGGTTTTGGATTCCGGATCCTAGGGTGTGAATTCCGGATTCCATGTGGGTTTTTTTTCCCGTGGATGCCGGATTCCATTTTTGTTTCCAGGATTCTTGTATTCCGGATTCCACCTCAAGTCTTGGATTCCGAATCCTACTGTGTGGATTCCGGATTCCAGTAGCATGGATTCCGGATTTCAAGTCTTATTTTTTTCATGAATTCCGGATTCCGGATTACCTGTCAAGGGGCAAGACAATTTATCTAACTCAAGCGTATCGAGCTTAGCCAGGCAGTTGTCCTTTTACCGCTTGTTTCTTCCGTTTTAGTTAGAATTGGAAAATCACTTGTTGTGTTTAGTAGCTTTTTTGAATAAGAATGTGCAATATACAAAAAAGGTGCTCAATGGAGTCATGCGTCGCGCTTTGTTGTAGTGAGAATCACATCTTTATGGGCGTGACGCCAACTGTGACGCCATGACATACAAAAAGTGTTTGGGCAATTCCATTATATCTCCATAAGGCGAACATTAATTTTTAACATTATATGAAATATAAATTTTACATGACCCCACGCTCAATTTGCGTTTTGGCTCAAAATATAAGAGGTGAAAAGTAATACGAATTTTTTTTGATGTTTGAATGTTTGATTCTCGGGTGGTGGTGGTGGTGGGGGGGGGGGGGGGGGGGGGCGGCGGTATGCATGATTTTATGGAAAAGCAAACATTGTCAATGTTTTTCTAGCATTGTTATAGGAATTCAATCCAGAATCTGTTTATATTTCTCTTTTTGACAGATGACCCGCTGTACGCTTCTAATTTGCCTCATCTTTGGTGTCCTTGTCTTCTCCCACATGGAAATAGCTAGTGCTCAGGCACATGGGCTCCGCTGGGGTCGTGTATTTAACGCGCATGCGCAGGTTCTCCCTACGTCAGGCCGCGGAGTAGAGCCCAGTCATACTCATACCCATGAGACTACAGAAGGAACGAGCCTGGACGCGCTGACTCCAACAAATGTCATAACTGAAAAAAAATTATCACTCTGCACATAAAGAAGCGAGTTTGCAAATAAACCCCTGCCACCCTTCCTAAATTCCTTCATTACTCAAAACCGTTACTCCTTGACATGCGGTGAAATTATACACTGATAGGGTCACCTGAAACCCGTGCCTTCTCCCCCTCGCAGCTTTTTTAAATAAAATTAAAGGGAAATAGAGAGACGTTCACCTCCCCCAGCTTTCTTCATGTCTCTGAGTGGGGATTCGCGTTAGGCGCAGCGGCATAGGCACGATTTTTAACAGGAGGGGGCCCAAAAAAGACTTTCAAGGCATTTTCTCCAGTATTTTAGATAATTTCTCGTACATTTCCGTTTTAGCTGTTAAAAGGGGGTGGGGGGCACCCCCTGAGGCGATAGACAGATATAGCTCAACCCCTTTCGAATTTATGGTACACAACACGTAGCAAATGTCTCAGCGAAAAAAAGCAATCACTACCCTGGGTACCAGAGCTTCCAAACTTCTCTCGCCCAGTGACGCTCAGCCAAAATGTCGCGTCGACCCAGGGTGAGCGGATCACGCGAAGAGATCGACGAAAACAAATAATGGTGCCTTACTCCCCTCCCACTTTTCTTTTCACCTCCCAAAGGTTTCTGTATTTGTGTAAGAAAGTTATCTGCTTACAAGTTGCTCTCTGTGTCACAGACGCCCTCCCAAAAGAGGTTGCTAAGCACAGGGAGCAGGGGAATATGCTTATAGTTATTGCACTTGTCCTTATTTTTAAGTTGCCCAAAAATTAAAATTTTTGGGCAACTTAAAGCCGCATTGTCACCAGTTTACTTCCGGAGATCCGACGGAAACCTCAGCCGTTAAAAGACAAAAGAATCTATTAGAATCCGAGATATTTAACAGGCCATCCGTTCTAAATTACCAATCACACACTCAAAGAAACTTCCAATAGACACAATGCTTCCAATATTTTGAAATATTTTTCGCGTTTTCAGTTAAAAATCATGGGATATTGTTAGGTAATCGACCGGAAGTAAACTGGTGAGAATGCGGCTTTAATTCTTCTTAGTGCAATCAGACATAAGTGAAACATACAAATAATAGACTAGTACATTTCTAGGGATTTTATTGCTTATCTTGTGTTACATTCTTAAATACATCTTAACTTTATAAGCTCTGAATTACGTCAGTCAATAAGGAAAATCATAGACAGTATCCTGAATATGGCATGTCTTTAGTCTTGGTTCCATAGTACCTAGTTGTGTTCTTCCCTTAATAACTCATGGTCATTTTTGCACCCAGAACTTCACGGCTGGTGACCAAGGTGACAGACATGCTGCTTTGGCATGCAGAAAAAGAAAATTGCAAGAAATGTGGTATTTCGTCCTTCTGATGCAAGTCAATCCAGGCGTGTTTCCATAGTCATAAGTATTATATGGAAAAGACCACGAAGGACTGTTGTTCACTGAATTATCATTTATTAACACAACATTTTGCCAACTCTGTTGGATAATGCAGCGCTATTTGCAGGAGGCTGTTGAAGAAGTCTGTTGATTCAACTTGTGTAAGTCATGGTTTTGTAGGCAATGAAACCCTATGCAGAAGAAATATTCACTTCAATAGTGAACTAAATCTGTTTGATTGAAAACATATTAAAACAATTGATAGTTCTCAATAAAGTTGTTAACAAAATTAAAAAAAAGGCAAAACTAAAGTGTTTGTCCCAAGTTGGACTGAATAACATTAATTACATTTTTTTTATTAGTGTTGTATTAAATGCAGTTACGAAGGCTTAAGTTTAAGTGAGGGGTACCATAAAGGCAATGCGCCAGCAATTGATGAGGTCAAGCCTAGAACACCAGCCACACCTGCATTAAGTTCTATAAGACCCATGACATTGAAGGGAAGCAGAGCATCAGCCAAATTCTTCACTGTGTCAAGAACAACATCTGGTCTTTGCATCACACGCTCCAAAGAAGTTGTCTTACAACTGCCTCCCTCATCTTTCTTCGCAGGAGGAAAAATCAGTGTCTTCAGATCATGAAGATTTCTTAGGATTCCAAAGCAAAGAACCAAAGCCCAAAACCTTGCCTGAAAGCGGGACCATGCCTTAGGGTCACTCTTGAACAAACCAAGTCTTGCTGCCCAGGTCACATGGTCAATTAGGTAGTAGAGGATGTACGTCATACGGCGACACATAATAAGAGTTCTCAACACACTGTCATGGCGAATCTCTCTAGCTTGAATCAGGCCGAGGAGCATATCAATACTCTTGCCAAGTCTGAAAACTGTTAAAAACAATGATGTGCAATTAAACAACAAATTAAACTGAATTGCTGGGTTGTGGGTTGCAGGGCTCAATGATTTTTTAACTGATCAGTGTTAGACCTGGGTAGGGTCTGTATTCTCAATAGAACCACCCCTTTAAAGCAAAATTATCCTTCTCCTTAGGGCAGGTAACTAAAAGCTTGTGAGACTTTTGGCATAATTTTCTTCCTTATAACTGAACTATCATAAAAAAAACTCCTGGATTTGCCCTGTCTATGTTTTCATATTTTTCATTTTCATTTCCTAGACTACTATTCCTCTCAACACAAGGAGTAAAGAGAAAAAAAAATAATGTTTTATCGACAGAAAACAACAAGTTACCTACATTATTAGGGTAATTGTGTTAGTTAGAGCTAAGTTTAACAGATAACTGGTATTTTAAGTCTCATGAGATTTGACATAAGAGAAATTTAAATTAATATTAACCTACACCTTCAATTTATTTTAAGTGTCAAATGATTAAATGTAGCATTCTTTTATAAATTTGACCAACAAAAGCAAAGGGTTTACATAGAAACTGTTGCTTACGTTTGCGTGATGTGCTTGCATGCTTATCCAAGACATTAGCCCTATCCGCCCAGTCTTTCATTGATAAATACTCTTGCAGGATATACCCAACTAACCGGGAACCGTACTGAATAGACCTGACAATAAAAAAAAATATACAAAGTATTATTCAAATTGATTTGGTAATTTGGTTGACAGGCATCTTGGGAAGGTGGGAAAAAAAGTAATAAGATCAAAACACTAAAAACAACTAAATTCATGGAAACAAAAATATCCACCACTTAAAAGATCCATGAATAACACCTCGAAATAAAAAGTTCTTGCATAAAAACATCCTGCACCCCCCTCCCCCCAACCCATGTGAAGTGGGTGATAGCCCCCCCCCCCCCCCCTCCACTCACGTAATGTGCATGCTGGTAGCCATGCTTTTCTAGTCACACGTAAAGAAACATGTCAAAGTAAAATTGAGATTTCGACTATCAAATAATGAAAAAAGGAAACGAATGTTGTGATAAAGGCAAAGGGGTGATCGAAAAAACTTATGGTGTTAATACTGTATTTCGTGATGTTGTTTCTCTACCACGTCACAAAACAATTCGTTTAAATTCGACTTGTATTTACCTGCACAGTTTATCTCTACCAAGAGTTTGCTGGTTGTATTTCACGATAGCGCTGGCAACATCCATGCTTAGTGAAGCAGTATTTCAAAGAAAACTACAAAAACAGAATAACTTCTCAGTTCGTGATCGCGCCTTATGGACTTCGAACCTTCAACTTGTAGAACCGGATCACAGGGGTCTGGGCAAACCGTGAAAAAATACACAGGGAGACCAAACAATCCATATGAAAGATACAGACACTAAACTTTAGAATTTAAAATAGGAACCAACTTCTGCAAAGATTAAAGGCGAAAAAATAAACTTCCACGAGGGGATAAGAGCATTAAAAAATACCGCAATTTTAAAGAAAATCAAGACTAGGGAATTTTATTGTGAATATTTGGGTATCCTGTTTATGGACTCTTTTCCTGGGCACTAGTTCTGGTTGTCAAGCAAAGATGGCGGCAAAACAAAAGAAGAGTCCGCGATTCCTTGCCAATTTTGGCCCGATTTAGGAAAATTCTATTTGTCCTACTGCTTCCATATTCTACATATTGAATTGTCTTTTAATAATGCCAGCTAGGAAGCAAAAACGAACCTCTCTGTCTTATTCAGAAGGAAGCGACGACGAAAACATTGACGATGGGTTTGTGACCGACCCTGAAAAGATTTTTGATGTCCTTCCTCAGCCATTTCGCTTGGTTGATAAAACAGTCAACCATATATTCGATAAGGCATGGGAGATCATAGAAGACATCGAGAACAACCGCGCATTGCGACGATCCAAGGAATCTTTACCAAATTTTGACTGTGGAAAGGCTTTACATAACTTTGCCAATCCCTCTTGTATGTTTAGCGTAGATGGGGGGAAGTACTTGTTTCTCGCCTACTGTGATGGACTGGTTGTGATCGAAGCTTTGATCGGGCAAAGTGTGGCAACCTTTGAGGACCCTGGCTGCAGGAAAGTTACACACATGTCTGCCTGTGTACTTCAAGAGGGATTTTACCTCCTCACAACAAGAGACGAAGATGGAGTTGCAAAATTATACTGTTTTATAGGCGAGACAATCCATTTAGCCAGGGTGTTTAATGAAGATGGTGATAAAAATGCGACATCTGTGGAATTGTCTCCTGACGGTGGATACATTGCCATCGGATGGGAGATTCCAGATGAAGAGAGTTCCTTGGAGGTTTATAAGATTCCACGTGAATCTTGGTTGAAGGAGGCTGAGGCTGCAGTTGCGGCACCCAAGTCACGGAAGCCTACTGTGGTAGGGGAATCTGCAGAGAGTGGGGGGCAATCAGTAGATAAGCCATCACAAGAGGACGAGGACCCTAAAGAGGAGGGAAACCCTGCAGCGGTGGGTATTTGCAGTATTGTATTTAACACGTCTCTGAATGACAGACTGTTGGATATTTGGTGTTTACAATCTTTGTAAAGATTTTTGCCAATCATGTGAAAGAAGACTGATGCATCTGTTCAACCACACTTGCATTGAACACAGAAGTCCTCTACTACCAGTTGTCTTTATTGTCACAATGGTTACACCATAAAGTGTGATCAGTCAAATGTTAAGGACTCCCATTAACATTTGATAAAAAAAAAAAATGTGTAATGCTTTTGCAGAAGACCAATTCAGACCCTACATCATACAAAAAAAATCAGTCATTTTGCAGATGGCAGGGCCACTTTACATGTTTTGCAGAGATATATTATTACTCTTATTGACAAAGTATGCTGGTGGCACAACAATGGTAAAATCCAAGTTTCCATATTAGCTTCTAAGGAAATGAGGTCAATAAGATATTGTAGCTTTTTAAGAGAATATTTCATTACAAAGTTTTGCTTTGTTTCTGTGCTGGCTGTTTGGGGATGTATACAAATTGTTTCAACATCAATTTTTGAATGGAAATTCAAATTGTTTATCACATTATTATTATTTTTTTATATATTCCAGTCTCCACCAGGCTCTCGCCCAGGCTCAGGCCAAGGAGCAGCTGTGTCGTCCTTTACCAAGCCCTCAGCAGTGCTACGCATCTTCCCTCCTGCTCAAGTCGGGCCATGTTCTGCCACCAACTATGTTGCAGCACTGAAGGCTGTTGATGCTGACAACAGTGTCATCGGTACAGGAAGTAACCACATCTTATTACAGCAGTACTTCCAGCACTCTGATATGACTTTCAAGGCCCTCCATGAACAGCAGTTACAACACCTTAAGGAGGAAAACTCACCTCAGATGAGGTGAGGTGTGATGAGGAAGGATTGGAGACCTGGGGGGACTCTCCAGAAAAGTAGACAGGGTGATTGTCATGTCTTATAGGGTATACAATTTTGACCAACTGCCATCCTTTAGGGGGTGTTAAAGGGTTTTTTAAATCTGCCATCTCTTAGGGTATAAAATTCGACCAACTGCTATTCCCTTAGCGGGTGTTTAAACACGAACAGGCACTATAAAAGGGACTTGCCTAAGGCAAGGTGTCATTCGTCAGTCGACATCACTGAGTGCAGAGCTCCATAGAGAGAGACCAAAATACTATAATAGAGTTTTAGAGTGGCTGATAACACACTTTAGAAGCAAACATAGTCTTATCAACAGCTGTTTCTTGAAACAGAATAAAACATAGCGAGAAATAGATAGGTTTTGAAGCAATGAATATTTCAAATTCCTTGTTTGCACGCACAAGCACTATAATGACGCCATTTCATAAGAGCACGCGTAATGTTGTTGAATTTAATTTCTCAATTCAAACGAGCGCGCACTGTGTTTGATTTCTCAAGTACAATTTTTGTTCTTGTTTTTGTAGAGAATGGACTCCGAACATTTTGTACTTAAAAGTCGGCGTAGTTTGTTATACGGCTTTACTTTTAGCATGTTATCTTTCGGCGGTTTACAGACTTCTGCACTCAGTGAAGTCTAGTTGTGAATGACGTCGGCTTGCACGAGAGCTTGCAAAAAAGGGGTGGAGCTACCTTTTTATAGCACACATTCATGTTTTTTTTCCCGATTTTGCTTGTGCATTTCTTAAGCTAAACGGTCACCCGAAATGTATAACAATAAACCACAAGTCAACTGATTGGCTATTCTAGCTTTATTGTCTGTAGCAGAACAAGGCGTCTACCTGCCAATTAAAATAGAAGAGAAATTTGCTATGGCTATGTCTCAAGGACTGCAATAAAATTCAGGAAAACTGAAAATGTATTTGTTTTATAGTGCTATCTTTTAGGGTTAAAAATTCCCTCGACCATACCCAAAGTGCCTTCCCTTAGGGTTAAAATTAATTTTTGCCGACATTCACCCTGCCTGTTTTTGTCAGAGCCCCCCCTCCGCGATTGGAATAATACTATAAGGCACCTATTATAGGCTACAAAGCCAATTTGTTGTATATATTTTTTTAAAGGAAGCCTACAACCCATTTCCTCAAGCCAGGCAAGCTGATTCCAGCAGGCTTAGATAGTACACCAAGTGAGTATTACACAGTACTGTATGTAACATATGCACAGGTTTAAAATGGAGTAAATTCCACAAGGCTTATTGTCAAAAAAATACTTGATAAAGTTTGGTTTATACACATTGTTTAGACACCAGATATGAGAAACTCCTTGAGAAAGACCTCAGTTTCTTTGTATAAAAGTGTTAAAGTCAAGAAGTATTTTATACACAATTTTAAATGCAGCTACAAAGGATGGTAACTCTTTTTATCTTTTTTTATTTCTACAGACAAAACAAATTCTGTTGCTGTTTGCTGGTCCAAGGAGACTCAGTTGTCTATCTACTCACTTGTTAAAACTGCCAAAGGTATATACAGTACTAAAGCAAAAGAATAATAGCATAAATAAAAACAAACACAGGTTCAGAAAGCTTTAGGATTCTTGTATATAGACTCCTAAATGTTCACACTGAGCTCAAAGGCGAGAATTTAGCCATTTACAGTATATGTTACCAATGAACCACTGTGGGTTACAATACATTGATTCATGGGTGCAACAATAATTGAGAAAGATGTATACACATAATGCAATGCTATACTCAAATAAAAAATCATGAAATTTATATCTCCACAAACCAATGTAATACCCTCTATACTTACAGTATGAAGATTGTAAATAAACTAAGTATAAACATGTGATTATGTGTAACCCTGACCTTTGTATCCGTTTTAGACATAGAGCATAAGCCTGATGTTGTGTGGCCCAGTGCACAGCCTATCCTCGTGAGCACTGTCTCTGATTGTCTCTCTCTCCTTGCCTTGGGGCTGGAGAATGGCACTGTTGTGGTCTGGGATGTACACAGAGGTGAGAGGGGCTGTCTGATTACATGTCCCCTAGGTGAGAGGGGTTATATGATTACATGACCGCTAGGTGAGAGGGGTTTTCTGATTACATGGCCCCTAGGTGAGAGGGGTTATCTGATTACATGGCCACTAAGTGAGAGGGGTTATCTGATTACATGGCCCCTAAGTGAGAGGGGTTATCTGATTACATGGCCCCTAGGTGAGAGGGGTTTTCTGATTACATGGCCCCTAGGGGAGAGGGGTTATCTGATTACATGGCCCCAAGATGAGAGGGGTTATCTGATTACATGGCCCCTAGGGGAGAGGGGTTATCTTATTACATGGCCCCTAGGTGAGAGGGGTTATATGATTACATGACCGCTAGGTGAGAGGGGTTTTCTGATTACATGGCCCCTAGGTGAGAGGGGTTATCTGATTACATGGCCACTAAGTGAGAGGGGTTATCTGATTACATGGCCCCTAGGTGAGAGGGGTTATCTGATTACATGGCCCCTAGGTGAGAGGGGTTATCTAGTTACATGGCCTCTAGGTGAGAGGGGTTATCTGATTACATGGCCCCTAGGTGAGAGGGGTTATCTGATTACATGGCCCCTAGGTTAGAGGGGTTATCTGATTACATGGCCCCTAGGTGAGAGGGGTTATCTGATTACATGGCCTCTAGGTGAGAGGGGTTATCTGATTACATGGCTCCTAGGTGAGAGGGGTTATCTGATTACATGGCCCCTAGGTTAGAGGGGTTATCTGATTACATGGCCCCTAGGTGAGAGGGGTTATCTGATTACATGGCCCCTAGGTGAGAGGGATTATATGATTACATGGCCACGAGGTGAGAGGGGTTATCTGATTACATGACCCCTAGGTGAGAGGGGTTATCTGATTACATGACCCCTAGGTGAGAGGGGTTATCTGATTACATGACCCCTAGGTGAGAGGGGTTATCTGATTACATGGCCTCTAGGTGAGAGGGGTTATCTGATTACATGGCCCCTAGGTGAGAAAGGTTATCTGATTACATGGCCTCTAGGTGAGAGGGGTTATCTGATTACATGGCTCCTAGGTGAGAGGGGTTATCTGATTACATGGCCACGAGGTGAGAGGGGTTATCTGATTACATGGACCCTAGGTGAGAGGGGTTATCTGATTACATGGCCCCTAGGTGAGAGGGGTTATCTGATTACATGGCCCCTAGGTGAGAGGGGTTATCTGATTACATGGCCTCTAGGTGGGAGGGGTTATCTGATTACATGGCCCCTAGGTGAGAGGGGCTATCTGATTACATGGCCTCTAGGTGAGAGGGGTTATCTGATTACATGGACCCTAGGTGAGAGGGGTTATCTGATCATAGGGCCCCTAGGTAAGAGGGTTATCTGATTACATGGCCCCTAGGTGAGAGGGGTTATCTGATTACATGGCCCCTAGGTGAGAGGGGTTATCTGATTACATGGCCCCTAGGTGAGAGGGATTATCTGATTACATGGCCACGAGGTGAGAGGGGTTATCTGATTACATGGCCTCTAGGTGAGAGGGGTTATCTGATTACATGGCCTCTAGGTAAGAGGGGTTATCTGATTACATGGCCCCTAGATGAGAGGGGTTATATGATTACATGACCCCTAGATGAGAGAGGTTATCTGATTACATGGCCCCTAGGTGAGAGGGGTAATATGATTACATGGCCCCTAGATGAGAGGGGTTATCTGATTACATGGCCCCTAGGTGAGAGGGATTATCTGATTACATGGCCACGAGGTGAGAGGGGTTATCTGATTACATGGCCCCTAGGTGAGAGGGATTATCTGATTACATGGCCCCTAGGTGAGAGGGGTATCTGATTACATGGCCCCTAGATGAGAGAGGTTATCTGATTACATGGCCCCTAGGTGAGAGGGGTTATCTGATTACATGGCCTCTAGGTGAGAGGGGTTATCTGATTACATGGCCCCTAGGTGTGAGGGGCTATCTGATTACATGGCCTCTAGGTGAGAGGGGTTATCTGATTACATGGCCCCTAGGTTAGAGGGGTTATCTGATCATAGGGCCCCTAAGTGAGAGGGGTTATCTGATTACATGGCCACTAGGTGAGAGGGGTTATCTGATTACATGGCCCCTAGGAGAGAGGGGTTATCTGATCATAGGGCCCCTTGGTGAGAGGGGTTATCTGATTAGATGGCCCCTAGGTGAGAGGAGTTATCTGATTACATGGCCCCTAGGTGAGAGGGGTTATCTGATTACATGGCCCCTAGGTGAGAGGGATTATCTGATTACATGGCTTCGAGGTGAGAGGGGTTATCTGATCATAGGGCCCCTTGGTGAGAGGGGTTATCTGATTAGATGGCCCCTAGGTGAGAGGAGTTATCTGATTACATGACCCCTAGGTGAGAGGGGTTATCTGATTACATGACCCCTAGGTGAGAGGGGTTATCTGATTACATGGCCTCTAGGTGAGAGGGGTTATCTGATTACATGGCCCCTAGGTGAGAAAGGTTATCTGATTACATGGTCCCTAGGTGAGAGGGGTTATCTGATTACATGGCCCCTAGGGGAGAGGGGTCATCTGATTACATGGCCCCTAGGTGAGAGGGGTTATCTGATTACATGGCCCCTAGGGGAGAGGGGTCATCTGATTACATGGCCCCTAGGTGAGACGGGTCATCTGATTACATGGCCCCTAGTCAGACTTTTGGACAGGGTAGTGCATTATTCATTTAGCAAACCACTTTCCTCTTTTCTTGAAAAGCTTCAGACAAGCTGTAGAATTCAGTTTTCTTCAGGTCTGCCTAAGCATGGTGGAATCAGACTTAATATTCCTAGTTTCAATAAGGACAATGTCATATGTTAAAACCATGTTGGGCTGAAAGAAAGATATTCTTTTAGACTGGGATTAACTAGAAAAATCCAGTATGTCCGCCAGACACAAGCTACTTATTTTAAGAACGAAAAAACGGTGGCGTTTGTGCCCCCTCCCACTATAAAACCAATCATATTCTGTCAATCAACTGGTGTGTTTTACCTCAGGTCTACTTCTGCGTGTGTGTAATGTATCCAACTACAGTCAGATTACCATGGTCCATTTCCTACCGAGCAGCACTATCCCGCCCTTCAGCGATGACCAGCCCTCCTATTTGTCATCACCTGTACCAGTAGCTAATCTGGCAATTGCTTGTGAGGATGGCATGTTCAGTGTACTGCAGTGCGGTGTGGCGTATAACCCTCCCTTGCGGCCAATAGTGGACAGGTTGGTACAAGGAGATAGGCTCGGTGGTTTCCCAAAAAGAATGTATTGCCTTTGAAATGTAGCCTAAAGTATGCCTAACACCCTTTTCAGGCAAGAAGTTTAGCGAAAATGTAGAACAAACAATACTTCATTCACTTGATTTATACCCATGTCCATTTATTACAGTAGTTTGGGTTTTTATAATGTCATCAATAGACTTATAGACAATCACTCATATTAAGAAAAAAAATGTATAATAGAAACACTGAAAAAATTCATGGCTACATACTGTAAGTTGCCTTACAACCCAAGTAAACAAGGACAACAAGTTATTTGTTATACTGTTGTGAGTGATTTTTTCATTGCAAAGTGTTGTATTTTTTCTGAATGGGCCATACAATACCCTAAATCCCCCGACAGCCATTTTGCATTGAAAAATTTACTCTATTTTCCTAAGCTTCCAATGAGAGCGTGCATAGCACCATAGCTTTTAAAAAAATGTATTCAAATGATAATATGGTAACATTTCAGATCAGCCATTGAAAAAGAGGTAATCACATCGATCAAAACCCTTAACAAGACGCCGCAAATTGTAAGTGTCTTTTATATTTCTTACCCCTAGGTATATGGCTAAGGTCTACTTATGAGTGGAGTTTGGCAAGTTATGGCATGTTTAATGTATAAAATAAAACTAAAAAAGGTAGACTGATATCAAAGGTCAAGATGTTATTAAGTAGGGGAGAAGCCCCCAGGTCTACCATCTTTGTGACCCATGACTTCACACTAACAGAAGTTGAACACAGGAACTATTTACCGTAAGGTTCATCCTTAGAAAAGCTAATAGCAAATATAAAGTAAGAAAAAATCATCCATTTCCATTGGCTGATTAAAAATAGCTTTTGGGATATTGTTGTCAAATTTGGTAACTGAAATATAGAACATTGTTTTCCAAGGGCTATTTTGATGTCTCATCATAATAATTTTTCTTCCAATAAGAGATAAAACCATAGCAAGCACGTGGTTGACTAGGGCCCTTTCTCCTGTGCAGATTGCAGCGATCAAGGGTTCTGGTCGGATGACCCTTTATGACATCCAGACCCTTTCTTCCATATGTCACGTGTCATTGCCTTCACCCTACGTCATCGACACTGAGTCACCTTCTTGTATTGCTGCGGATGGCCAAGTGATTGTACTTAAAGGTAATCACACAAGACACAAATATTGGCATTGACGACGTTTCGTTTGTAAGGAAGTCTGGGGGCAAGCTCAAGAAATGAATGACTGACATTACAATTTCAAAAAACGCTGAAAAAGTTAAATTTTACATGGAAAACAGCGTCATCAACTACTTTTTCTCCGAAAAAAAATCATATTTAAACCTATTTTCGTGCCACCGAAAATAGCCCCTTACACTTAGCGGTCACTGCATTTGTTACAGGAAGCTGTCGAGAGGAGGCAGGGGACGATGATGGCGATGATGAAGAAGAAAAGGTATAATAATTAATATTTGTCAATCAATCAATCGAAATTGGGTAATTTTTTTTTAAATGCGCTCAAGGAAACCTGTTACTTCGTACTTCAAATTGTTGATTTGTCCAATTGTTGATTTTTCTAATATTTTTCTATAATTTTCCATGTCTTGTTTACAGACTACCTCGATGGTTTTCACTTTCCCTCTGCACTCGTTCCCATCACTGAACAAATACTGGAGAATGGCTAAAGAGACAGAGCCGTTTGGTGTTGATAGCACCATTCATACCCGGTTCAACTCCCTTATTCAGGACAGGTAATGTAACAGATCTCTGTCTGCATCAAATTGTGACTTTACTCCCTCCTCAAAAAAAATTAATCAATTAATTTAAATAAAAATAAAATGATTTATTATACAGTAAGTGAGCTGTTTGCTTATAGAATCTCAAGTCAGGGCACAAGGCAGATCCGAATGCAAGAACGGTGGTCTCGATTCAAGGACGAGCTTAAGACGATGCATTCTACAAAGACACGTGCTGATAAGACAGTATGGTTCACTGCCAAACAGGTAAATCGTCTCTCGTGCCACGTGTGGGGATACGCCCCACTCCACTTTAAACGTGTTGATAAAAGAGCACACCGCCTAACAGGTAAATCGTCTCTCGTACCACGTGTGGGGATACGCCCCTCTCCACTTTAAACGTGTTGATAAAAGAGCACACTGCCAGACAGGTAAATCGTCTCTCGTGCCACGTGTGGGGATACGCCCCTCTCCGCTTTAAACGTGTTGATAAAAGAGCACACTGCCAGACAGGTAAATCGTCTCTCGTACCACGTGTAGAGATACGCCCTCTACTATACTCGCGCTGATAAGTCATTACACCGCCATACAGGTAAATCATCTCTCGTGCTACGTGTGGGGATACGCCCCTCTCCCCTATAGACGTGCTGATAAGACAGCAGACCGCCATACAGGTAAATAATCTCTCGTGCTACGTGTGGGGATACGCCCCTCTCCCCTATAGACGTGCTGATAAGACAGCAGACCGCCATACAGGTAAATCGTCTCTCGTGCCACGTGTGGGGATACGCCCCTCTCCACTTTAAACGTGTTGATAAAAGAGCACACCGCCAGACAGGTAAATCGTCTCTCGTGCCACGTGTGGGGATACATCCCTCTTCACTTTAAACGTGTTGATAAAAGAGCACACCGCCAGACAGGTTAATCATCTCTCGTGCCACGTGTGGGGGGATACGCCCCTCTCCCCTATAAACGCGAAAATATTGTAAGATAACTATCCTAGAATCCCACCCAACCCCCTCTTTTTTCCGTATATACTGGCCTAGTTCACCACGTGAGTGATGTGTACCTTCAATTGTGTAAACTCTTTTTTCTTTTATTCCAGACTCTTTCTACCCGAGGCTAATCAATACTTCCAAATGTTTTCGCCATTACCATTTTACGACTTTGTAAATATTTAAAGATGTGTATATTTTAAGTGTTATAACAGTAGATATTGTAAAGTTTAAATAACATTTCGTTTGAATAAAATTCCTGGGAAAGGTTTGTGACATTTGTCCAAATGTATTGTTATTAATAATGATGGGGATTACTTTGATAATTTGTTTTTTTTGTTCTGCGCTTTCTCGTCCCTAGTCCCGTCTGGTAGCAAGTTAAAAAAAATTACACTGCACCCGTACCTGAACTGGGTACATTACACTGTACCTGAACTGGGTACATGACACTGCACCCGTACCTGAACTGGGTACATTACACTGCACCCGTACCTGAACTGGGCACATTACACTGCACCCGTACCTGAACTGGGTACATTACACTGCACCCGTACCTGAACTGGGTACATTACACTGCACCCGTACCTGAACTGGGTACATTACACTGCACCCGTACCTGAACTGGGTACATTACACTGCACCCGTACCTGAATTGGGTACATTACACTGTACCTGAACTGGGTACATTACACTGTACCTGAACTGGGTACATGACACTGCACCCGTACCTGAACTGGGTACATTACACTGCACCCGTACCTGAACTGGGCACATTACACTGCACCCGTACCTGAACTGGGTACATTACACTGCACCCGTACCTGAACTGGGTACATTACACTGCACCCGTACCTGAACTGGGTACATTACACTGCACCCGTACCTGAACTGGGTACATTACACTGCACCCGTACCTGAATTGGGTACATTACACTGTACCTGAACTGGGTACATTACACTGCACCCGTACCTGAACTGGGTACATTACACTGCACCCGTACCTGAACTGGGTACATTACACTGCACCCGTACCTGAACTGGGTACATAACACTGTACCTGAACTGGGTACATTACACTGCACCCGTACCTGAACTGGGTACATCACACTGCGCCCGTACCTGAACTTCCCGGGTGTAGGACTATAATAAGAACAGACGAGGATGATCGTCGGCATATTCGATTTTAACCCTAAGTGATGGCACTTTGGGTGTGGTCAGCAGAAATTCTTACCCCTAAGAGATAGCAAATTGTGTGGTCGAAGGAATTTTTTACCCTGAGAGAATAAATAAAAAAAAAAACGTTAAACACCCCCTTAGGAATAGCAGTTGGTCGCATTTTATACCCAAAGAGATAGCAGAATCGGAAAAAAATCCTTCAACACCCCCTAAGGGATGGCAGTTGGTCGAAATGTTATATATAAGTTCATATATTGTTATATATGAACTTGAACTGACTAAGTTATGCGCTCTTTTTTTATAAGAAGCTTTTTTATAAGAACGTCTAGCCTGAGTCTTCACCAAATTTTAAGAGCATGCTAACATGTCGAGGCTCAAAAAATATTCCTTTTTAGTCCTGATGCGTTCTGAAATGCAGAAAATATTTGTGCTCATAATAACAACCTTATTATTGCTATTGATCATTAGTGTAATTCTCTTCGTAATAATCAATTTGGTATTATATTCTTATATACACTAAAATTTAAGAACATCGTTAAGAACATATTCAGCCTAAAATGTCCCCAAAATTAGAATCCCAGCCTCAACTGAAAATTAGGCGTTCTTATAAAAAAGAATGTAAATCATAAAATTATTCTGTGCACATAAGCAGGTGAACCATCCTTTACGTGCAAGGACGTTTTAAGAATTGCAGTGAGGCAGTTGAAAAACATTTTTTTTTTTTTAGAAATCTTTGAAAAGCTAAGGGGATAGAAAAAGTAATCGGCTAGGGTAACGGGATTCCAAACGGTAAGCAGTCTACTAAAATAAGAGGCCTGGAAAGTCTTAGATAAGGGTACACATATTTCGTATCGTTTTCCTCTCTACTGGTTTCTCTTTAGAGTGCGAAGACTTTTGTTTTGATATGGGTCGATAAGCAAACCATGAAGCGGATTAGCTTGGACCCCAATCAACGCCATTATGCGCATCCTAATAACCCGGAATGCAAATATGAACGTGAATTTATAATGTTCAGTATTTAATTTATTTTGGGCTACAACATAAACACACCAATGCGACACACTGCTAAGATCACCCGAGAAGTTAATAATTAAATTGCTAAATATCTACGAATAACAACATTTGGTAACTTCGAAGTCACTATGCCTCGATCGTCACTTCACTTCACACTCCACGGATACTTTTGATATTTCTACTTACGTAATCTCAGGTAAGAAAAATGGAGTGTATGATGAAAAAATATAACTTATAGCTGCATCAATAAACTATATCTGGGTATATATGTAAGCAGGTTTGATGTCAAACGGGTTAACTTCATAGAAAATATACGGTTTGCTATTTTTATTTTATACAAGTGTAGTCTTTCAAATTCAAGTCTTTAAAACCATTCATTTAAGTGAAATTCAATATACGTTAAGTCACTCTCCGGTTCTGTATTTTAAGCTAAAAGAAAGCATTATGTAGTGATTTTACATTCACTTATTCTCCGCCACATAATAATTGTCGTGGATTTTAACTCCTGATGAATTGGCTTGTCTACCCTTCACGCTACGTGAACACCTTCGACGAAAACAAAGTTCTTATGAAAGAACATACTCGAACGCATCTCACATTCAGCGCAATAAAATCGAGAAATCTTGTCGATAAAGTATTTTTTAAATATAATTGCTTTTACATGCCTTGTTTGTGTTCTTATTCCGGCTACATGATTAATTTGTGTCACATTTTGCCATTTGGTAGCCAAAGAGATTGAGTATTCATTTGTCACGCACAGGTGCCGACACTCCGTGACATTTATAGCGTGATCCGTGCGTGACGATCCGTGTTTAAGACGCTACGTGATGCAAAAAAAGGATTCGCTTTTCTCGCTGATCGCATTCTTTTTATGCAGATTTTCGGTTCCGAAAAAAATATGTGCAGATTGACTTTTTTTAACGGTTATCATGAGTTTGCCCACAAAAAGTCTTTTGAGTTCTTTATGCAAGTTGCATATTTTCCATCCAGCCTACCAAGACATCCTGATGGCGTTTAAAGCACAGGGCGACCACGTCTGGCTGGAGGCTGGTGATGGGGAAAATGACGTCGCCATTGGCGCATGCGTAAAGGAGGTGCAAGGAGCATCCGTCATTCTCGTTGATGACGAAGGCAAGGTATGATAAAGTGAGAGGAGAAGGCTTGTAATGAAACCTTTGAAGGCGGAGAATTTTGGCTTACCGGGTGCGCAACATGGAATAGAGATTGTATTGCTCTACTTAGAAGGGGAAGGCGTGTAATGAAATCTTTGAAGGCGGGATATTGACCAGGGGTTGGCCTACCGGGCGCGCAACATGGAATAGAGATTGCACTGTACTGCTTAGTTAGTATGTGTACTGTTATGACATTTCATGACAGCTTACAATAAGCGAGCTGAATGACTGGTAATTAGATATTTGTGTGTGTAAGTGTGGTCATTTTTTTTTTTTTTTTTGGGGGGGGGGGGGCACAAATCCTGCGCAAGCTCGAAATAGAAATAATTGACATGTAACACTAACTAATCCAAATAAAACAAACGAAAATAAAAGGATCATGAGCAGCCCCACCCTTCTCCTTCCTTAAAGTGTGTAATTTGATTTTTTTAGTTTTGCAATTCTATACAACAATAATGAAAATAGAAATTATTCTCCATCCAATCTTGAGATAAAGCTGCTGCTTGGATGTTGGTGAATTTCCCAACAGCAGTGTTTTGACTTCGTTTGGTCAGCCTCCAGGGGATAAAAAAGAAGCTCCGTGAAAACGTCAGTGAAAGACGAATATCGAATGTGTAATTATTTCATACCTTATGTGTTTTCCAGGAAGTGGTGATTGACAGGTCGGTAGCTGAGAGCCTGAAACACATGCACCCAAGCAGCGTGGAAGGCGTGGAGAATATGGTTAGTTATACTTAGACTTACCATGAAATATGGGGGGGTTATACTTAGACTTACCATGAAATATGGGGAGTTCTACTTAGACTTACCATGAAATATGGGGAGTTCTACTTAGACTTACCATGAAATATGGGGAGTTATACTCAGACTTACCATGAAATATGGGGGGTTATACTTAGACTTACCATGAAATATGGGGAGTTCTACTTAGACTTACCATGAAATATGGGGAGTTATACTTAGACTTACCACGAAATATGGGGAGTTAGACTTAGACTTACCATGAAATATGGTGAGTTAGACTTACCATGAAATATGGGGTTAGATTTACCATGAAATATGGGGAGTTCTACTGAGACTTACCATGAAATATGGGGAGTTATACTTAGACTTACCATGAAATATGGTGAGTTATACTTAGACTTACCATGAAATATGGGGGGTTATACTTAGACTTACCATGAAATATGGGGAGTTCTACTTAGACTTACCATGAAATATGGGGAGTTATACTTAGACTTACCACGAAATATGGGGAGTTATACTTAGACTTACCATGAAATATGGGGAGTTATACTTAGACTTACCATGAAATATGGGGAGTTATACAACTTACCATGAAATATGGGGAGTTATACTTAGACTTACCATAAAATATGGGGGGTTATACTTAGACTTACCATGAAATATGGGGAGTTCTACTTAGACTTACCATGAAATATGGGGAGTTATACTTAGACTTACCACGAAATATGGGGAGTTATACTTAGACTTACCATGAAATATGGGGAGTTATACTTAGACTTACCATGAAATATGGGGAGTTATACAACTTACCATGAAATATGGGGAGTTATACTTAGACTTACCATGAAATATGGGGAGTTATACTTAGACTTACCATGAAATATGGTGAGTTATACGTAGACTTACCATGAAATATGGTGAGTTAGACTTACCATGAAATATGGGGAAATATACTTAGACTTACCATGAAATAATGGGAGTTATGCTAACTATGAAATATGGGGAGTTATACTTAGACTTACCATGAAATGTACAAGGAGTTATACTTAGACTTATCATGAAATATGGGGAGTTAGACTTACCATGAAATATGGGGAAATATACTTAGACTTACCATGAAATAATTGGAGTTATACTTGGACTTACCATGACATATGGGGAGTTATACTTAGACTTACAATGAAATATACAAGGAGTTATACTTAGACTTACCATGAAATATGGTGAGTTAGACTTACCATGAAATATGGGGAAATATACTTAGACTAACCATGAAATATGGGGAGTTCTACTTAGACTTACCATGAAATATGGGGAGTTATACTTAGACTTACCACGAAATATGGGGAGTTATACTTAGACTTACCATGAAATATGGGGAGTTTTACTTAGACTTACAATGAAATATAGGGAGTTATACTCAGACTTACCATGAAATATGGTGAGTTAGGCGCGCGAAGGCCGAGGTTTATAGAGGCCTGGATATAAAAAAATGCATATATAATACCTTTACAAATTATAGATATTCTTTCTAGATTGAGTTGGGTGATTTAGATGAAGCTGGAATTCTACGAAATCTTCTTATCCGGTATCGCGCCAACAAAATATATGTAAGTAAACAAAAGAGTACATTACTCTATTGAAGTAAACATACAGTGCAAACAAAGTAGATTGATTTAACTTTACATATGAAGAAACCGTTGTCGTTTTACGGGTCTGGTACCGAGGAATTTTAGTTTCTTTTCAGAGGCCTTCTTATTTCACTAAAAATGGTCACAGTCACTGTTTTTCTCTTCTGAATACAATTCATAAAATTTGCGAAGCACCTGCGGTACGGCTGCCTTAAAATGACAAGCAGGTTTTTCAAATAAGGAATATGTTAGTTTCCTTATATTGAAGTGACCGCGTCTGGGAGAAACGACAATTTTTGGCTAAATTATCTTGATATGAAACTGAGGCATGTAACTCTAAGGAAACAAGGTCCTTGCACAATGAGAAGTTATAATTTAAATGTATTCATTGTGATCTCTTACTATCGGTTTATGTAACAGGGTCGTGCCTAAAGGGGGGCGCATGGTGCTCGGGGACCTCCCCCGACCCCACCCCACCCCCAAATTTGTCCATCAAAAAGTGGGTCATTTTATGTTGAAGGGTCTTCAGATATTATTCAATATCTGTGACTGCGTCCCCCTACCCCTCCCTATAAAATCCTGGCACGCGCCTATTTAATGTTCGATTTTCTTCCCATAAAGACATACGTAGGGTCAGTTCTGGTCGCTGTCAACCCGTATTGCTCATTCCCCATCTATGGGACTGCATACATATCTCGGTACCAAAAAGCTGTCAACGCAACGGATCTCCCCCCGCACATCTACGCCACGGGGGAGATGTCATTTGCTATGATGAAGAGGGAAAAACACAACCAATGCGTAGTTATAAGGTGAGACTTGAGGGAGGATGGGGAAGACTTGAGGGGGAAGGGGTAAGACTTGAGGAGGGAGGGGTAAGACTTGAGGAGGGTCCTTGCTATGATGAAGAGGGGAAAACACAACCAATGCGTAGTTATAAGGTGAGACTTGAGGGGGGGAGGGGGAGACTTGAGGGGATAGAGGGAAAGACTTGAGGAGGGACTTGGCTATCATGACGAGGGAAAGCACAACCAATGCGAAGTTATAAGGTGAGACGTAAGGGGGGAGCGGAGAGACCTGAGGAGGGAGGGGTGAGTAGCTTTACCTTAGTTACCTGGCTATGATGAAGAGGGGAAAACACAACCAATGCGTAGTTATGAGGTGAGACGTGATGGGGACGAGTAAGGCATGAGTAGCTTTTTCCGGCTTGGTTACCTGATATGTTTTCTTCTCGAATAGACAAACTACAGAATCTCGATAGTCTGCGTGGGTCAATAAATGGATAATAATCGAAACCTCAGCGACACAAACGCTAAAACCGAAGTTTTCTGAATCTCGTTTTTTATGCTCTCTGACTATTCTGCGGCTGGTAGAGAAGAAGCGTGACCAGAATTCTTGCCTTACCACCTTATCAATTTTTAATGTTTTTTTTTCAGCGGCGAAAGTGGTGCTGGTAAGACAGAATCTACGAAGTTTATTCTGCAGTACTTGACTGCGGTCAGCGGTAGACACTCAACAATAGAAGAGCAGATTCTTGATGCAAACCCCATACTAGAAGGTAACCATGGAAAATGCCTTATACCCCTCGCCCTTCAAAAAAAAAAAGGATAAACAAATAAATAAAAATATGAATAAAAAGGTAAACGTTTTGGCTTGTTGACTAAATCGTGCTATTCGTATTTATATTGTATAGATTAATATTTTTCAGTTTTTAGACTCTTTAGACTAACGTTGTTTTTCTAGTTCTCAAATGTTCGCACTATCTGAAATCAAGAAGTCACCCTTTGGACTTAAAAAATCCGGGTGAGAAGATGGCTTATTGCGATTACAAAGAGCAAGAACCAGATGATAAAGAGAGAAAAACAGCATTTGAAATGAATAGGACTCATGCATAATGAAGTGTGTTGCAGACAAATGTAAAAACGAACGGTATAGTTTCGCTGACGTTTCGAGCATTAGCCCTTCGTCGGGATCAAAAACATTATCGTTAACGTCCGGAAACTACTCCGTTCTCACAATGCGTGAAACACTCTATTCCAATTTTGTACTGATTTATTTCCCTGAATAACACACACACGCAGACCACCTATTTTTTCTACTGATAATAATTTGCCGACAACTCAAATGTGTTATACGATTTTATTCTGCAGCGTTTGGCAATGCAAAGACGATCCGTAACGATAACTCGAGCAGATTCGGTAAATACATCGACGTGCACTTTAACGATTCCTGGGTAATCGAAGGCGCGAAAATAGATCATTATCTTCTTGAACAGTCCCGGATTGTAGCCCAGGTAACATGACATGCGAAACTATTGCTATATAAGGGAAATTAGCATTGCATTGCGGGAATTATGACAATAAAAGGAATATATCCATGTTGTTATCTCCAGATGCCCAATGAACGTAACTACCACATATTCTACCGCATGCTAGCCGGTATGAGCCCGCAAGAGAAGAAATCACTCCACCTCACGCATGCGCAGGACTATTATTACCTGTCGCAAGGGAACTGCTTAACGTGTGAAGGGATGGATGACGCGTACGAGTATGACGTCATCAGGAAAGCCATGACGGTCAGTCATAGGATCATAAGAAAAAAACATAGTATTTGAAGATTCCGTAATCTAAGAAAATTGACCCACGTTTTGGCCGCCAAGTGACGCCAAGTTCAAGCGAATATCTTAGATTAGCTTGAATGATATTTAGTAGAACATATACCGACTTTCCGGCCCGTTCATGCGGATAGTTGAGAGTAAATTGAGTGATATTTCTCCTCCTGCCCTTATGGTTAACCCAGTGATTATAAATGTAAAATATACAAAACGGGAGATAATCCACATTGCTGACATTGAAGCATGTCTTAATTTATTAGCACCCATACCGGCCTCGAACGATAAAAAGCTAAAAAGTGATAAATGTAAAAATAATGATAAAATTCCACTCAAACAAAAGATTAAACAGTGCTCTAGAACGAAGGGAAACGCTTCATACATAAGCATCATATAGGATTTTGGGATCCTGATCAAAGGGGTAGGCTTAATTCGTTTCTCCCAGACCTCCCCTACAACAGAATACTTGACATTTTCTATCTTGATGCCAAATCATGCTGAATTGTTAAACATCGTGTCTCCCTCTCGTTGCAGGCTCTTTGGTTCACTGAAGAAGAAACGCAGTTTATTTTCCGCTCTATCGCGGCTGTTTTACATCTCGGGAACATAAGCTTTGAAGGTATATGAATTGTTTAGTTTAAAATACCATGATAATCAAAAAAATTTTTTTTATATATGTTGGCATATTCTCAGGTCCCTGTCGCTGTAATACGCTTCGTTTTCTGTATATCCTGCAAACCAGTTCAGTTTTTTGTTCTTATCCGGTCATTTTTTTTTCGTATTTTGGTGGATAAATAATTGTTCATTATTTTAAGCGAAAATGGAGGACAACATAGAGGCATGTGACGTCATGAATCCTGAGACTGTGGCTGCGGCAGCGGATTTATTACAGGTGCGCATGCGCGTGTATGACTGACGACGCGAAGAAAAATGATGATAATGTTGTTGGCAATGGCGTTGATCATATCATAATGGCGGTGGGGCTAAGATTTTTATAATATAATTATGCTGACGATGATATCAATTCCTATCAGAGACTATGATTATTTTGATGATAATAATATAATAATGAAGGTGATGACAACGGCGATGATGATTGTGGTGGTGTTTGAAAATAATATTATAATTACAATAGTGGTGAAAATTAAGATAATGACTATATTAATAGATGTTTATATGGCTATATTAATAGATGTTTATGATATAATATATCTTTCCTGTCGCTTCCCAGGTACCCAAAGAGCACATGGAGGAAGCATTTACGCGAAAATCCACATTCGCCGAGGGGGAGATGATCTACAGCCCTGTGAGCGTTGAAAGAGCCACAGATATCAGAGACGCGTTTGTTAAGGGGCTTTATAGCAAAGTATTTATTTGGATCGTCAACAAAATCAACTCGTCCATCTACAAACCGAGGGTGAGGGGTGTGGGGGAGGAGAACGTTACACTAAGATGTGAAATTATCGTGAAATTATAATAAATAATTTGGATCCTGTTGTAACCAGCAAGATGATTTTTACCCTGGTAATATTGATGGGTGTGGTTGTGATGATAATGATGGTGATGGAAATGATGATGGTGATGGTGATGGTGATGATAATGATGACGGTGATAATGGTGATAATGATGATGGTGGTTGTGATGATATGATAATGGTGATGGTGATGTTGATGGTGATGGTGATGGTGATGGTGACGGTGACGGTGATGGTGATGGTGATGGTGATGGTGATGGTGATGGTGATGGTGATGGTGATGGTGATGGTGATGGTGATGGTGATGGTGATGGTGATGGTGATGGTGATGGTGATGGTGATGGTGATGGTGATGGTGATAATGGTGATAATGGTGATAATGAAGATAATGATGATAACGATGGTTATGACGTGGTTGTGATGATATGATGATGATAATGACGGTGGTGGTTGTGGTAATGATATGATGATGGCGATAATGGTGGTAATGATGGTGGTGATGGTAATGAAAATGGTTATGATATTAAAAATGTTGATGGTTGTGTTGAAATAATTCTAATTATTATAATTGCACCATGTGGTCCGATTTTTTGTGAACTGTGTGTAGTAGTTTTCATCATTAACTTTTCTCAGGGTAAAGATGACACAAGCGGCCGTCAGTCTATTGGTGTGCTCGACATATTTGGTTTTGAAAAGTTTGATATGAATAGGTAGGTACATTGAAACCAAAAAGGACACAGCTATCTCCGGCAAACCGTTCCTTGACAAGGTTTCCTTATTAAGTTGACTAATATTCACAGAAAAAAGTATGAATAATATTTATCTTTATATTTAATAAGTATCAGTCAAAAACATAAATATATAAATTGGATCTAGGAACCCTTTCGTGACAAAAAGGCCAAGTTCTCGTAACTGGTCGTTAAGCACGGTCCCGAGGGTAAATACTGATTATGAGTCGATCGCGTCGAGTATATATTAATAACACGATGGTTGTTCTCACTTCCGTTTTCACTTTACTTGTAAAGAGTTTAATGGCTAAAAAAGTTCATTATATCATTGTTCTTCTTTTAGTTTTGAACAGCTGTGCATTAACTACGCAAATGAAAATCTTCAGCAGTTTTTCGTTGCGCAAATCTTCAAAAATGAGCAGGTTAGTAAAGTAGTATAGAGGGGCGGTTTCAGGGGGTGGGATGGATTGGGTGGGGCCCAGTTCTGGTTTTAATCTTTCCTTATCATTTTTGTTTTCCCTGGCCAGGAGGAGTATGACCGCGAGGGGATCGAGTGGAATTTCGTGACGTTCGTAGATAACCAAGAAGTGCTTGACATGCTGGCAGAAAAACCCATGAACTTTATCGCACTGATAGACGAGGAAAGCCGCTTTCCACAGGTAACCCAACATTCCAAAGTCAATCCAGCGAAGAGACCACAGGTAACCCAGCTTGTTAGGGACGAGACAAAAGCAAACCTAGAAAACCAGAGGTAGCCCAACATGTCCAAAATGGCATAACAGGTAACCCAGATTGTCAGGATTGGACCACAGGTAACCCAGATTGTCAGGATTGGACCACAGGTAACCCAGCTTTCAGCTACAGATGAGGTCAGGTGTTACTTGAATTTGGCCACAGGTATCCCGTTTTCGTATTTTTATATTAAATACTCAGGGCGCAGAGCTATATTTTTGAATTTTTGTTTTGAACATTCATGAAACAGAGCTTTATTTTCGTATTTTTGTATTTAACATTCAGGGAACTGACGAGTCATTTCTGGACAAGCTCAATTATAACCACAAGGACAACAAGCACTTCGTGAGACCAAAGTCACGCGTCCAGTCACAGTTTGGTGTGGTGCATTTCGCGGGGACGGTTTACTACGACACTACAGGTAGAGGGGTAAGGGGACGGTGTACTACGACACTACAGGTAGAGGGGTAGGGGGACGGTGTACTACGACACTACAGGTAGAGGGGTAAGGGGACAGTGTACTACGACACTACAGGTAGAGGGGTAAGGGGACAGTGTACTACGACACTACAGGTAGAGGGGTAGAGGGACGGTGTACTACGACACTACAGGTAGAGGGGTAGGGGGAAGGTGTACTACGACAATACAGGTAGAGGGGTATGGGGACGGTGTACTACGACACTACAGGTAGAGGGGTAGGGGGACGGTGTACTACGACACTACAGGTAGAGGGGTAGGGGGACGGTGTACTACGACACTACAGGTAGAGGGGTAGGGGGACGGTGTACTACGACACTACAGGAAGAGGGGTAGGGGGACGGTGTACTACGACACTACAGGTAGAGGGGTAGGGGGACGGTGTACTACGACAATACAGGTAGAGGGGTAGAGGGACGGTGTACTACGACAATACAGGTAGAGGGGTATGGGGACGGTGTACTACGACACTACAGGTAGAGGGGTAGGGGGACGGTGTACTACGACACTACAGGTAGAGGGGTAGGGGGACGGTGTACTACGACACTACAGGTAGAGGGGTAGGGGGACGGTGTACTACGACACTACAGGTAGAGGGGTAGGGGGACGGTGTACTACGACACTACAGGTAGAGGGGTAGGGGGACGGTGTACTACGACACTACAGGTAGAGGGGTAGGGGGACGGTGTACTACAACACTACAGGTAGAGGGGTAGGGGGACGGTGTACTACGACACTACAGGTAGAGGGGTAGGGGGACGGTGTACTACGACACTACAGGTAGAGGGGTAGGGGGACAGTGTACTACGACACTACAGGTAGAGGGGTAGGGGGACGGTGTACTACGACAATACAGGTAGAGGGGTAGGGGGACGGTGTACTACGACACTACAGGTAGAGGGGTAGGGGGACAGTGTACTACGACACTACAGGTAGAGGGGTAGGGGGACGGTGTACTACGACACTACAGGTAGAGGGGTAGGGGGACGGTGTACTACGACAATACAGGTAGAGGGGTAGGGGGACGGTGTACTACGACACTACAGGTAGAGGGGTAAGGGGACGGTGTACTACGACACTACAAGTAGAGGGGTAGGGGGACAGTGTACTACGACACTACAGGTAGAGGGGTAGGGGGACAGTGTACTACGACACTACAGGTAGAGGGGTAGGGGGACGGTGTACTACGACACTACAGGTAGAGGGGTAGGGGGACGGTGTACTACGACACTACAGGTAGAGGGGTAAGGGGACGGTGTACTACGACACTACAGGTAGAGGGGTAGGGGGACGGTGTACTACGACACTACAGGTAGAGGGGTAGGGGGACGGTGTACTACGACACTACAGGTAGTGTAAATGCGACAATAAAAACAGCAAGCTACGAAAATCCAGGTATGTGCCGACCTTAACGCAGTGGTCTCTTGGTTCTTACTCTGCGCTTTTCAGGTTTCCTGGATAAGAACCGGAACACGTTCAGCGCCGACCTAGTGGACCTCATCTCGTCCAGCAAGTGCAATTTTTTCCTGAACATGTTCTTCAAGGAGAGAAGCATGGTAAGGAAATCACTTAGTCAGACTTTTGCATGCTTTCTTGAATAAGACATTTGATGAGCTCAAACTACTAGAAAAATAGCTTTTTTGTTTTGTAAAAGATGCTTTTTTTTAGAAATTCAACACTTTATTTGTTTATAACCTGTGACTGTGTATGGACCCGAGAGAGAGCCGGCATCATCTCGCAAGCGATAACCCACCCTTTGCGTTCAATTCAGAGAGGTCCTTTAGATCTATCTTGATCATCCCTTATACTTATGATAACCTCGTTTTACAGGGCACGGAAACTCGTAAACGGTCGCCCACCCTCGGTGCTTAATTCAGGAGGTCCTTAGATCTATCTTGATCATCCCTTGTACTTGTGATAACCTCGTTTTACAGGGCACGGAAACTCGTAAACGGTCGCCCACTCTCGGTGTTCAGTTCAGGAGGTCCTTAGACGTTCTGATGAAGACTCTAGCAAGCTGTCGATCATTCTTCGTGCGTTGTGTCAAGCCCAACAACTACAAGAAACCGATGGTGAATACACGTGACTTGTGTATTGGGGGAAGTGGGTGGATTCCTGCCTATTAACTACCAATTTGGGAGGATATGATATCGCACTGTTATGTCATGTCGCTGTCGTGCGACTGTGCTTTTATGCGACTACGTTATCGTGCGACCGTGTTGTCGTGCTATATTGATGTCGTATCGTTTCATTTTGTGCCTTTTCAAACCTTTTTTATGTGAATTTGTGTTGTTCAGGCTATATCCTTTGATATAAAGAGACACACATCTCAATTTCCACCAGAAATTTTCAATCAAACCGATATTTTCAATCAAATTTCGTTACTGAAATATTAAACGTAGAGCGTTGTGTTTTCAAGTGTAAACAATAATAATGGAGTACAGCAAATGTATGAGACATCTAAAATAAGGAGAAAATGCTTTGAAAGTTCCTTTTTGAACCCCTCCTGTTAAAAATCCTGGCAACGCCGCTGCTCTAATGGCGTTTAACTAACCCCTTACACTCGGTCTCTCTGTCAGGAGTTCGACAGAGAGCTTTGCTGGCAACAGCTTCGCTACTCCGGCATGCTGGAAACCGTGAGGATTCGAAAGTCAGGCTACGCGATGCGACACACTTTTGAAGAATTCGTGACGCGTTACCACATGCTCGTGCGTGACAGTTTGCGTGACATGTCGTCACGTGATGCTTCTCACCTGATAGCGACTTCATTACTTGGCCAAGAGAACTGGAAACTAGGAACCAAAAGGATCTTTCTTAAGGTAGTGGCGTGTTGGTGTATAATTTTTTTTTATTGACCGAACGGGAACTATGGACCCAATAATTTTTCAATCATTTTGTGACCCAAAGAATGAATCTCACGTGCTGGAAAAACGCTAGGCTGCATAGTTACCATACGGCCACAATGAGATGTTTATAATACAACATTATGAGAAAACTTTTCATTGCAATGTTTTAATTTTTTTTACCTTATGGTGCCTTGCGACGTCCTTCAAACAAGCAAACAAAGCTGACAACCTTCTCAATGTTCAAACATAGAAAATATAATTAATAATTATTAAAAATAATTAATAGCTTTGGAAGTACGGCAGACATTCATTGCCTTTCCCTGAAGGTATCCTATCTAGTTCTTGAATACGAATTACTAACAGAGCTGTGCGTGAGGAATGATAAGCATCTTTATCTTTTTCCCACAGGAATCGCAGGACGTCTTATTGGAGGAATCTAGGGCGCAGCTCCTCTCGAGTAAAATTATTTTCTTGCAACGCGCGATGAGGAGATATTTGCGCATGCGTCGTGCAAGGCGGACAAGGAAAGGCGCTGTTCTGATACAAAGCAGGTGGCGAGGTTACCGTAACAGAAAGGCCTTTCTGGCTGTAAGTACACTACAATCCATAACATACCATTGTGGACAAAACTCGTCAGCTGCAACCCATCCCCCCACCCCCTTAAAGAACATTTGATTTATGAAATAGCCAAAACTAAGCTAGCCTTGGGTTGTACATGATATTATACAACAATATTCCAATGATATATTTTGCATGGGTGTTTTCTCTAAAAATGTTTAGATGAAGCGAGGTTTTGCCCGGCTCCAGGCTACATTCCGTGCACGCAAGCTAACGGCCGGTCTTAAACGTGAGCTAGAGATACGTAAGGAACTGGAGCGAAAGAGAGAGGAAGAGAGACGACGACAAAAGGAAGAGGACCGAAGGCGATACGAAGAAATGGAGAAGAGACGACTTCAGGAGGTATGGAGGATTCCGCCTTTACACGGGAGATACATTCGCCACGTCTTCCCAAAACACCACCGCTTTGTTGCCCCAATAAAACTGTTATTTGTCCCCTCTCTTAAGGTAATTCCCTTGAAATAGTTCTGCAACCCAGAATTTTTTAAAACTTGGCATAAACAATATTGAAGTTAAGGGCTTTCAAAAAATGTAATAAAAAATGGGGGTACCGACCTCGTTTTCACAACAGGGGGGCGTAGAGTTGACGCGTTTTTACTGATCGCGCAAGGAAAAATCCCAACTCTTAGTTTTCAAAAAAAAAAAAGTGCTTATTGTCTTTAAAAAATTTGTTCTGTTTGTCGAGCTGCCGCGTAGTAGCTAATGTTCAAAACAAATCACATTTTAAGAGATCGCACTGAAAGACATTGTTTTCGCCACTATTCATACGGTAAAGAGCGCCATTTTGAAGTATATCATTTTTCCGTATATATTTAACTATTTGAGCAAAAAAAATAGGGGGTGACCGACTTCGTTTTTCTGTCAAAGCGATTTAAAGTAAAAAATGCGCGCCATTTGCTGTGTTTTCTTTTAAAACTGTGGCGCGCGCGCACTTAATACCGGAACATTCGAACAAACAGCGCGCGCCACTATGCGCAGAAGGGGTGCGCAGTGCAATTCAAGGGAATTGCCTTTAGTAGGCCATTCTAGCTATTAGTTTGCGCGCGCATAACCATAGAAACCTACCTCAACTACCAGAATGCAGCGCGCGCTTTTTTTAACCTTACATCAAACGAAGCGCGCGCTGCATGCCGGTAGTTGAGGTAGGTTCCCATGGTGAGTGCGCGCGCATGCTTATAGCTGGAATGGCCTATTAAAATATGCGGATAACTTTTAAGTTTTTAAAGTAGTATTTTAGTGCCCGCTTTACATAATCTTTGCTTACTATTTTTCAAGTGATTTTCGAGTTTAAAAATGCGTGTTTGCACAAGCTCATATATTACTGTTTAGGAGAAGCGAGCCCGGGAAGAGGAGAAGGCCAGAGTTGAGCGGGAAAAGAAGAGAGTGGAGGACGAGCGGTGGATGAAAGAGCAAGAGCAGAGAAGGAGGGAGCGAATGGAGAAGAGAAAACGTGACGAGGAGATGCGATCTAAGGTAAGAGAGAAAGGAAAATATTTTTGGTGGCTATTAAAGTGACTTGAACTGTCTTTTTTTCCGGCAAGCCAATGTGAGTAACCAACAACATGTGTATTGAGTACATCTCAGGGGTGACGGTCAGGGAGAGGCAGGAGGGGGGAATGTGTTTTTTTAAATAAACGCGCGGTTTTAACTTGTACCTAAATAGTGTCATTCATTTTAATGAAACAGTCAAAAGTGAAAACAAGTCAGCTGTTTGCGAAATTTGTAGATAAAATAAACTGAAGTTCTGACATTTCCGTCATATCACAACACATCTTTTTTGCTATATCCAGTCGGCCAGGCAGAATCCAAGAAATGACAACATAATCGGAGGATTTACAATCAAAGGTAATTAAATGGTTTCCTTTTTTTTTATTGTTATCCTTGAATATAAACTTCCCGAAATGATACGCGACGCGCAGGAGTTAGTGTCTCTAAACTGACGCATCGTTTTTACTGATCTTCTAGGAGTTTCTGGTGAATCAAGGTAAGCAAAAATTTTGTTGTGTTTTTGCTGTAATTGCGTTTGCTTTTTAAATCTTTCATTATCATGATTACGTGATATTGCAGTACCGATGGCAAAAGCGCAAGTCGTATTACGCATGGTCAAAGCGGATCACTGCTGGATCTTCTGCGCTTGTCGAGCGTGTCTTCAGGTATTCAATATTCAAGGGTGTGTCCAGGGTAAATGCAGGGTAGGGTCCAGAAGTAGACCAATCACTACATAGCAAAAAAATGGCATGAAATTTTCAAATTCTCAATATATAAGCTCAAGATTCCGCATACAAGAAGTTACTCTGACCAAAAGCTTAATTCCAAATTTTAAAGAAATTTAGAAGATATGAAATTTAGATATTAGCAGCACAGTTGGCTTAATTTCTGATCAGAGCTCGACTTCTCCCTAAAAACGAGAAGTTTTTATACTTTGAACATTTAAAAAATTGCACTTCAAGCCTCATATCTCGAATCCAGTAGAAAAAAAAAACTTTTTGATATGTTGGTTTACAAGACATAAGGAACCTCTATGCCAAAATTCAAGCTTACCGAAGTTAACCAGACCTTATTTTGGGAAAACTTGCCATTTTTTTGCTCTGTCAAGGGGGTAACTAATGGCATCCATGTCTTAGCATTCTAAGCCATGCTCTTCCCAGTAGCATGGGGCGAACTAGACTTATCTATATAGAACCATTTTTTCCAAAATTCAAACCGAAACTCAATCACCTTCCTCACTACTTGGGTCAGTACGCAGCTTTTACAAGCTGCAATTTGATTGGGCAAATGAACAATATCCGCACCTCGACACAAAGAACGAGAAGAATAGAGACAAAAGAACTCCTTTGTAGAGCAAAGATAATAGGATACAAAGCAGCTGCGTACTTACTTCACTACTGACGTGTTGGCCGTAATCGAGTCAATTAAAGCCGCATTGTCACCAGTTTACTTCCGGTCGGTTACCTAACAATATCCGATGATTTTTAACGGAAAATGCGAAAAATATTTCAAAATATTGAAAGCAGTGTGTCTATTTCCGTCGGACCTGCGGAAGTAAACTGGTGACAATGCGGCTTTAATTAAGAAAATCAATACCCGTACGTAATCTCAAATAGTGGCGTATGAGCAGGGTGGAGTAGGGATCCCTAGGACCCCCTTCCTCTCCCCCCATAGATGCGTGCCTTAAACGATGAGTGTGAAAAGGTCAATGACAATGTCATTCCCAGAATCGTATTTCGTTCGCTTGCGTCTCAAAGAACGTCCAATGCGAACGAGAATAAGTCAACTATGAAACTGCTTAACCTGCTAGCCGGCTCCCATTCTGAGTTACTCGGAAATGTTTAGTTGTCGAAGATTGGGAATTCTGTTGCGCGTGCGAAGGCCAAATTGGAAAGGCGCCAAAGGATCCCCAATATCCGAGAACAAAACATTTTCAGATGGCTCCTAATAAGAAAAGGCCAAAAATTGCTCATTAAATGATCGTCGTTTTAGTGAAACACACCACACACCGAAACGATGGGATATGTTGCTGGCATTTAAATACATTAATCAAATCATTATTAGTAGGAGGGGAGGGAGAAACTTACATAATTGTCTTTACTTTAATTACAGTCAATGCTAATTCCAAGGCCCTCAGCTCCTTCGATAACATGGCAGGGTCTAAGTGCGTCTTAAGCTCCTCGTCGCTTGCCGTCTCTCTACTGACCTTCGGCCTCGCGCTTGGGGCTTCCAATATGGCGGAAAATGAGTCGCATAACTCGTCACGTGATACAACTCGTGATAGAGCACGTGACTTGAAGTCGAAGAGGAAAGAATGTCAAGTTGAGATAGACCTGGAAAGAGGGTATGGCGGGTGAAGAGTTATTATTATAGTTAATCCAAGGGGGGGTCCAGAGTAGTAATTCGCTGACCATGGGTCAATTTTATTGTTGGCATCATTTGCTCTGGTAGTAACAGGTCTAGATCCATTTAGGAACTTTTTAAATCCTAATGCACACATAAAAATGAAGATGTCAACCGGTGTTGAACTTATCTCGTCACATGATCATGCGACCGTTTCTCAAAACACCCGAGCAGTCTCGGGCCCGAAAACCAAATTTTGCTTTTTTGCTAAAAATGTCCGCTCTATATGACTATTTTCGAAGTTTTGCTGAAGCCAAAAAGTTAATTGAAATGTCGCGGATAAATGCGAGGTCCCGAGAACTTCGGGAAAGATCTATAAATATTTATAAAGAGGATGAATCTTTGTGGTAATTTACGATGTTTGACACATTTAGATACCATAAATCTTATAGGGATTAGCCAGCTTTTCAAATTTAAGGAATAAAACGTTTTTGGCCCGAGAATGATCGGTCGTTTCAAGAAACTAGCCCCAGGGATGGGTCCGGATCCCTACCTCCCCCCCCCCCCCCACTTGACGCGCGCGTACAATACCTTATGGACGATTCTTGATTTACAAATCAAGAGAGGGTTTCAATGCAGAAAAATCATCAGTTTTCGTGTTAATGCTCGATGATATCGACAAAGATTTCAAAGAATGGATACGGAGGAAACAACTTAATCAATAATGGCCTTTTCCGAATAGGCAGAGAATGGGCGTGAAAGCGAGGTTTTGACGGATCGGAATTTGTTAACAGCTGTCTTGCAAATATATTTGCTGCCTTTTCTGTTTAAGCTTTACCGCATTTGATTTCATTTATTGTGATTATGACAATGCATAATAACAGGGGCTTATAAGTAGGGGCAATCATGTGTATTATAGATGTGTCAAAAGCAAGCGTCGTTTTCCCCCTTCTCGGCCGCCATTTTGGATTCCTTGAGACAAAGTCAAGTTTTCCGCCCTGTCATCTGATTGGCTAATTCGCGCGTCTAAAAATAGCCTGATTTTTAGGAAACGCCGTGACACTTATACAATAATATCAGAACATTGATTACCCATACTTATGTGCCCCTAATAATGATAAAAACGATATTGATACTCTTCTCAGTAATGATAATATTATCAGATAATATAAAAGGCTGAAAGCCCTTCCACTTCGCCGACTACTATAAAATAGGCTAATGCATGTTTCTTGTTCATTCCAGACGGCCGAATAAGTCTGAATTCATTTCCCCTTTGCGCACGCTAGCACGTGGACCACAGGGAGCCCAAGGGACAAGAGGTGCAAGAGGAACACAGGGCTGTCAAGGGTCGCGTGGAGCTAACGGGCCAATGAGTAGCATATTAGAAAAAGGGGTTCAACATTAAATTCAACGGACCACAGGGAGCCCGGAGAAGAAAATTTAGGACCCATGTGACACCCACAGGGCAATGAATGACTAGAATGTTACGTCTGGGTTTTGCCGGAAGGGATTTCTTGATCCCGCGTTTTTTTTTGCCCAATCCCGCATCCCGCACGGCGTTGATTTTGTATAATCCTGCATCCGCACCGTTCTTATTTGTCGATTTTGTTCAATCCCGCATCCCGTGGACCTGGCATATTCCAGATCCCTAAACATATACTATTTTTGCGTTTCCCGCACCAAATTTAGGCCAAAAAATAACCGTTCTTTAAATATTCTCTGCCAACCGCCATTACACCCCCCCTAAAAGGATAGAAATTGGTAAAGTCGAATAACCTAAGAGATATAGGACAATCACCCCCGTCTCCTTTTTAAAGCCTTCTGTCCCTTATTACATTTATCTCAGATGCATTAAAATCACTTAGCAAAACATCTACAAATGGTTTTATTTTGTACGCAATGTTAGCCCTTATGCAGGTGAGCTTGAATACTTGATTATATCAAAATTATACACGTGACGCTTGTAAACTTGACTACCTATCCGAATACACACCAAAAATTAATCACACCTTTATCCCAAAGAAAAAAACAACCGGAGTCAAATTAATTCAGGAGTTAAACACATAGTTACCCCATCTCTGCGTATTAGCATAGGAACTTCTCCTTTTCCCCTTTGGACGTGAGCCAGATGTCATTACTGGCAATCATAACGAGCATGACATAGTTTTGTTGGTGCTGATTGCTCGCGTTAAGCACATCCGCGCGCCAACTGCTACTTGGTAACATTGATTTCTCAAGACAGGCTCTACCCACAATCCAAGAGGCCTGCCACGACTTGTCCACCGCTGTAAGCACATGTCAAGAATGCGCGGGAAAACTCCTTATTGCGCACCGATCCTCCAAGCCCCGCGCTGGAAAACGCGTTGAAATACACCGCGCCCTCTAAGACACCGTCCACAAAGCATAACGAAAGCACTAATATAAAACTACGGAAGACGTTGTACCAACTAATAAGGACTGCGAACAGTAAGAGTGCAATCAAGCAAATCACGGTGATCCATAGTTGCCTTGTAACGCAAGTCCACTCGGGGTTGATCCATGACTTCATTGCTGGGATTGACTGTGATACAAATAAAGCGGTCATGTATGAAAACGAGTAGAGTCTGTATTGTTCTTGAGGGAGGAACGGGACACTCTTATAGGATAGCGTAGTTACGACTGACTGAGTGAAGATATAACTTGCCAACATTCCAAGGAAGAATGGTAAGGCCAGATTCAGATTTTCACGAGCAAATTGCACCTTTTCCCTT
Organism: Nematostella vectensis; assembly: GCF_932526225.1. Taxonomy (NCBI): domain Eukaryota; kingdom Metazoa; phylum Cnidaria; class Anthozoa; order Actiniaria; family Edwardsiidae; genus Nematostella; species Nematostella vectensis. The sequence goes on from NC_064038.1 coordinate 11,183,030, forward strand.
AGCGTCAGACGTCCTTTCGTGTCTGTATTGTCCCCATCAATAGGGTAATACTTGATCTCTTGTAGACTTGATGGTTCGCTTTGTTCGACTAGCCATGCTACGAGAGGAAAGCCCGGTAGAATCACCATGGCGACCAGAAGAGTATGACGCGATGAGACACACAAGAATGTGGTGAGAACTGCGAGTAAAACAATACAACGGTAAACCCAGACAGATAGGCGGGACTTTCACTGCCGATTTCAGTGGGGGAGGGAGGGGGTCGCTTTTCCAACAAACACTGCATTGTGACTTCAGGTCGAAATCATTCCGGAGGCTGGAGAGAGGGGGGAGGGGGGGGATCTCAAAACATTCTTCCTTCCGTGTAAGGAAAGGACAAACAGGCATTGTTTATTGGGGCACAGGGACGAGTATGTGTGTGTGTGTGTGGGAGGGGGGGGGGGAGAGTCTTTTATGGAGTGGAAAAGCCGGTAACCGGGCAAAGAGACAGTCTATCAAACTGAGGGATACACGTATCAATGGCGGATCCGAGAGCTACAAAAAGTGGGGGGGGGGGGGGGGGGGGCGAAAACAAGTGTTTCAAAAAAGGGGGGCGGATTTAATGTTTCCGTGTATTTCATTATATTTGTTTATTTTTATTATTTGGTTCTTTCAAGCCAAATTTCTGAAAATAGGGGGGGCGCTCGGCCCCCCCGGTCCGCCCTGCATATTGAAAGACGGGGGGAACACGACGTTCGGACGGAAATACATTATTAGACGAACAAACAAACATAAGCAGGCAGATTTCCAATTCACCGGTGTAGCCGTCCAGCAAAGTATTTATACAAAAACAGGTTGTCAGCGAAGACGGCAAACTGCTGAATGGCAGTCACACGACAGAAAAATGCTTATGTTTATTAATTATTTGTGAAAATAAATGTGGTTCATAAACTCAAGCGATATCAGAACCATACATACATTTATTGGATGACCGTATGTCTTATTTATATATTTTATTTAATTTTGAAACAAATATTCTGGGATCCATGGGTCATTTCGGGTGTAGATATAGATTTGCCAATCGCCATTTGCCGTTAGCACTGACAACGTCAAATATTGATCGATGTATACTGTATTTATCTGTACTCACCGGTATAAAAGGCAGCGCCTGCCAAGCCTCCAAGTCCATTACCAGCAATGTAGTAACTCAGCGAGAAGTCGTGATAGAATGAGGTCGATGAGAGCAAGCCACCTTCACCAAACGCCTGTCCTCCCCACACCAGCGCAACCCCAACTATACGAATCCCTACTGTCATCCCTGAAGCCATTACAATGAACCCTGCACCAGTTAGTACCATTGCGGCTAAAGCGCGGCCCAAGAGTGCGACCCTGTCGATGAAACACGGCATGAATAAGGACAGTACAAAGTAGACGCCAATTGTTATGATATTGGCAGAAGTTGGGATGTCGGAATGTTCTAGGATGTCCTCCGTGGCGGTTGTAGTGACGCCCACAAATAGCGCGTTGATAACAGCTAAGGCGTAGAATCCTGCATTCTGGATAAGAAAACCTTTGGGGTTCCCATCTGTACTGGAGAAGAGGTGCTTCATGGTTAAGCCGTTGCCCTCAGTCATATTCTTTTTAGCTTAGCTCTTGCTTAGGTCTCCTTGACTGAATGCATATGCAAGTCTGTTCTCTCATATATTTTTTTCGCAGATTTGAGATGATTCAATGGATGAGTTGATTGTTCACACTAAACAAAAGAAGCATTAAGGAGTAGCTTTGCATTGCAGTTCATAATAAACTGCATAATAAACTTGAATAAATTAAAATAAAATAAATCGTAAGAGAAACAGCATTCGTTGAACAAAGTTCGCAGAAAATAAACTGATCAAGCGGGAGTAGTGCTCTTTACGGTACTATTGTTACGTGTGACTCACAAACTCTTTAAGTGCTTATTTCGCATACATCTAAGCGCATTTGGAATCTAATCAAATCTGAGTTAGCATGTTAATCCCTCTATTTCTTACGTCACAAAACCGATACACTACTTTTGATAACTAGGTACTGATTAGCTGCGAGCTTGCCTGAAGTTGATTGGACAGTTTTAAAATGTGTTTATCCGGGCATTCGGAATTCGCGCATTGCGCGTTCCCTAGAGGTTCAATCGTACCTATATATATTTAGCAGGGGCTCATAAGTAGGGGCAATCAACTTCCCCATGTTCTGGTACTATATAGGTGTCACGGCGTTTCCTAGGATCAGGCTTTTTTTAGACGCGCGGATGAGCCAATCAGATTCGACCTTTGTGTTGACGTTTTGGCTGAGCTCAACTGCCCGCGCAGTCTCAGACAAAAAGCTAAATGTTCTCTCTTCGTTACTTCGACTTTTTTTGCTGTCTTCTTTATATGAATCGAGCCTTACCTACGACTTAGAATTCTAGCTGGCATTTTTTTTGGTATAAACAAACAAAACCGACGGATGATGGATAAAAATATTCTTCCTTACTGTAATTTGCATGTGCAGCCTCACGTCACTCTCGCGCGCGACTAACGTCAACGTAACTGATTGACTCTAAAAATAGCCTGATCCTCGGAAACGCCGTGACACTATAATACAGATGATTGCCCCTACTTATGGGCCCCTGTATTTAGCTAATTACATTCGTCTTTCAATCGACCTTAACAGTTTTGCGTTAAGTCCCTTATTACATAAAGCGTTGAAAATTTGTTACATTAAGCGTTAACTGTTTTATTACATTAAGCATCGATTTGCTGTTACATTAAGCGTTAGTGTTAACTTAAGCGGCAGTTGTTACATTAAGCGGTGATACACTTGGCAGGTGTCATGTATGTGTCAAGGAAGGTGCAAAACTGTAGTCACGTGATTTGTGACGTCATTGATGACGTCACTAGAAGCAAAAATATGCTGACGTCATCAAGAAAAGGAAACATCATATGGCAACCAAACTGGGTAGGTGTAATGTAGGTGTCAAGTGGGATGCAACAATATGGTCACGTGTTGTGTGACGTCATCGGTGAAGTCACTTAAAGCAAAAAACTTGATTAAAAGCAAAAACATTCATGTGTCAAAGAGGTGCTCCAATATGGGCACGTGATTGTGACGTCGTCAATGACGTCACAAGAAGCAAAATATGCTGACGTCATCAAAATAAAAAGCATTCATATCTCGTGAATGAAACATTGTATAACAACCAAACTTGGTAGGTGTCATGCATGTGTCAAGGGCGGTGCCAGGATATGGTCACGTGATGCGTGTCGTCATCGATGACGTCACTTTAAGAAAAACTATCCCGATGAGGAGTAACGCGTACCAGTTCATTGGAGACTATATTACAAGTTAAGTGTAGATTTAATGTAAAATATAATATATAGATTTAGGCATTGCCTAAATGCGGAGCTCCAAACGACCAAATCTTTGCTTATTTTCGCTTTATTATGATATTTCTGTCTTTGACGACGTCAACAATTTCACAGATCACGCGACCAGCTTGTTATACTCCCTTTTCCCCACCCTTGACATCTACATGACACATAACACGTTTAATTGTCATACGATATTTCGGCGTCAGGGAGGTTTTAATTTATTGACTTTATAGATGATGTCACGTGACCATCTCATTGCACCCCACTTGAAACATACACCACACCTACCGATGTTTCTTTAATTTTTTTTTTTTTTTTTTTTTCAGTGGTCAGCGTTGCTCCTAACACTATCACAATTTGCGGTATGGCCACAATTGCTCTCCTCGTCATTTTGCTGGCGAAATTTTTCACAACGACCATCAGAGCTCTTGAGTCGCCATGCGGGTCAAGGTACTAACCCACGAAAGTGCTACTCCTCTTCAACGATTAAGGCCTTCAGGAAGAGCTCTACATCTTCTCGCCTTTCTGATGATTTATGGATGGAACTGAAAGACCTTGGAATATTGAAACCATATAGATCTAGACGCAAGCGTCGAAAACAAAGAACTCGGCCATGTGTAAATGAGTCAGATGCAAATGAAGCTAGGACGGTTTCTGTAAACCCTCCGCGTATCAAAGCTTCGCTACCTGTCACTTTACTAGCAAATGTTCGATCTCTACACAAGAAAGTTGACGAGCTCCACTCGATCGCCGAGTCTACGAAGCCTGGAATTATTTGTCTAACTGAAACATGGCTTGATTCCCTTGTCCCTGAATCGGCTATTCATCTTGGTAATTATGTATGCTTCAGACGAGACAGACCTGTTGGACAATGTGGAGGTATATGTGCATATATCGATTCACACCTTCCTTGTAAACGATTGCTGGAATTTGAAAACCCCGACATCGAAGCCCTATGGGTTTCTATTAGACCATCTCGTCTACCTAGATCAGTGTCAAATATCCTGGTTGGAATAGTCTATCACCCACCACATTATGGGAGTGAAGAGAATTCTAGACTGATCGAACATATCTCAATCAACACAGAATCGTTCCTTACAAAACACCCGGATGGCATGATACTCGTGACTGGAGATTTTAATCCGCCCAGTACTGGTATAAAAGCTAGTGTCATCAAGCAAAAGTCAGGTCTCTTCCAAATTGTGACCGTGCTAACAAGGGATACCGGTATTTTAGACTGGGTCCTAACCAACAAACCGAAGTTGTTTCAGTCACCAATCCAGCTACCGAAAATCGGAAAAAGCGATCACTATGCTGTTCTTATTAAACCTACTGGGGCGTTGGGAACAATTAAGTCTTCTACGGAAACTATTAGTAGACGAGATATGAGACCTAGCTGCATGGACGCATTTGGGCGTTGGATTACTGGATACAATTGGAGCTATGTATTGGACGCACCTACTGCAGATGCGAAATGCCGTCTACTATATAGTGTCTTGCAAAATGCCGTTGATATATATTTTCCAGCTAAATCGATCAAAGTGTGCCTAACAGACAAGCCCTGGGTCTCGAGTAGGCTCAAAGGCCTGGTTACCAAACGACAAAGGGCTCTACGGAAACATGGAAAAGACTCTCCCATTTTTAAACGAATCCGTAACAGTGTTAAAGAACTAGTAAAGATCTGTAAGCATAACTATTATAACGCGAAAGTCGCTTCGTTAAAGGACACTAACATCTCACGGTGGTGGTGTGAGGTGAAAGCTATTGGGGGATTGTCTAGCACATCTGAATGGTGGCACCAACTATTGAGTGAAGACACTCCCACCATAGAGTCACTCTGTGATCAGTTTAATAATTTCCTATACAGCTTAACTTCACACTTTGCCCCACTCGATATCAGTAGTCTGGCGGATGAAAACCTATATGTCCCCCCTGGGTTCCTTGTCACTGATGAGAAGGCGTATAAAGCTCTGCGCTCAATAAAAGCAAACAAGTCCCCTGGCCCAGATCAAGTGCCGTCGCGAGTTTGGAAAGAGTTTGCATTTGAACTAGCTCCGATTGTGAGTGATTTGTACAACAGTTCTCTCAGAGAAGGGCGTGTTCCAGAGATCTTGAAGACATCCCTGGTCATTCCTACTCCCAAGGTCACCCCTCCCAGGACAGTTGAGGATGATCTCAGACCAATTACTCTTACGTCACCGTTGGCCAAAATTCTAGAGGGCTTCACTCTCGAACACCTGATGAATCAAGTTGCAGAGAACCTGGACATTAAGCAGTTTTCGATGTCAGGCAGATCAACAACACATGCCTTAGTTTATATGCTCCATATTATACTAGCTGCCTTAGACAAAGGTAATTGCTTTATAAGAGTGTTCCTTGCAGACTTTTCTAAAGGTTTTGATTTGGTTGATCATAATGCATTAGTGAACGAAATGAAACTGCTTAACGTTCATAATGTAATTATAAGGTGGATCTGCTGTTTTCTCTCAAAAAGACCTCAACGTGTAAGAGTAGGCAATGCATTGTCATCTGTAGTTGTTCCCAATGGGGGTATTCCACAGGGCACGAAATCTGCTCCGCTTTTGTTTGCAATCTTAGTCAACCGTCTGCTTACAAGGTGGCCTAATAGAGTTAAATATGTTGACGATACCACCGTATTTGAAATTGTTCCAAGATGCTCTCCCAGTTACATACAATTTATTGTTAATGATATCAAGGAATATGAGTCATCAAGGGGCATGCGTCTGAACCCCAAGAAATGCAAAGAGCTTCAGATCAATTTCTTAAAGTACCAACCTTTTGTCCCCCAAAGATTAATCCTTGGGAGCGCAGTTGTTGAGAAAGTTGAATATTACAAGCTATTAGGTGTACACATATCAGCTGATCTGTCATGGAATGTTCATGTTGACCACATTGTTAAGAAGGCTAGCAAGCGCCTCTATGCCCTCAGAGTGCTCAGGAAGGCAGGTGTCCAGCAGTCAGATATGGTCCTTATCTATTGCTCGTTAATTCGGACAGTCCTTGAGTACGCTGCTCCTGTCTGGGCCTCCCTTCCTGAGTACCTTGCAGAGCTTATCGAAACAGTGCAAAGAAAAGCTATTCGAATAATCTACCCTTGCCTTGGCTATGAATCAGGGCTCAAAGTAGCAAAAATGGACTCACTTACAGTCCGCAGAGCAGAACTGTGCCGTCGATTCATGACCAAAGCAAGATGCACTGAGCCTATTAAATATATAATACAATCTGGGACTGAGGTCGCCCATGGTTACTCGCTAAGGGGGGGTTGCAGCCGTTTGGATAAATCAGTTGGTGTAACTGGAAGGTATAATAACTTTATTACAATTCGTTTCCAGTAGTTATGCTAGTATATATTTATACATTGTTAAGTGTAGTGTGCATCGGCCGACATACTATAATTTAGCTTCTGCTACAAAAGTATGAATAAACGATTATTATTATTATATTATTATAATCAAATATGTATGTTTTTTTATATTTCAGCATATTTTTGCTTCAAGTGATGTCATCGATGACGTCACAATCGCGTGATTATATTGGTACACCCCCCTTGACACCTTCATGACACATACCTAGATTGGCTCTTGTATGATGTTTCGTTCAAAAGATATGGATATTTTTGTTCTTAATGAAATCGGAATAGTTTTGCTTTTAGTGACGTGATCTATGACGTCACAAACCACGTGACCACAGTTTTGCACCACCCTTGACACATAAATAACAACTGCCAAGCTAGGTTGTTATGTGATACTTTTTAGGGACGGATGGACGGACATTGCGTCACTAATAAAATCTCGAGTCGATGGGTTACCAATATTTTTTACCATATTTGTTTTGTATACCACTTTTTCTTAGGTATGGGACTCCGCTCACGCGGCGCTTTAGGTGGGAGCTCCGCTACTTAGAACATCCCGGGGCTCAGATACCAGAAGTTTTTTTCCTTTTAAGTCCTGATTCATTAGTGTAATTCTCTTTCTAATAATTCATTGGGTATTATATTCTCATATACACTAAAATCTAGGAACATCGTTACGAACATATTCAGCCTAAGCTCCTCCCATCCCCGGGCTCAAATTTGCAATTATAATCAAAACACTGCCATGCTAGCTGTCACAAATTATAAGTCTCATGTAAAATTGCTTATCTCTGAGCCTAAGTCGGCTGGAATAAAACTATTTTTGCACAGGTGACAAGACAGTTGTGTTAAGAGATTGATAATTAACTTAGTGATTTGCTTTCCAATATTAAATTTTGCGCTATCCATAATCTATCGCATCGGCATAAACTATTTTCGTGCTGTGATGTAAATGCTTTGTATTTAAGAGCGCACACAGCTTGGTATAGCATCATTTTCCGATAGATAGAAACTTTTTTAGATGGACAACTCTAGGAATTATATTTATTTTGGTTTAGAATATGAAATTTAAATTTAGCTGATTGATAACTGATTGTTCTTGAGCCCGGGAGTGGGAGGAGCTATCCCTTTTATAGCGGAACCCCGTGTTTAAAATGTCCCAAAAATAAGAACGGCCCAGCCTCAATTGAAAATTAGACGTTCTTATAAAAAAAAGAGTACTTCCCCTTTTATAAGAACCTAGGTTATTTAGGTTAACCTAAAAAGGTTCTTATTTAACGAGTAATATTTGAATAGGTTCTTAATTTAAAAGAAAATCTAGATTGATGAAATATTATCCGAGTCCTTTGAAAGTGGCACTGGAAATGGAGCACTAATTCTCGTCCTGTACTCATTAACTAGCGGCAGAAAGCTGGATATGACTTCACGGACAGGTTAGTCTTTAAGTATCGTCAAGTTTAATTAAGTATCGTTTAGGTTTTCTCTGGTGTAGCCAGGTTGTAGTTTTTGCAGCGATGTAATCATTTTATGCACGTGTATATAGTTTTTAAACCATAATAGACAACAATGGTCAATCAATAAAATTGCACCCCCACAAGATCAAAATAATCTTTATTATTTTTTAGCGGTCACGGTAACGAATCCTGCATTCTGATTGGCTAATAGAGCGGTCCGGAGATTCCTATATCTGCCCTAGGTTCGAGAATTGATATTTTGCGCGCGCTGCTCGCTCAAGTATGTTTTCGCTGGCGCTAGGAGAAAAATAAATAATTTTGGCCTCGGTCAGTATTTTCAAGAACTCGGTCACGGTATTTCACGATACCGACCTCCCACCCGGCAAATAACCCCTATTTCCCTTGCACTCGGTAGGAATACGAGAAGACCCATACTTCCTTTTGGCCGTAAAACTGTTATTTGCCATTTGCGCGCGCTAATGAGCTCATTCCCTATGAAATACCTATGGAAAATATCTGTTTATTTTATTGGGCTGATTCCTGAGTTTCTAAACTCTCAATCGCAATGATGAAGATGGCATCACTGTACGAGTAAATCGGATACATTCAGAGCCGGGCCGGCATTGTCACCAGTTTTCTGAAGGCAGACCTCAACCCACAAAGAATCTATTAGAATCCGCGGTATTTAACAGGCCATCCGCTCTAAATTATCAGTCATATAAACTTCCAATAGACACACTGCTTTTACAGTTTTGAAATATTTTTCGCGTTTTCCGTTCAAAATCATCGAAGATTGTTATACGTTATCGACCGAAGTAAACTGGTTGGCCGCTTTACGGCGTTTCCCAATCCACCGGTAAAGCGCATTTGCTTTCTGCGCACACCTGAACATCTAATGATTTCCCCTGACATTGAGCTCCGTCCGTCTGACAGACGCGCGTCCTGAACCGCTGACCGCCACCACACGTCACACTGCAGGCACTCCAGCTCGTCCACTCTCCCCAGCTTCCCAACGGCTCGCCGCCGCTTGCTTCGAATTTCACGTTGGAAGTGATATCGACATCATTTGGTGTTACGTCATCGCTAGTGACGTCACCTTGATTGGCGGAGCGACGCATGCGTAGTGGAAATGCTCGTTTTCCTGAACTTCCGAGTCCTCCATTACCACCTGAGAAAGGTATTCATGAACAGGTTGATGGAACGGTTAGGAAAGTATGCAGAGGGAAGAGCGGACGAGGGTAGGGGAAGGGGGAGATTGAGGGGGAGGGGGAGGGGGGAAGAAGCAGCCGTTACAATGTTCAAAACAACAACAACACCAATGCAATAATATATTATATAAAAAGAAGTACAAGCAACTGCAATCAATCAAGTATCGTACCTATTATACACGGTCTTCCGTTTGTACATTCTCTGATTTCCTCGCGGGCTCCGTTGCAAAAATGGCCGTCGTGGACTGGGTAAGGGTTGTCACACGTGCGCATGCGCAGTTGTTCTCCCGTATCGCATGTCCGTGTACATGAGGACCACGGGCTCCACTCGGACCAGCCTCCATCAACTGAGAGAGACACAGGAGATATTTCAAGAACTTTTGTAATGAAAGTCCCCAGAAAAGATAAATAACCCTCCCTTACACGGGTTAATGATAACAACATGAAAATGTTTGATGTATTTTTTAATAACTCATTACATACATTTTTTCACCTCTATACCTCAATATATTGCAAAATTATTTTTTGCGACATTTTTGGGAGGTTTGATCTTCATAAATTTATACACTAGAAGTCGGAAATAAAAAGTCATATTCATGGTGATTCAGGAACACATTTGAAATTGGTACTTATGAGTGTTAAATTCGATTTTTTTTATTTCGAGATAAGGTTATTTTAGATTTTTGCTATGAATTTTGAGAGAACAAAAATACACCTAAATCATAGAAATTGGTAATACATCCCCCATACATCTCTCTCTTGGTCATACATCACTCATCCCTCTCTTGGTCGTACATCCCTCACCCCTATCTTGGTCATACATCCCTCAACCCTCTCTTGGTCATACATCCCTCACCCTTCTTTTGGTCATACATACCCCATCCCTCTCTTGGACATATATCCCCCACCCCTTTCTTTGTCATACATCCCCCACCCCTCTCTTGGTCATACATCCCTCATTCCTCTTTTGGTCATACACCCCTCACCCCTTTCTTCTTTATACATCCCTCACCCCTCACTTGGTTATACATCCCTCATCCCTTTCTTGGTCATACATCCCTCACCCCTCTCTTGGTCATACATCCCTCACCCCTCTCTTGGTTATACATCCCCCACCCCTCTCTTGGTCATACATCCCTCACCCCTCTCTTGGTCATACATCCCTCACCCCTCTCTTGGTCATACATCCCTCACCCCTCTCTTGGTCATACATCCCTCACCCCTCTCTTGGTCATAAATCCCTCACCCATCTCTTGGTCATACACCCCTCACCCCTCTCTTCTTTATACATCCCTCACCCCTCTCTTGGTTATACATCCCCCACCCCTATCTTGGTCATACATCCCTCAACCCTCTCTTGGTCATACATCCCTCACCCTTCTTTTGGTCATACATACCCCATCCCTCTCTTGGACATATATCCCCCACCCCTCTCTTTGTCATACATCCCCCACCCCTCTCTTGGTCATACATCCCTCACCCCTCTCTTGGTCATAAATCCCTCACCCATCTCTTGGTCATACACCCCTCACCCCTCTCTTCTTTATACATCCCTCACCCCTCTCTTGGTCATACACCCCTCGCCCTTCTTTTGGTCATACATCCCTCTTCCCTCTCTTGGTCATAAATCCCTCACCCCTCTCTTCTTTATACATCCCTCACCCCTCTCTTGGTCATACATCCCCCACCCCTCTCTTGGTCATACATCCCTCACCCCTCTCTTGGTCATACATCCCTCACCCCTCTCTTGGTCATACATCCCTCACCCCTCTCTTGGTCATACATCCCTCACCCCTCTCTTGGTCATACATCCCTCACCCCTCTCTTGGTCATACATCCCTCACCCCTCTCTTGGTCATAAATCCCTTACCCCTCTCTTGGTCATACATCCCTCACCCCTCTCTTGGTCATACACCCCTCACCCCTCTCTTGGTCATACATCCCTCATCCCTCTCTTGGTCATACATCCCTCACCCCTCTCTTGGTCATACACCCCTCACCCCTCTCTTGGTTATACATCCCTCACCCCTCTCTTGGTCATACATCCCTCACCCCTCTCTTGGTCATACATCCCTCACCCCTCTCTTGGTCATACATCCCTCACCCCTCTCTTGGTCATACATCCCTCATCCCTCTCTTGGTCATATATCCCTTACCCCTCTCTTGGTCATACACCCCTCGCCCTTCTTTTTGTCATACATCTCTCACCCCTCTCTTGGTCATATATCCCTCACCCCTCTCTTGGTTATACATCCCTCATCCCTCTCTTGGTCATACATCCCTTACCCCTCTCTTGGTCATACACCCCTCGCCCTTCTTTTGGTCATACATCACTCATCCCTCTCTTGGTCATACATCCCTCACCCCTTTCTTGGTCATACATCCTTCACCCCTCTCTTGGTCATACATCTCTCACCCCTCTCTTGGTCATATATCCCTCACCCCTCTCTTGGTCATACATCCCTCACCCCTCTCTTGGTCATACATCCCTAACCCTTCTTTTGGTCATACATCCCTTACCCCTCTCTTGGTCATACAACCCTCGCCCCTCTCTTGGTTATACATCCCTCATCTCTCTCTTGGTCATACATCCCTCATCCCTCTCTTGGTCATACATCCCTAACCCTTCTTTTGGTCATACATCCCTTACCCCTCTCTTGGTCATACAACCCTCGCCCTTCTTTTGGTCATACATCACTCATCCCTCTCTTGGTCATACATCCCTCACCCCTTTCTTGGTCATACATCCCTCACCCCTCTCTTGGTCATACATCTCTCACCCCTCTCTTGGTCATATATCCCTCACCCCTCTCTTGGTCATACATCCCTCACCCCTCTCTTGGTCATACATCCCTCACCCCTCTCTTGGTCATACATCCCTCATCCCTCTGTTGGTCATACATCACTAACCCCTCTCTTGGTCATATATCCCTCACCCCTCTCTTGGTCATACATCCCTCACCCCTCTCTTGGTCATACATCCCTCACCTTTCTTTTGGTCATACATCCCTTACCCCTCTCTTGGTCATACACCCCTCGCCCTTCTTTTGGTCATACATCACTCATCCCTCTCTTGGTCATACATCCCTCACCCCTTTCTTGGTCATACATCCCTCACCCCTCTCTTGGTCATACATCTCTCACCCCTCTCTTGGTCATATATCCCTCACCCCTCTCTTGGTCATACATCCCTCACCCCTTTCTTGGTCATACATCCCTCACCCCTCTCTTGGTCATACATCTCTCACCCCTCTCTTGGTCATATATCCCTCACCCCTCTCTTGGTCATACATCCCTCACCCCTCTCTTGGTCATACATCCCTCATCCCTCTGTTGGTCATACATCACTCACCCCTCTCTTGGTCATATATCCCTCACCCCTCTCTTGGTCATACATCCCTCACCCCTCTCTTGGTCATACACCCCTCGCCCTTCTTTTGGTCATACATCACTCACCCCTCTCTTGGTCATACATCCCTCACCCCTTTCTTGGTCATACATCCCTCACCCCTCTCTTGGTCATACATCCCTCATCCCTCTGTTGGTCATACATCACTCACCCCTCTCTTGGTCATATATCCCTCACCCCTCTCTTGGTCATACATCCCTCACCCCTCTCTTGGTCATACACCCCTCGCCCTTCTTTTGGTCATACATCACTCACCCCTCTCTTGGTCATACATCCCTCACCCCTTTCTTGGTCATACATCCCTCACCCCTCTCTTGGTCATACATCTCTCACCCCTCTCTTGGTCATATATCCCTCACCCCTCTCTTGGTTATACATCCCTCATCCCTCTCTTGGTCATACATCCCTCACCCCTCTCTTGGTCATACATCCCTCACCCCTCTCTTGGTCATACATCCCTCATCCCTCTCTTGGTCATACATCCCTCACCCCTCTCTTGGTCATACATCCCTCACCCCTCTCTTGGTCATACATCCCTCACCCCTCTCTTGGTCATACATCCCTCACCCCTCTCTTGGTCATACATCCCTCATCCCTCTCTTGGTCATACATCCCTCACCCCTCTCTTGGTCATACATCTCTCACCCCTCTCTTGGTCATATATCCCTCACCCCTCTCTCGGTTATACATCCCTCACCCCTCTCTTGGTCATACATCCCTCACCCCTCTCTTGGTCATACATCCCTCACCCCTCTCTTGGTCATACATCCCTCACCCCTCTCTTGGTCATACATCCCTAACCCTTCTTTTGGTCATACATCCCTCACCCCTCTCTTGGTCATACACCCCTCACCCCTCTCTTCTTTATACATCATTCACCCCTCTCTTGGTCATTCATCCCTCACCCCACTCTTGGTCATACATCCCTCACCCCTCTCTTGGTCATACACCCCTCACCCCTCTCTTGGTCATACACCCCTCGCCCTTCTTTTGGCCATACATCCCTCACCCCTCTCTTGGTCATACATCCCTCACCCCTCTCTTGGTCATACATCCCTCACCCCTCTCTTGGTCATACATCCCTCACCCCTCTCTTGGTCATACATCCCTCACCCCTCTCTTGGTCATACATCCCTCACCCCTCTCTTGGTCATACACCCCTCGCCCTTCTTTTGGTCATACATCCCTCTTCCCTCTCTTGGTCATGCATACCTCACCCCTCTCTTGGTCATACATCCCTCACCCCTCTTTTGGCCATACATCCCTCACCCCTCTCTTGGTCATACATCCCTCACCCCTCTCTTGGTCATACATCCCTCACCCCTCTCTTGGTCATACATCCCTCACCCCTCTCTTGGTCATACATCCCTCACCCATCTCTTGGTCATACACCCCTCACCCCTCTCTTGGTCATACATCCCTCATCCCTCTCTTGGTCATACATCCCTCACCCCTCTCTTGGTCATACATCCGTCGCCCCTCTCTTGGTCATACATCCCTTACCCCTCTCTTGGTCATACACCTCTAATTCCTATCTTGGAAATACATCCTTCACCCCACCCCTTCTACGGTTATATATCACTATTCGATTGTTGCCCGACTCACCTATTCTGCAGCATTGACCTTTGAACATCCCGGAGCATTGGCATCGTTCACCCTGTGGCGTGCCTCCGTTGGCGCAGAACCTGTTACAAGGTCGAGTTTGGACGAGAAGTACTTGGCAACCTCCACCACAACTTGGAAATCTCACAATCTTGAAATTGTAAATATATTTGAATAAATGCACATACATACCGTACACATTACAAGCTAACCCCAAACCTGCACTAAACACTGCACAATACGCTTACCCTTGGGACCACCTTCACAGTGAGCCATGTACTAATGCACTACAACACACAATTTGCACCTGGGGACCACCTGTACAGTGAGCAATATGCACCAGCACGCTGCACCACACAAGCTGTACCTAGGGACCACCTATGGACAGTGAGCCAAACACTAACACACTACACCTCACAAGCTTTGCCCAGGGACAACCTTCAAAGTTGGCCATGCACTAACACTGTGCATAACACAAGTTGTACCTAGGGACCAACTGCACAGTGAACAATGCACGAACACACTACACCACACAAGCTGTACCTAGGGACTACCTGCACAGTGACACATGCACTAACACACTGCACCACACAAGCTGTACCTAGGGACCACCTGCACAGTGAGCAATGCACTGACACACTACACTACACAAGCTGTACCTAGGGACCACCTGCACAGTGAGCCATGCACTAACACACTGTTCCACACAAGCTGTACCTAGGGACCACCTGCACAGTGAGCCATGCACTAACACACTGCACCACACAAGCTGTACCTAGGGACCACCTGCACAGTGAGCCATGCACTAACACACTGCACCACACAAGCTGTACCTAGGGACCACCTACACAGTGAGCCAGACACTAACACACTGCACCACACAAGCTGTACCTAGGGATCATCTGCACAGTGAGCCATGCACAAACACACTTTACACCACACCAGATGTACTTATGGACTACCTGCACAGTGAGCCATGCACTAACACACTGCACCACACAAGGTGTACCTAGGGACCACCTGTACAGTGAGCCATGCACTAACACACTGCACCACACAAGCTACACCAAGGTACCATACGCAGCGAGCCCTGCATGAAACATTTTTACTGCTTCAAAATGACACCAGAAAGGCTTGACAAGTTTCGTAAAGATGATAAAGAAATGTCATAGTAAGCTTAAAGTCGCTTACATCTCTATGTCAAAGCAAGCTTATAGTCGCTTACATCTCTATGTCGTAGCAAGCTAAAAGTCGCTTACATCTCTATGTCATAGCAAGCTTAAAGTCGCTTACATCTCTATGTCGATGTTGCTCCCCAATGGACCCACACTCATGCGAGCAATTTCCCCACGAACTCCACTCCCCCACAGTACATGGCCGCGCCTCACAGGGCCTTGTTGTCGGGGCAGGTTTTAACTCTGCCGTTATCGCCGATGTGTGTTTGTGTCTAGTACAGGGTGTCGTATGCTGTGTAGGTTTAGGGTGTTTATGCTTTTTCGTGCAGGGCTTTCTTGTAGTGACAAGTTCTAGTAATTTCTTATCTTGATTTCTTGTCTTCGTTGTCTTCGCAACGAGAGCTCTTTCTATGAATATAAAAAAAAAAAAAAGAGTTTCGTAGCTTATAATTCCGTAATCATTTTTTTGCTATTCTAGAAATATGGTTGTACATTTTGGGAGGCAGACAAATACTCAACAATACAGTATTTCCACATACCTGAACAGATGACGGTGGCAAAAACCATAGAGACAATAAACAGAACATAAATACGCGAAACATTCCCGCGTAACATCCTTTTGGTCTCCAACTTTAAATGAGTTCTTAAGAATAATGATTAAGGTCAAACTCTAGTTATACTTTATGAATATTGCTATACACAATCCGAAGTTTAACACACGGCTCTACAAGCCGTCTGCTGCGTAGGCCGGTTTATTGTTTGACAAAACATAATGGACAAACAAGATTTTATGCAACAAAGGTTGTAGACTGATAAGACTTCTGCAAACAAAATACCGACGTTACTACACTCAATCGCAGTCCATATTCATTCAGATATTTCACGGGGGCGCCGCGGGAGATTAAGAGAAAAAAAAGATGAAGCAGACATATACACTTCAAAGACACTTGCACCCGAGAATCCACGTATCGTTAATCGCGGTGGTTCATGGGTAGAGTATAAACGGCTGAATCCTTGTATGTAAAAGCCATGTGAATGTTCATAAGAACATGAACGATTAGAATTCTACGGCTTTTGAGACCTGTATTTGTGTTTTTTTAGGTACGCTATTGCTTATTTACTGGATACCCATGAAGCACTGCGGGTTACGATAACAGATTCTCCGAGTGCAACCTAATTTGGAACTCTTTGGAATAGGCGTGTGTCTCACATACACCATATGTGACCCGGCAACGAAAAAACGTACACTAGAGAAAAAGCGTTTCTGCTTGAGATGCGGCCAGCAGGTCAAGAGCAAAGTAATCTTGAACGAAAAATATCGTTCTTGGGATTATGCAGAACGCTTTTACGATATTCAGAACGATATCAGGTTTCTACGATCTCTGATTTTCAAGATCCTTACAAATTTTATTTATAACTTGCTTTTTCGAATGCAAAAAATCATTCAGCAAACATGCTCGGTGATAAAAAGGGAAAAAGAAACAGCCAAGTTTTACACCCATGGAAGAACCCCAAAACCAATTATGAAAAGCTTGTGTTGTTGTGATCTTTTTTGAAATGTTTATACCTCATGAATCATAAGCATAAACAAGCAATATAGCTTTGAATGTTGTCAAATTCGTGCCTTTCCTAATCTTGTCAATTTTCTTTATATCATAAATTATAAGTACAAATACAAGTTAATAGTTTTGAAATCACGAGGATTGCTAAAACCTAAAATTTTGATATTTTGGAAAATCCAAGCGATTTCCTGGGTTGGGTGATGCGAAAATATTATTCGGATAAAAGTATCTTCTGATCGTACTTTATCTATCTGTATGTACTATACAAACTAAAAACATTTGTCCAATGGCCAGAATAGCGTTTTGAATGTAAAGAATCTATATATAGCACGATTATATTTGTTATAGTCATTATAGTAATTTTTAACTCGGAGTCATCCTTAAATCTTATTATCTGTATTGTATGACGAACTGGTTTTTTTTGTTAAATCTTACTCGATGTAAATTGCTCAATTCAGCCTTTTCCCTGCAATGCAATAATTTTAAGTCAACTATTTATCTATCACACTTGGTGGTAGTTTCACATATTGTATAACAGCTCTTGGATATCTAACCGATAATAGTTAGTGTGCTTTAGATATGAACAATAAGTGAGCGTTATTTTTTAAGTCGTTTTAGCATTTCCTCTCTTAGTTGACTTTTATTGTGTTTAAAAACACATATACACGTGCATGACTATTACACCGCGGCTATAGAATAGTCCCTTCCCTAAGAGACCAAAGGCGCCTAGAAAGGCCTCAATATTTTTCACTCGACATCTCAGCGAGTGTGGTGTAAATCGCTTAGGACTAGGGGTACCTGCTTTTTGTCTCCCTATTAATGCGAGGATGCCTGGGTACCTGTGTGTTACACAGTAGCGGTGTTGGGCCGAAATCCCCAGCCTAGCCGTAGAGCTTTAGCTGCCATACGGTGATTCAGCGGATGTCTGGATGCAGAAAGGTGTATTTTCTTTTTTCTCTTCTGCTTCCATGCTGTCCTAGTTCGATGCTCGATGGAAACTATTTTGCAAACTTTTTTCTACTTTTTTTTTAGTTTTCTATGCTTAAGCTTCTCTTGTTTTACATTGGACAATAATTTAATCAATTGTATTGATTTTAATTTTGATCGAATCCTGACTTGTTCGGGCCTCAGAAGAAACTTTTTGAAACCTTTAAATAACATGAATGGGCTACTTTAAATCCTATGAAAATTAATACCAAGAAAAATAAATTAATGCTGATTCGAGTCAACAAGTCAACAGCGCGCGGGTATTTGATAGTCACCTCATCTGGCAACCTCGTGTTTACAGAGCAAAAAAATGGCATTAAATTTTCCAATTCTCAATATATAAGCTCAAGATTCCGCATACAAGGAGTTCCTCTGACCAAATTATATATATATATCCAAAGTTTAAAGAAATTTAGAAGATATGAAATTTAGATATTAGCGAGCATGTTGGCTGAATTTCTGATCACTAAAAACGAGGAGAATTCATACTTTAAACATTTGAAAATTGCACTTCAAGCCTCATATCTCGAAAACAAAGCCATTAGAAAAAAAAAACACTTTTTGATATGTTGATTTACATAACATAAGTAACCTCTATGCAAAAATTCAAGCTTACCGAAGTTAACCAGACCTTATTTTGGGAAAACTTGCCATTTTTTTTGCTATCTCTAACTGATTGCAAAAGAGGCTTTTACTCCATTGTTTGTCGTTTTATTTGAAATTTAAGGAAATGCACGGAATTTTTTTTAATCTTCATCATTAAGAAAAAAAAAACTCTTTTTTCTAATTTTCATTTGAGGCTGGGCCGTTCTAATTTTGGAGCATTTCAAGGCTCGAAATGTTCTTAACAATGCTCTTAAATTTCCTTGTATATTTTCGTTCGCTAAAACGAAGAAATGTATCATTTTGTCTAGGTAGAGCTCGCTTCTCTCCTTAGCGGGGAAAGAAAGTTTGCTCAGGTACCGCAGGATAACAAACTGGGAAATTGCGCGCTCTGCCGAATATCTCTCCGTGTGTACAATGGAGGGGGCGAGGTCCAGGAGTTTTCATCATACCATAAGATATAACTTACATCAAAACAATGATCATTATAACTATGTTTACAAAATACGACTTCCCCAAAACGACCATGCTTTTATGAGATAGATTAAACTATGGCTACCGACTTTGGCGCGACGGACTGGCGTCTTTTATTTTTCAAAGTGGAAATTGATTCTCGAGACTACGAGATAATAGAAATTGAATGGCAATCTTAGATAAAGAAATAAAAAAGGCACGCAAAATTAGAGCCAATTAATATACCAATAAATGTTTGTTTATTTTCATGTAATGAAAAATCTTAATTAATCTTTGGTTTGATAATAAAAGCAAGATATGGTCTGCTGTGTACTTCTGGTTGTTTAACGTGCGAGAAAAAGCGAATGACTTCACGAACACTTTGTTACACCAAGCCGAGAGCGGCCTTGTCGTAATTGATTGTGTCCTACCATTTATTGCCAATAAAATTGTCTTTCATAGCGCCACAGGGAGTCCAAACATGAATAATGAAACCCCGTGATACGGAGAAGGAATCTGCGGTAAGCGACAACTACAGGGCTGCGCAAAAATAACAATTAAGTATTTTATCTTGACTCGAGATGTTTGCGCATGTTTCTGTTATGTTTGCCCAATGATCGCAGCGACAGAAATCCAGGAGTTCACTCTGCCCAATGTTTGGCTGTGTTTCTATTATTATAAGCCATTCGCTATTTACCTTACTCGGATTGAGAATCTTTTTTAATAATCGGACCTTTTCTTATACCATCCTAAGTACCGCCTTCTCTATTATCATGTTTCTAAATAATGTTTATTGGAAAATCAGAAACCGATCTTTCTTTTCACAGCCTTAGTCCAATTAACGGATCTAAAAAACTTAATTTTTCACTTTAGACTGTTGCATTTCCTAATCCCGAAATGAGCAGTGTTTACTAAGTCGGCCGTCCTGCCACAACTCTTAACTCATTCATAAATCCGTATGTGTAAATATTCTACGGCTGCAAATGTTATGCAAAATTAGCTGTGCCTAGCAGTTGGAGGTTAGAAACAGTGACTGATAAGATTTATGCAGATGAAACGAGTCTGTGCTCGCAAGGGGTACTTATAAAGGCGATAAGTCCACTCTAATCTGAACTGGTTGCCACGGCTGGCTGTGAAGTACTCGAATCAAGAAGGGTGCCTTATCAATCTGAACAATGAGGGAATTCGTTCCTGTGGCAGTTTATCTCGTGTTGTTAACATGTTGTCGAGGTATTGTGATTGTTAACCAGTTTTCTTTTTTGTTCAAAGATACCCATGGTACAATTCAAACTTAAGAAAGCCCAGTTCTAACCTAGAATATACAAATAACCCGATGAGGTTATAAAGCTGTTTGTTCATCAAAACGAACAGATCCTAAATCTCAAGCTAAAAAGGATTACGTATCACGCATGGCCATTTTTTGCTAAAACGTATGAAAACAATTGGTACAAACGTTATATTTAACACTATACTCGAAAAGATGATACTTGAAAAGATCTGTACACAAGTACTTATATCTGTACAAAGATTTAATCGTTCACAACTTCTTGTAACTTTTCAAGAAAAAAACACTTATGTTTGAAAAGTCTCAAGCGGTGATTTTATTTCGAGATCATTGATTAAGCTTTTTATAGCGTTTACTAGCGTTTTATAGCGTTTAGATTGGTATATATATTTTTGTGGAAGACAAAACGTGCGTTATGCTTCATATCACTTAAAACTTGAAGTGCTTGCTCGAATCTCGGCTTGTTTTTCTGAGGCGCATTCAAACTTATCGCTGCGAACAAAGCGATTGTGATTATAAGCGATATACAAGCGCCAACCTTTTTATTGTCAGAATATGATCAAAATAGCATGTTTTAGACAGATTTATATCATACATGTGTTTATCTATGGAATAGTTTTACATTCAGCTCATTCGACTGACTTTTTGCCTACGAAATATGTGCAATTAGGCTACCACTGACTCGCAGCGGGTTTCTTCAAGCGGTAGATATTCCATCTAACGAACTTAGAATAAAAAGATCAAAAACATCTTCGGATGAGCTTGCATTTCGTTGAGTTAGGACCTGCTTGGAATATTACAACATTATTTATAATTTTTTACAAACTGAAATACAATTATACTAAAAACGTATTGTTTCGTTGTCATTGAGCAGTTCTGAAGGACTTCTCAAAAGTACAGAACTATTGTGGATATTACCCACGATGGATGTTTTCATAAGCTTATCTTGTTCTCCGACTGTGTATAAAAAAAAAACATTTCGTGCTGAGTTTACCATCGTTTGGTGTAAGTTTTGAAGAGTGACAAAAACAACAAAGCAAATAGTGCTAAACAAAGAGATAATCCATCGTATTTTGAGTTCCATTTGTCACATTCTTTCGAAGGATTGATATTTTCAATAAGGCTGTTAAATATATTGTTTGAATAAAATTTCTACGATCACACTCTTATAAATAAATTTAAGAGAATCGCAATAGCTTGTATATGCCCCCTGAAACCTATTCCAATATCTTAGTGGTATGGACTTAGGAAGACTACAGACAGTCTGTAGAAAAACTAGATGGTCTGGGTAGGCGTGGTGTAGACAAGCTATAAATCAACAAAAGGTTGTTGAACGCCTGAAACAGAGTAGTTGCGCTGACGTTTCGAGCGTTAGCCCTTAGTCGGAGTATCTTATTTCTTTTGCTGCTCCGAAGATGGGCTAACGCATTTTTTAACCTTGTGCTGATTTATATCAATATATTATTGGTTCTTTAGGAAAGATATTGCCAGAGCTAACCTAAAATGTACCATTGAGAAATGCTTCCTTTTTTCTTCCAACTGTTTTACGCGTAAAACGTGCTGTATTTTATTTTTACGTATTAATTTCACTCATTGTAAAAATTCCTCTTTCGAGTTTCCCTTGCTTGTAAGCAATTACTGATTAGAAAACTGAGAATGAAAAAAACATTCAGACGCGGGGGCCGCAGCTGAATATATGTGGAAACTAAAAAATAGGAGCCAGCTCATCTAAGAGTGGAATATTTTACGCCTTAAATAAAACTTCTGACATTTAAATGAAGAAGCGCTAATAATTAAGGGTCAGCTAAGCTGAAATTTCACTAGTTACAAATTTCAAAAAAGGATTTTGTGGAAGATATTTGAAGCCACGACAACGAGCCACTAGTTTCATCTTTTGCTTGAGCAAGCTTTGAAATGTTTTCAGTGATTTGATTTTTTTGTGAGCGTTAATCCTATTTGACAAGAGAATGTCCCGATAATGGAGTTTTTCAATAATTCGCAGAGGGAAGCCACTGTCCAATTCACTTCCGCTGTCAGTTGACAGTATGTTATCCGTTTTATTCCCTTAATCGATGTTGAGGGCTTTCTAAGCAAGCAGTTTACATAGCTGAATGAACCCAGCTTGCTAAGCCATAATTATACACTGATCTCTTAAATTCCTGATAGTGAAACCAGCAGCAGAATATACAATGGAAATGTTGATACTTCATTATCTATGTTTTTCGGAAATTGAAACTAAGACCTATTAGGGTCTTTTTGAATTCGGTTTTTTATTATTCTATTTTTGTTTTCTTATAAATGTGTTTGAACACTGTTCTGACAAACAAGCTATTACTCAGATTACACGAAGTGCTTGTAAACAATTTCAGCTTACGGCCAAATGGCCCCTTCTGAACCATACTCGAATATATTTCCATGTGCCCTAGTGGGTCCTTAATGTTATTGTTTACAATGTAATCTCAAGCTCTCGATTTTGATAAACTTAAAGAGCCGCAGTCAGTCATATATCTTGGTTATTATTTACATCTCATATTGAAAGACACATAATGTAAAGAATCTCCAAAAAACACCCATAAAAATAAAGTAAAAATTTGAAATATCGCAATAAAATTCCGATGGAAATATATTTTTCTCACACTAAGTGTTTTGCTAGAACAAGAAATAAGACTGAAAGAGACCGACATTTGAGATGTAGCGGAAGTGCACCTGTTTTTAAACATTAGAAATCCAGTGTGGCTTTTCATATCATCATATATTGCCGGGGTCTACTCTGGGTTATTATTCTTTTCCACTGTGTTTTATATAAAAAAAAAAAAAAAAAGAAAGTGCGGGCACCGGAGGCAAAAGTCATTTATTTCAAACGACTATTTCACCTGATAAGTCAAGTGGCAAATCTGTTAAGAATAGAATCTGGTGAAGTCGCATGATAAGGAAAGGCCGAGTGTCAATTACCGTAAATGATCTATTAAAAGCCCGGGGCGTTTATTAAATTTTGACGGTCCGAGGGGAGGGGGAGGGGGGGCTTTAATAGATAAGAGGCGTTTATTAGAGAGAGTGGCGTTCTTTCCAAACTTTGACAATATAACAAACCCAAGTACAGTGGGTTTCTAGTCTCAGTCAGGATCACGTTAAATTAAAGCACGCGTAACAAGCATTTCTTAAAAGTAAGCCGGCCTGACCCAGGAGAAGCCAAAGTCAGATTAATTAAATTTGATTTACATTACCGAAATTACTCTTTGTGTATTTAAATGTGGACTTTAAAAGCACACTAGCATACACACATTGGCACCAGTCGGGCCAAGACGGGACGCTAGCACAGTCTATTACTCGTGCAGTTCGGCAACCATGGACAGCTGTTTCGTCCTTGTTAGGACTCGTCAGCATGGCATAGCCGGTTTGCCTCAGTTAAACTTCATCGGCAAAAAAACTGCAGGGCGACTTCGACTCGAACGAAGTGCTTTAAACCACAGCTTAGATCCATGTGGGATCTAGAGCTGCGACCGGGCTAGCGTGATGCCAATTGTGCGGATCACATCTAAGCTGTGGTTTAAAGCACTTCGTTCGAGTCGAAGTCGCCCTGCAGTTTTTTTGCCGATGAAGTTCACATTTGTGTATTTAAGCTGGGAGAGAGGGTAAGGGGGGGGGGGGGGGGGGGGTCGTTAAATAGAGATGGGCGTTTATTATAGAGGGGCGTTTATTAAAACTTGTTAGCTTAGAGGGAGGCGTTCATTAGATAGGAAGCGTTCTTTAGATAGGGGGCATTTTTCGGTCATTCACGGTAACCGAAGCTGATCTCGTGTAAGCTTCATGCTGATTGTGATATGTGACACGTCGATCACGTGTAGCAACATAATGATCACGTGTGGTCACAATGTGTCGTCGATAACGTGTTGTCACATACTGATCACGTGTAGTCACTTGCTGATCACGTGTAGTCACTCGCTCATCACGTGCGCTCTTCAACGATTTTTTTAACATTTCACTAAAGTGCTACCGGAAGTTTAGTAGAACAATGTTTGTTGTTTAACAGGTGAGCGAAAGTTTGACTGGGAGCACAAGTTGATCACGACCCTGTTCAAAGATTACCAGAGGGACGCCCGCCCTGTGTACAACAAGAGCGAGGCAGTACGAGTGTCGCTAGACATAGCCTACAGTCAGCTTATAGACCTGGTATGGAACAAATGGCAGAGAGGGGGAAGGGAGGAGGAAGTCTGAGGGATGGGGGTGGGGGACGATTTTCAGACTGCAAGTTCGAGGTCATGAGGCAGTCGCTAGGTATCCTTATATAAAGCTGATACATAACTGCTATGGACCAAACGGGGGAGAGTGGGGGAGGGACCAAGGACTAGAGTCTGTGGAAGGCAAAAGGAACCCTTATACGCTGGATAATATATCCTACAGTCAGTTCGATTATGACAGGAAAAAAAGGTGTTGTTTTCTCTTACAAAACTGTTTTTCCTTTAGAGACCATCGTGCAACTAAACGCAACTCCCAGAAGTTTCTTTTGTAGAGAATAATAGCACATGTTCAATGCATTTTTTGCAGGATGGCAAGAACCAGATATTGTCAAGCAAAGTATGGATTCGACAGGTAGAATTGCACATGTTCTTTTACATTCAACGTGCCTCTAAGTGTTATATTTTGAGAGGTTTCAGCTCATGAATCGCTCTGATATAACTTCCTTCAAAGTGTGGAATGGTGCTCAAAGTTTTGGTTTGCCCTCAGGTATGGCGGAATCCGTTTTTATCCTGGAATCCTGACGACTACGGAGGTCTTGAGAGCATCAACGTGAACTCGAATCTTGTGTGGAAACCTGACATTATACTATACAATAAGTAAGTAGTTACACTATGATATAATCAAGCAAACACACTCATATGGCTATAAATACGCACACCCCAGCACACGTATGGCAATGCGCGCATACACGCACACCCCAGTACAATTACGAATAGAAACGCGCACAAACACGCACATCCCAGCACAACACGAATAAAAAAGCGCGCATACACGCACACTTCAGCACAATACGAATAGAAACGCGCGCATACACGCACACCCCAGCACAACACGAATAGAAACGCGCGCATACACGCACACCCTAGCGCAACATGTATAGAAACGTGCGCATATACGCACACCCTAGCACAAATCGTATGGAAACGCGCGAAAATACGTACACCCCAGCATAACACGTATGGAAACGCGCGCATACACGCACACCCTAGCACAACATGTATGAAAAGCGCGCATACACGCACACCCCTGTACAATTACGAATAGAAACGCGCGGCATACACGAACACTTCAGCACAATACGAATAGAAACGCGCTCATACACGCACACCCCAGCACAAATGTATGGAAACGCGCATACACGCACACTCCAGGAAATCAAGTATGGAAACGCGCGCAAACAAGCACGCCCCAGGAAAACACGTATGGAAACGCGCGCAAATAAGCACACCTCAGGAAAACACGTATGGAAACGCGCGTAAACTCGCACACCCCAGCATAATACGAATGGAAACACGCGCATACACGCACACCCTAGAACAACATGTATGGAAACGTGCATACACGCACACCCGAGCACAAATCGTATAGAAATGCGCGCATACACGCACACCCTAGGAAAACACGTATGGAAACGCGCGCAAACACGCACAACACGTTTGGAAACGCGCGCATACACGCACACCCTAGTAAAATTACTAATAGAAACGCGCGCATACACGCACAACCCAGCAGAACACGAATAGAAAAGCGCGCATACACGCACACCCAAGATCAACATGTATGGAAACGTGAGTATACACGCGCACCCCAGTTCAATTACGAATAGAAATGCGCGCATTCACGTACACTTTAGCACAATATGAATAAAAATTCGCGCATACCCGCAAACACATGGGATTTGGCTTGGCTTTCAAACATTATTAATAATAAACAACAACATTTCCCATAATCCCTTTTACAAAATAATATATTCAATAACTTTGCGCTCAGGGTAATTTTTGTTATTGTATGTTAACAGTATTGGCATCGGTCAAACAGGGGCCATGTACAATTTCGACACCAAAGTGGTGATAGATAGTGACGGAACCAACTCATGGTACGCGCCGACGGAGATCAAAAGCATCTGTCAGATAGACATCACCTACTTTCCTTTCGACGCACAGAGCTGCCCAATCATCTTCGGCTCGTGGACGTACACCGGGAACTACCTTAACCTCGTAAACGCGCGGAACCAGTCAGATCTCAGCAAATACACCATAAGCGGGGAATGGGAACTAAAGTCCGCTCCTGTCGTACGTAACGTCGTCAAGTACAGCTGTTGCAAGCATCCTTATATAGACGTCACATATACTATCAATATACGACGCAAGGTGCTGTTCTACCTGAACAACTTGATATTACCGTGCATGGTCCTGGCGATCTTGACTGTGTGCTCGTTTTTATTACCGCCGGCGTCCGGGGAGAGAATCTCCTTGGTGATCACCATTCTGCTTGGTCTGACCGTGTTCATGTTGGTCTTCACCGAGAGTGTTCCGCGTACGTCCGAGGTCATCCCCCTCATCGCAAAGTACTCCTTCGCAGTGATGTGTGAGGTAGCGGTATCGCTTCTCCTTACCTGCGTAGTGATGAGGATCTATCACAAGAACTCGCCCATGCCTTTACCCATGCGATATATTGTGTATAATATACTCGCACCCGTCCTGAGAATGCATCCGACGGGACGAAATACAAAAGTTGAGAAGACCAAACAGAACAATAATTCAATGTATGAAAGAAAGCATAGCAGTTTCCTATCGCGTGGGCCGTTTACTTACATCACTAAACCAAGAGAAGATACCGCACTTTGCTGCGATTCCGTTTCAACAGAGAAACTTCAAAAGAACTTGGAATGTGATGAAAATATGTACCCACTCTTGGAGTCGGAAAATTCGCACTGCTCTTCAGAGGAAAAGCTTGATGAACTGTGCCATGGTGTGTCGTCTATCCTGGAGCACCTTAGGCAAAATGAACATTTAGAAGAGAAGAGAAATGAGTGGCATTTTGCGGCGATTGTCTTCGATAAGGCTTTCTTTTGGATTACGGCAGCTACCATTGTGGGATCCACACTTATATTCTACTTCCAGATTCCTATGTAAACAAAGGGATGATCTGGAAAGCGGAAGAAAAGCCTTTCCAAAATACAGCGATATGATCGCACTTTGCGGTAGGCCAAGGAAAACAGCACTTTGTACGTAAAGTAGAGAGCAAAGCAGAGGAAAATAGCACTTTGTACGAAAGGCAGAGAACTAAGAAGAGGAAAACAGAGCAGAGCGACATGACGGAAAAACATGACGCGTCAAAAAAGCCCATTTCACATCGAATAAGGCGGAGAATTTATCTGAGTACTTAGTAACTTATAGCAAACAAAATATCAAGTGCGACTTTTTTTTAAATTGATGCGACGTTGTGTAAAGTGCCATTGAAATTTGAGCTTTTCGTCCCTGAGCTGATACACAGGGCAATGATGATCAAGGAAAAATTATCTTATAAAGCCAAAATCTGGTTATGTGCACTTCGGCCTCACGTTATTTGTGTTTTGAAAAATCAGTCCGTAATACAAGGAACCTAGAGCCATTGTAAGAAATTGTGTCTTCTCTCTCTATCTGGAATTGCGCGTTTTTCATGTTTTTCCGTCATGTCGAGCAGAGCAAAACATAGTGACTTTGACGTTTTTGACGTCATCCATTCTAAAATACCGTCTTTCCAAGAAAGCTTTTTGTTTTTTATAGAATAGGCAAGACCGCCGCTTAACATAACATTTACAGGAATGGTTAAAGAAGTTGACTCCAATGTTGTTGGAAAATTTATGTACCCCGCAAAAAAATTTCTGTTAACTCGATAAGACGCGGCGACATTTATTCAACTCCTCGTCTTTCAGTAGAGTCCTTTGTGGGCCATCAATTTCATTAATGTCGAAAAGGGGATAAAACACATTTGCAAATTTCGCAGTTAACTTCTTCTATAGAGGATCATAGCATTTTGCAATTATGTTTCTCAGGGAAAAAATATTGCAAAATATAGAAAACACTTATATACCGAGGTTGGTTTTTGCAATTATGTTTTTGACATAACTGCGAAATAGAAGGTTTAAACATATGCCGAGGTTTGGTTTTGCAATTATGTTTTTGACATAACTGCGAAATTGGAGGTTTACCCTTATACCGATGTTGGGTTTTGCAATTATGTTTTTGACATAACTGCGAAATTGAGGTTTTCCCTTGTACCGAGGTTGTGTTTTGCAATTATGTTTTTGACATATCTGCAAAAAAGAAGGTTTACCTATATACCGAGGTTGGGTTTTGCAATTATGTTTTTGACATATCTACGAAATAGAAGGTTTACCTATATACCGAGGTTGGTTTTTGCAATTATGTTTTTGAGATAAGTGCGAAATTGAGAGTTCATCTTTTATAGTGGCGTCTGTACCATGGGGGTTAATCCCATGAGGGTACAGATGTACCCTTTCTAGCTCAAACTTTTATTCCATTTTAGATTGCAGAACATGTCTTAACGATTCCAAGACTTTTTTCAACTTTTTAACTCTTCGTAAATACTCAAGTGCAGTAAACTCGCGCGCATATGCGAAAAACTGAAACTAATAAAGAAGCAGTGAAATTTGTCCAATTTTCTCCTAGTACCTAATTATTGGACATATTTGGTTATCTAGGGACGCTACCCGTAGCTATATGCTTATTGCTTTTGAAGTCCAAGAATACAAAAAAAAAACAAGATATTACGGTTTTTCTAAATTCTAGTATTGCAGATGAGACCTTAAAATTACAATATATTAACTCGCGAAAAGAAAGTAATATATACGTTAAAGAGGCAAAGCGCATAGCCTGTGTAGAAACGATGGTGTCAAAATCAATTTGATTGGCCGAAAGAAAGCAGACCTTTATCAGTAACACACTGTTATCATTAGCACTAGGCTGTTTATCAAAGCAGCGAAAGGGTTTATTGGTGGTGGTGGGGGCCGGATTCCTGGTGGTGACGATCGACTTCGTTTATATTTTTCAAAGTTTTTTTAAAGTGCATAAAATTCTTACCAACTGCTATCCCTTAGGGGGGTGTTTAAGTATTTTCTAATTCTGCTATCTTATAGAGGAATCACGTCAAGGGTGGCCCTTTAATCTCCCGAATCGCATTTTACAGAGACTAAACCACAAGTCAACTGATCGGTTAATACTTCCGGTTTTATTGTCGGTAACAATACAGCATCCATCAGTCAAGCGATGCTAAATAGAAATGTCAACCAAATGGCTTGGCTCAACCTAGGTACAGGGGTAAATCTTCTATTTCGCAGTTATGTCGAAAACATAATTGCAAGAAACCAACCTCCGTATATACGGTGAACTCTCAATTTTGCAGATATGTCAAAAACATAATTGCAAAACCCAGCCTCAGCATAAATGCGATTTCTATATTTCGCAGATATGCCAAAAACATAATTGCAAAAATCTACCTCGGCGCATAGAATGAACTCTCAATTTCGCAGTTATGTCAAAAACATAATTGCAAAAAACCAACCTCGGCATTAACGTGATTTCTATATTTCGCAGATATGTCAAAAACATAATTGCAAAACCCAGCCTCAGCATAAATGCGATTTCTATATTTCGCAGATATGTCAAAAACATAATTGCAAAACCTAACCTCGGTATATAGGTAAACCTTCTATTTCGCAGTTATGTCAAAAACATAATTGCAAAACCCAAACTCGGTATATAGGTAAACCTTCTATTTCGCAGTTATGTCAAAAACATAATTGCAAAACCCAACCTCGGTATATAGGTAAACCTTCTATTTCGCAGTTATGTCAAAAACATAATTGCAAAAATTTACCTTGGTTTATAGTGTATATGTTATACATTGGATTTAGCAATTATGTCATAAACATAATTGCAAAATAAACCTTGGTATATAGCACAATTCTATATTTTGCAATAATCTTTTTTATTCAGAGAAACATAATCGCAAAAATGTACCATTCTCTATAGGACAGAGAAAGTTGAAAGTGACTTGAACTTATTGATTCTTTTAGTAGGAGAAAGATGTTTTGATTTTACGTCATCAGGTCAATCATCGCAATTAATATATCTTTAAAAAAATAGAAAGAAATATGAGATTAAAGGCAGAAGCAGAGAACCGCACGAATTTATTAGTTGTATTTACAAACATACTGGGTGAGTGAGTGAGTGTTTACATATTAAATACTGATTGTCCTTAACATAGCCGTCTTTAGCATTTAGGACCATCGGCCCTGACGTTTAAACAGTCTATCGGGAATCCCGCTATTGGCTGCGGCTGTAGCTCCACCAGATCTAAGGCTATGGAGACTAATCTTCGACACGTCTAATCCCAGTGAACGCCTCCTCGATTAGCTCCCTAGTCCAAGAATAGCTGATTTCTTGAGAGCGCACCTTAGTAGAGCAAGATGGTCCAGCTAAAGAACGGAATAAAGGCAGATCATTGTTCAGGTTCAAGTCAGCGAATGCTATGTATTTCTCCAGGGCAGCTACCGGACAAGTCACCAATTCAGAACGAGCAATTGTCACCCAGGCTCCCTAGCGTAGTTCATCAGTCTTAGAAGACTCTATAAAGATAGACGCATACGAGTGGAACAATTTAACATCACAATATCTAAATAGTACAAATTTCACTGAACCGCAGAAAACCCGCATAACCAATTAAACACAAGGCTAGTCACTCAGAGAAGGATTTTTTCCCAAACTTTGAGACCAACGCCAACAGCATCTCTGCAGATACTGGTTCTTTTTTTTGTTCCTAGGCTTTCCTAGCATTCTTTTGGAAGCATCAAGCATTGCCTTGTCTATAGCGTGATCCGAGATCTTTGTTAGCCCCCCAAGGCAGTGAGCCCAGTCAATTGAATAAACCGCATTCAAGATGGGCGAAGGGCTTTGTGCTGATTCCAATAAGCACTGAAAATAAACTGCAACATAGAATGGGTTAGCAGGAAAATGACTTAAATGATTGTAAGTCGCCCAGCACTTCCAACGATTGAAACCTCCAAAATAGGTCTTGACAGTTCCATGAGATTTTGAACATAAAACATTCTGTTGTACTTATCTACTGCGTGGAGAAGATGACAGGGCAGGGCGGACTTGAAGTCGGACCATAGCGTTGATTCGAAAACATCTGAAAAAATATTTAAAAGGAAAAATAGAAAAAACAAACAAACATAAACCCAGTATAAATAGAATAACCAAGATTGCCTTACTAAATTAATTTATTTAGAAAACACACAGTATAAATACAAAAGCCAATCTGGGGCAAACAGCAGCGAATATCCTTAGCCCACATCTGGGGCAAACTGTGCATCCGGACCATATCATTAGGCCCGTATCTGTGGCAAACCGCGCATCCGGCGCATATCCTTAGCCCGCATCTGGGGCAAACTGCGCATACGGCGCATATCCTTAGCCCACATCTGGTGCAAACCGCGCATCCGGCGCATATCCTTAGCCCACATCTGGTGCAAACCGCGCATCCGGCGCATATCCATAGGCCCACATCTGGGGCAAACTGCGCATACGGCGCATATCCTTAGCCCACATCTGGTGCAAACCGCGCATCCGGCGCATATCCATAGGCCCGCATCTGGGGCAAACTGGGCATTCGGCGCATAACCTTTATCCATCCGAGGCACAGATATCAGTATTCTCTACAAAACGGAATGATTATAAAAATAACGAACTAACGAATGAAGCGAACATCCCCAACCTGAAAATATAAAACAAAACAAAATTAATGAAACGTTACAAACAATAAAAACAGAAAAAATACCTTATCTGCTAAAGAAGCCAATCTAAAAAATATAAAATAGAACATGTACAAATAAACAAAAGTAACAGCGGTTCGAGAGCGAACACCAAGAGGATAAAAAAAACCTACTTAAATACCTTATCTAAATCCCTTGATAATACATACCGTCGAGAGAATATTTTTTCGTTTATTTTCAAAACACGAAAAAATTCATTTATTAACGTCCGTCAATCAAACTAAATTACGTATTGTTTTGAAACAAAACAATGTTCGATATGCTATCTACACTATCAATATTTGGGTGACCTTAAAACTCGCTCGGCCAATCTCTTGGAGGCCTGGGTCTAAGGGCTTTTCAAGGCTTGTGTGATAAAGATTTGACCAAGCGATAAAGTTTTTTTGGACACATTTTTGCCTCGAGTCTCAAATTGACAGGAATCAGCATTTTTCACCATGTTTTCGGGAGATCAGGGAGCGGGAAAACTTTAGCTCTTCTAAATATGGGCATCAATGCCCATATAAGGCAATGCATACGAAGGACACTATCCGTGGGGAATATGTTTGATATGAACACATATGACAACCAAACTTGGTATGTGTCATGTGTGTGTCAAGGGGTGTGCAACAATATGGTCACGTGATGCGTGACGTCATCCATGACGTCACTTCATATGACAACCAAACTTGGTATGTGTCATGTGTGCGTCAAGGGGTGTGCACCAATATGGTCGTGGTATTTTTGGCGTCATCAATGACGTCACTTAAAGCAAAAATATGCTTACGTCAACAAAATAAAAAATATATATATTTCGTGAAAAAAAAAAACATCGTGCGACAACCAAGCCTGGTAGGTGTCATGCATGTTAAAGGGGTGCAAGGAGATGGTCACATGACATCATCGATGACGTCACTAAAAGTTGTTCTTACATTTACGGCTGTTCTTATATTTATTGGTGTTATTATATTTATGGATGATACAAGGGAACGATATATAATAGTAATAGAGCATTGGATGATATTGAATGAGTCTTAGTGACCGAAATATTCTGTCATTTTCGACACTTTTTTACGAGGGAGGAGGAGGAGGCAGTGAACAAGTATTTTTACCACCGAAAAGAGGGATAATCGGGGAAGGGACTTGGCTTTGTTTTCATGGCGGAGTCGTGGGGCGGCTGTGGTTTTACGGGAGACAGAGAGTCGGGCGGAAGGGGTGTGCTAGCTGTGAAGCCGTCAATCATGTACACTTTCACGAGAAAACGCCCTTGCTTTACTCCCTGACATAGTTATTCTATAATATCCCCCTTGACATAATTGTTCTATAATACCCCCTGACAGTTGCTCTATAATACCCGCCCCCCCCCCCCCTGACATAGCTGTTCTATAAATGCAAGCAAAATATTGAGACGTGATTCTTTTTGACTAACGTCTTTCATAAGCCTCCTCACCCCCTTCACCTCGAGTCCGATTAAAATCGCATCTGCCTCTCGCAAATCCAAAAAAAGGTCATACAGTTTAAAACCACTTGAAGGACTAGAAATATTGGTTAGAAGTGAAAAAGGGTGAAGAGATAAGGTAAAAAAAAGAATAGAAAAAAAGCAAAGAAAGCTGTTGGCTTGGCTGAGGATCGAACAAGATCGGATTACATAACAAGAAAACAAATATACCATACCTCCAGAAATAGGCTTGATACACCGTATTGCAGCTAACGCTTTACAGCTAGGCTGAAAATTTCGGCCCCAGCACCGCTATCTAGCGATGACCTGTACAACACAAAGGAACCTGCGAGGTACTCGCACATTAAAGCGGAGGCAATAACCAGGATCCCAGGCCTGACGTCTTAGTCGGTTTCGCCACGCACAGCTCGCTGCTATCAAAGAGGGGAAATATTGTGGTCTATTCGGGCGCCTTGGGTCTCGTGAGGCCTCTCCAAGGCTGTATCTACGTACAGGCTTGGATTCTTGAGCAGACTACCAGGGCATCAAACCAGGTCACGTCAACGTGTATTTTTCTTCGACGATGAAGTTTCCAAATTCGTTGTTTGCGCACTTGAATGACTTTAGTGAATGAAATCAAGTTTCATTCATGTTTTTCGGTTTGATAGTTTATTTTAGATGCTCTTTTGCGGTTTCTTAAAACAAAGCGGTTTCCGGGTTATCCCGAAATCGATGAGCTTTTGCGTATTTTTGTGTGTGTGCGATTTTCTGTGTGGTTTTGCGGTTTTCGTCATAGGCGAACCATGAAAAGAACTAGGATACTTTGAGAAAATAAAATATAAATTGAAGCTGTGCATTGACTGTTTCCTAAATAAAGCTAGTTAAATTACTTTTTCCGTGGCGTAGCCAGGATTTTTAACAGGAGGGGGCCCAAAAGGCCCTTTCAAGGAATTGTCTCCTTTATTTTAGATAATGTCTCATACATTTACTGTATTTTTGGCTGCTAAAAGGGGGAGGGCCTAGGCCACCCCCCTGGCTACGCCCATGATACTAGCCTTGTGTGTAGTTTTTAAGGGGAATTGTGGCGCAGAAAGGGGTTTGGGAAGTTTTCTCTCGAGTGACTAAACCTATTTCTGCGCCACAATTCCCCTTAAAAAACGACACACAAGACTAATATATTAATTTTACTAGCTTTTGAGGAAACAGTCAAGACACAACTTCAAATTATATAGTTATTATTTTCCCGAAAGATCACGAGGAACTGATTCTTATCTTGGTTCGCCTGTGTTTCCGTAACCCCCTCCCCTCCCTGCTGTGTTTGCAAAACTTGTCAATAAATTAAATCAGCTGGAAGTTTAAAGAACAGACCAGTGAAGATGACCAACAGGCTTTAAACTTACCCTCATCAACCTAACGGAAACTATTAAAACGCCTTATTTACAAACATTCTTTTAAAGAGCTCCATTTGATTCTATAGTGACTCAGACCATTTCTTGACCAAAAATTCTGCAAGTATACAACAACGAATAGCCAGCATGATTCTAATTCAATAGTACATCTTCTTTGTTAAAGGTTTCTTTTAGATCCGATTAGAAAATAAACAATCTGTTTCAAAATTCTAATTATTTTCTCAATAACAGAGATTGCTTTTAAAAGCGACGCGTTTGCCCCTGAGGGTCAACAAGCAAATAGGATCCTGCGAATGTTTATACTAAAGGTTGCGGCGCAAATTTCCATCAACACAAACACAGCATGACAACAATATTCCTGCGTAATCCCACTCAACAACTCAAGCTGTGAGAAAAAAAAAATCACAAAATTATCAGACTGTTCATTTCCTGAAGGGTCCTTTCCATTCAAATACATATAACCGACCGGTACCCTTACATGGATTACTCTACTTCTCTAGACAGACACGGAAACACGCTGAACTTGGCACAGAGATGCTGCAGATAGCCAATGAATGAGTCAGAGTGTATTATTATTACGCTAATATCATGAATAAGAATGACATCAAGTATCCCGCTGATTCTGTGATTTCGCTGTTCAAGATCGAGCAGACGTAAGGGACAGTGCGATGGCTTCCAGACAGACGATGGCATGTCTTCTTTTCCTCCTTCTTGTGTCCTTCGTCGTTCGGCCGGTGACATCGCAAGGTGGGTACCCAAAGGCTGTTAGCAATGACATGCAATCAGTGGTAATCTTTTACGGCGATTTGGAATCCCCAAAGGGATATAAGCGCATCAAAAAGATCGAGAATCGTAACTCAGCCCTAGATGAGAGAAGCGGGTCCATTTTATTTTTCTTATATAATCGCGTCGGGTCAAAGGCGCAGAAAAAAAGGGATTCCTGTCTTCCGGAGGAGCGCTTTCTTTTGCGGATTACCCTTTCTTTTTGGCATTTCAGGAAAGCTTATACAAAGTATTATTTATCCAACGTACAAAACACGCGTTTAATTACAAAGAAAAGAACTTTTGTTTAATGAAACGCCCAGCGTGAAAAGCATATTTATAGGATTGTGAATCCGTATCTTTCCATTAGCGTTTTGAATTTCTTACACCCTTTTTCCTCTAACGAGATAAAGCACGTCGAGGCATGGTATAAAATGGCTGATTTGCTGTCACAGTCGTCATACATGCTGTCACAGTCGTTATAAGTCGTCATACCACGTTAAATATTTACCAATGAAAAACAGGCATTAAAAAATGGATATTAACTACACCCATATACACAGGTTTTCAGTATTTCATTTCAGTGATAATGCTGTAAAATCTGGCTTATGAGGGCTGCTAGATCATGTCTTGACCATTGTTTGTGATACAGAATTTTAGGCTACTTAGGTTCTTAAATAGGTTTTTAATTTTAAAGAAAAGTTTATATAGTAATGGCTGGTAGAAGTGCGGTATCTAGATTGACGAAATGTCAATACTGTCCTTCGTAAGATCATGTGATCCTATAGAATTCATGTTTTAGTTTACTGCTTGAGAATCATGATTTTCATCATTGCTGGGAGATCTTAAAGGTTCATTTAAAAAAAAAAATAACATCCTATTTCAAATTTAAGGCTAAATAAGTTCTTATTTAACAGGAGTCTTCATTCGTATCTTTAGGCTAACAGGTTATTAAATTTTAGGTATTATAAGCGGGTAAGTACTGTACGTTCATATGTGAGCCCTATTTACTTAAGTTCACGCAAGTGGATTTAAAAATGAATCTCGGTAAAATGAGACAGCAAAAGAGGTGTTAAAAAAAGAATATAAAAACACAGTTCTTTAAAACCGTAAATTGATGACATGTCGCTAGGCCTAGAAAGACCGGCGTTGATCGATAGAGAGAAAAATGTTTTGATTTTTTCTATTGTTTTATCTGAGACACTATCAATCGAGTGAGTTTGTTTAAGCGCAGGGTGTTTTCTTGTTTTGGAATGCCGGTCCGAGCCGTAATAAGTGCCTGACTCCTGAGTGCCAAAAATGTTTAACTTGAAGTTTGATGGTTATTCATGGGACAATTAGCGGTAAAAATTGTCACTTGCTCGCAAGAGACAAATCAATGACTTTTCTTTCTTTGTTAAAAATTGTTGAATACAGTCCAGTTTCGTGGGTCAACCGTAAATGATGTTTTTTACACCATTTTGTCCATACGCACATATGATGTGTACGGATAAAATGGAATAACGTCCTTTAATGGTGAGGTGGTCGCGTGAGAAAACCGAGAAAGCGCTGTATTTCCCCCAGGCAAGAGCAAAGTTTTTCCCTTTCAATCCCCTCTGTCGACCCACCGTTTTGTTAATTCTACCAAAATAGCAACTTCGAGAAAGTATCCATTTCTGTTGGCTGATTTAAGGAGTTTTTTTTGCGTTATTTGCATTTGCATTTGGTAAATGAAGTACCAGAACTTTGCTTTAAACTTTCAACACAAAATATGTTTTCCTACGCTGGTTAAAAACAATGACATGGCTGACAAGAGCTCTTTGTGCTTACAAAAAAGATCATTCAAAGTCCCAAGACCCACGCTTTTTTGGCGCCATACAATGCTCCCTACCCCTCCCCGCAGAGTAACGTAAAATACATCTCTCTCATATCAAGATTACTTGTAAAGAATGTGTCATTTTGAAATTTCTGTATTTAACCCCTTTCAATTCTATAGATGGAAAATCATGTAAGTAATAATCAAAGCAACATCTATTATTTGTTAGTCAAGAAGCCTAGAAACCAGTTACAACTACTACCACAGGTGTCCCGTCATTATACACAAAGCTGACACCAGGGTTTTTATCTTTGCGATATTTTCATGATCTTTCAGGTGCTCACAAGCACGACATTGAGCACAAGCTTCTCAATGATCTCTTTACAAACTACTCAAAGATAGCCAGGCCCGTGCTCAACAAGAGTGAAGCCATCGAGGTCCAGTTTGATTTGGCGTATGCCCAGCTCATCAACCTGGTAAGGAGCGGATCTAGGGGGAGGGGTAAAGGGTGTTTGACCCTCCCCCCTATTTTGGTGAATGTCCCTATTCCGTACTTGCAGGCCTTTAGTCGGTGCTTTTCGCTATTCGCCGAGTCATGGCCGCCAACTTGTTGTGTTCTGGCCGCGCGCGAGCTGGGAAAAGGAGACGGATTGAAGATGGCGGCAACGACTAAACGATTAGGGGAGTTGCATTGTCCATCAACACAGCTGTCCTGGGAGATAGGAATTTTTGCCTATGGGAGCCAAAAGTTAAATAACGGCTTTTTAACACCCCATATCTCTTCCCCCTATTTTGTCGTTGGATCAAACCTGTTAACTTTATGCCTTGATCTAACAGAACAGCAAAGATCAAATCCTTCAGAGCAAGGTGTGGTTTAGACAGGTATGTGGATATTCTAATATGTCACCAAAATTGGATCATGTTTTATTGTTATTTTTGTATGTTATCAATTTTGCATCCATTCTTATTTTTGACTGGATTAATCCATTCTTGTTTGTCACCGTTCTTGATCAATTTAATTTTGTTGTTCACAAGTACCAGGGGTGGTAAAGGGTATTTTTATGTGAAACGAGATTTGGCCATTTTTCACCCTACGAGAAACGTGAAATCGTCCATTTCGGTGTCCGTGAAACTTGATTTAACGATTTTTCTGCCCGTGAAACGTGAAAAGCCATTTTGCCTGGTCCGTGAAACGTGATCCATACCCCCTTTACCAGCCTGAAGAACTGGATCAAGGATCAATCCATTTTTGTTTGTCATCAATTTTGGATCAATCCATTATTTTTTGTTATCATGGATCACTCCATTCTTGTTTGTCATCGAACACCCCCCCCCCCCCCCCCCCACAACGGCCAATAGTCCACTTTCGGTTCTCAATAGACGTGCTATTTGTAGACAAAACTATAAAGCATAAGCTAGTATGTCGTCAATCCATAAGTTCTCTGCAGCCAATTCCGACAATAAACGCCCCGAAAACTCACTCCCTCTACCCCCACCTCCCCAGAAAAATTAGGTATATTTTTTCGGATGTCGCAACCCCCCCCCCCCCCCCCCCCCCAAGAAAAATCCTGGGTACGGGCCTGGAATGCTGAATCAATTTGTTCTCGTTTGCCATCAGTACTGGATCAACCCATTCTTGACGTGGCATCCAGAGCAGTACGGAGGGATTGAATCCATTAACGTTGATCCTGAGATGATATGGAAACCTGATGTTATCCTGTATAACAAGTAAGCAAGTTATTCTGCCCTTACAGGTGGATTACGGGGTGCTTGTGGCTATATGCGTACATCCGGCGTAATTTTCCCATCTAGAAGATGTAACCTTGTAACCTTTTTTCTTATGCCGATTGAACGAGATGGGGCTGACAACTTCATGAACCTTTCTGCCAATATACTATGAATCATGAAAAATATTTGCCATACATCTCTGAAGTCAAGTAAAATATAGTTGACAAGTCTATGTTTATATAATATTTAAGTCATGCCTATCTAGCAGCACAATCGGCAGATGATAAGGCCGTAGACTTATAGAGGATTGTCCGCCTTAGTCTTCTTATGTCAGGGCCGTAGCAGGCCTCGATGTATTGGAGGAGGGACACGAAACAATTGGGGGCACAACCACGCCCCTGCGGGTCATTTCCTTATAACTTTTAGATACTTTAAAGAATATTTGGGATATATTTACTCCCAATGCGCCATCCCCTGCTATGGCCCTGTATATAGTCGCTCGAACATTGCCATGTTTTGCTATTCCAGTATCGGGTTCGGGGAGACAGGCGCCATCTACAAGTTCGACACAAAAGCCACCGTGAAGCACAATGGGTACACCGAGTGGTTCGCTCCAACTGAAATCCACAGCATTTGCAAGATTGATATTACCTTCTTCCCATTTGATGAGCAGTTTTGCAAGCTAAAGTTCGGCTCGTGGACATACACGGGTAGGCAGCTGAACTTCACAAACAAGAGAAACTCCGCTGACCTTACTATGTATACGATAAGCGGTGAATGGGCATTGGTAGCCGCGCCTATGGAACGTCACGTGATCGAGTATAGTTGTTGCCCAGACCCCTTCATTGACATCACGTTCACTATCCATATAAGGAGAAAGGTATTGTTCTACATGACAAATCTGATTGTGCCTTGCATAGTCTTGGCGCTGCTGACGGTGTTTTCCTTTCACCTCCCCCCTGAGTCAGGAGAGCGTATTGGACTCGTTATCACTATCCTTCTTGGACTTACCGTCTTCATGCTTGTGTTTACCGAAAACGTGCCGAGGACTTCCGAAGTGATTCCGTTGATTGGGAAGTACGCGTTCGCAGTACTGTGTGTCGTGTCGATGTCTCTACTCGTAACTTGTTGTATTCTCAGGGTATTCAATAAAGACCCCGATAGAAAAATGTCGAAGTGGTTCCGAAAACTGATATTTGAAATTCTTGGCCCAGTTTTGTTAATGAAGCCACCGGAAGACGAGACAACAGCGATGCAGGAACTTAAAGGCCGCGCTATGCTTCACATGACTAAAGCCAACGGGAGCCCATACGGAGGTCACCAACCAAACCATAACCTCTCAGTGAACTTGGACAGCTTGTCGCTACACCTGGAAGCAAACAGGACCAGCAACAGTCACATGTTCCATCCCACCCACGTCGCCATCCCACCACTCACCTCGAACCTGGCGCAGGATCTGAACGACGAGAAGTTAGACGAGCTTCTGTTTTACGCCCGCATCATGGGCGACCATCTTAAGGATACTAAGGTCAGCGAGTTTCGTGTGGGGGAGTGGAGATACGCGGCCGCGGTGCTGGATGCTGCGTTCTTCTGGCTTACGTTTATCGTGATCTTAGGGTCAACCCTCGCCTTTTATTTCATGATCCCGCGCGACAACTGAAAACCATGGCGCGGAAGATGTTCTTGCCTTGTATTTCAATCTAGAACAATGGCGTAAAAGATGAAGAGAAGAGACTTTTATGTCCCCGAGCAACAAACGGAGAATAATATGGCGCAAAAGATAACGAGGAGTGAAAGAAATGTACCATAAATCAAAACATTTGAAAATTTTGGGTGGTGTTTTCTACCACAACTACCCCCATTGCATAGATTTATGGTACATAGTCTTTCAGAGTCAACTGTTGCGTTCTATTCATGATCACACTCGACAACCGAGAACCGTGAGTCAAAGGCGGCGCTTTATGCAAAAGAAAATCTCATTAAACCTAACGCTTTGATTTGCAAGGATCCAAGGCGTAAAAAGTCATTTGCTCTCTATCCATGATCCCACATGACTACTAAGAACCCAGGTGCAAAGGTGGGGTAACAAGAAGTCATAAGGTCGTTGATCTTTAGTAGCGAGTGGAACCTATGGTACCCAGGATGTAGAAGTTAAAGACTCTACGAGAAAAACATGCAAGGTTCCACCTGATGTAAGGGGTTGTGTTTTGTTCTTACAAAGATTTGACATGATATTTGTGCGAGCATTTTTTTAAACTATTATTTGTATTTTTTTGATATAATAAAACATATAATTAAGTGACTCCGTCAGGACATATAGCAGTGCAGATAATTACCTTTTCGACGGAGTAGCTTCACGATATTCAA
This sequence comes from Nematostella vectensis, assembly GCF_932526225.1. Classification (NCBI taxonomy): domain Eukaryota; kingdom Metazoa; phylum Cnidaria; class Anthozoa; order Actiniaria; family Edwardsiidae; genus Nematostella; species Nematostella vectensis. Next base: position 11,224,838 of record NC_064038.1, read on the forward strand.
ATTAAAGAGCCTTTGTCAGTCACGCCCTTGCCTTTGTTTTCAACTTATTATGGAAAAAAAGAACTCTTAAAGTAACCACCTAAGAGAAACATCTTACTCTGTTTTCTACTGGACAGCGTTTTAAACCGCAAATAAGCGGGTAGAAATCGTGTTTTCTTACACTTGGTTTCTTGTTGGGATGACAAAACGGCGGCTGACAGATGCTCTGGGTTTTTTAAGAAGATTTCACGTGTCAATAAGCGACAAGCATGCATTTATAACCAGAATTTCAAATTCGCTGACGGTGCATCCGTCCCACAACCCATCGACGTTTTTAAGGGAGATAATGATGGTTTTAAGAATCTGTTTAGAGAAGACGTATATAAATAAAAAAAAGCTGTTATAAGGTTTGACAGCTAAGGAATGAATAAAACTGTGCTTCATCCACGCTATTCTGCTTTACGTAGATTCATAAAGCTCCGTTGTTATTGAATCGATATTACATCTTATATTTCTAGAAATAAGAATAAATCATTGTATCTACAGAGTTATTACTGATTCAAGTTTGTACCATTTACCGCAAGAGCTCTGATTAGCCCCCTGGGGACTTTTGTTTGGTCGCAAAGAACATGGGGGGCGGTTGTTGAAGATAGATTTTCGTCACTAGATATTCTTGAACGCGACAGATCTAAGGCTGCTCAGATGCTATGGATTATTACACTACACTTGCTTCTACATAAACTAATGGCATTTTGAGTCTAGCTTACTTTCAAGCACGAATAACTCGGAATTCTTGAAAATGTGTTACACTATTTTCTATTCTTTTTAGGAGAGAATGGAACCTTAATATAGATAGAAGCCTTATTTGAAGTGTGTTGCCTTAGAGATGGGGGTGGAGGGGGGCCTATTATAGACGGGGCTTAAAAGACACTGGGTGCTTTAGTATAGATTTTACGGTAATTAATGTAAGTCCAGCTGTGGAACCATTTGTGTACAGTCACGCGGGGTCCACACACCATCCATTCATGTATTGTCCAAAAAAAACAAAAGAATCAATCACCAAGAAATTCCTTCATGTTCAAAATAATACTGCCAGTTATAGTGGATTAAAACAGACCGAGCAAACGCAGAGACATGAGTTGGTCTGCTTGACACCAGGAACAACAGCAAACAACATTAAATTGTAGCCTTTTTTCTTCTAAATGTCATAGAATGCGATATTTCACAGGACTTCTTGTTTTGTCTTCTGTTGCTGCGTTGATCGAGGCGCGAAATGGTAAGTACGTTTTATCTAAGACAACTGTTATCTTTAAAACAACAACTGCACAGTCTACAATGTATGCTAAGGACCATGGCAGCGACTTGTACAACAGTACAATTACAAAACAGTTTTTGCTGAAAAGTTTTTACTTTTTGTTCATGCACACAACATGAACAGAAAACGAGCTGTTGAAAGACAGGTAGAAATATGTTTTCATGCAAAGAATCGAAGGATTTAAGACTTCCTGAGCTGCAAAGCTTAACACACGCTTTGTAAACACGAAATTTGCCTTGGACTGAGCATATAACTAGCAAAACAAACAAATAAGTAGACAATAAATGCGTCTATGAAAATCATGGTTTGCTAGAAGCTGTGGTTGTATATTTGAGCTTTAATAAAAAAATACCAGAATGGATCACACATACAGTGGGTTTGGCCACAATAATGCTACATGCTGGCAGAGTACAATGGAAAATAAACAAAGAAAAACCAAGAACAATCTGACGCATACAGTAAGAACCCACCTATAAGATCTTTTTTTTCAAGTTAGCCTAAATAGATCCTCATATAAATGGTATTTAGTTTAAAATTAGGCTAACAATTAGGTTTTTAACTTTTGTTCTTAAAGAAAGTTTTTTAAATGATTTGGTCTTTTATTTCAAATAACAGTATTTTGGAAAGTTTCTGCATGCAAGCAAAATACTAAACTACTCTGTTAAAATCAAACATAGCCTTCACAAACCTTCACTATAATTTTAATAAATCTTGTACACAAAACAGCATGATCAACAAAACACATTACAAGGGCATACAACGAGCCCCCCGATTGAATAATTTATGAGGACGAAAAGATCAATTTTGAAAGTTGCTGGGAAAAATTATCTGTTCCTTTTTTCCCAGGAGGGACCTGTTCCTTTTTTCCCAGACAGCAGTGGTGAGGCATTTGAGCACATGAATAATTGCCCGTATAAATTTACCAGCAGAACCATTTGGGACGATTTCTCCCCCAGCAAACGAGGGGTCTAACATCTTCTCAGCTAACAACGGGCAGCGAAACAGATATTTTGCGGAACAGATCCGTTTTATAAATTTTCTCTTTACAAAATGACAGAGGATGGGAATTTTTATTTATCAAATCTGGCATATTGATAGCAATAGTTTAATAAATTTATTTTTTGAACGATTTCTTTCTATATTTCGAGATTATTTTTTTTCCTTTTTCTTGAAAATAAGAACCTGTTTTAAACTTCAGCTTATGGTTCTTATTTTGTTAAGGGTGCTTGAAAATGGAATTCTAGCCTGTTCTTAAAAATGGAATTCTAGCAGATTCTTAAATGTTAGGTTCTTATACGTGGGTGACACTACGTGACGTGACCACCTGGTTGCACCTCCCATGACACCTACATGACACCTACATGACACCTACCAAGTTTGGATGTCATACGATGTTTCTTTCATGAGATATTAGATAGTTTATTACAAATGTGGCAGGTTATTACAAATTTGGCCTCAACACGCCGCACTGCACGTTGGCAACTTATTCAATTAAAGATTCAAGTCCCTTTCTCTATAAAATATTTATCATCCACGAAATGCTACAGTGGGGCCTGGATTTTACGATATGCCTCGGCGGAGAAAAAAAAATGTATCGTAAAATCGAGGTATCGTCGCATTACATTACATTACATTACATTACATTACATTACATTACATTACATTACATTACATTACATTACATTACATTACATTACATTACATTACATTACATTACATTACATTACATTACATTACATTACATTACATTACATTACATTACATTACATTACATTACATTACATTACATTACATTACATTACATTACATTACATTACATTACATTACATTACAGACTTTTACATTAGTGTGAATCCTATAAATTAAAAATTTTAAGCCATTTAAATTCTCAAAAATACATATATACGGACGAAAGAACATAGAGAAGATACAACCTTATTTTATCATATTTGCCCTTAGTAAGAAGCAGTCGTATACCAATTTTGCAGCCATCCCTGCTATATTAGCTTTAAGATTTATTTTTAGAATAAAAATTCTATTTTGTGAAGTGTTCGTAGATTGTATATTTTGGATGAATTTTTCTATTAAGTCTTTGTATGTTTCGCATTTTACTACAAAATGGAACTCATCTTCAAATTCGGGTCTTGTGTGTCTCCCATTTTCAATTTGCAAATTATGGTTACTATTCTTAATCGAGTTAGAGCAATCCTGTGCTCTATAGACGGAATAGCTACCAGGTAGGTTTCTAGCTCATACTTATATTTAAACAGTCTTTTAAAAAGTTCTCAGTTTATTGCGTTCATGACTATTTTTCCTGTTGTCATTAAAGATCTCACTGGGCCAATTCTGATATTATTTATTGATATCTGCTATTCTGTTTTGATAGTGGAAAAACTCCACTGCAATGAAGTTTTTCATTGCAGACATCGTGAGTTCGGCCTTAATTATGTACAGACAAGGGGACCTTGAGTATTCGGTTCTGAAGACCCGCGTTTCTAACGAAGCAGACCCTCCCCCCACCCCCTGGCAATTCCTGGGCGTTTGACCCCCCTCTCCCCCGGAATTTCCAATCCCCTCCATGGGATGTTCTCTGGAACTGCACAGTTTGTAACTACACTCTGTATATGACTGTTCAGTTACTCTCTGCGGGCCGTGCTATTTGTAGACAAAACTATAAAGCTTTTTTGGATGTCGCCCCCCAAAAAAAATCTTGGGTACGGGCCTGTCTCTGTAAGGCTAATCTGTATTTAACAAGACATGTCAAGTAAAAAAATAGATTAACCGTACTACCGTGCGTGTGTGGTGTCTTGAGTTTTTGTCTCTAGGTTGATGGACGGAATCAGTAATATTGTTGTATCGAGGTCAAAATTACAATTGGTAGAACAGATTTGTAACGGAAAAATGAGAATATCGTTGTATCCAATTGTAAAGATCGACTAAAGATCTACGTAATTTCTCATACATTTCACATCGAGGTTCCACTGTATTGTAATCGGGCCTCAAGAAAAACCTTAGCAATTTAGACTTTGACAAGTCATAAAGCACTAGTCATAAACTACTGCAATAGTTTTTGGAAACAAGCAGTACGAACACTTCTCATCCTCATTAATTATTCAACAGGACGCCAGCCAACCCAATTACTTAAATTTGGTCACATGATGATACTTGAAATCTGGTCTAGTCCAGGGACTAAAAGACGGGGAGGGTATTGAATTTAGCAGGGAAGAGCTGGGGGTGAAGTACTAGGACTGGAACAAAATTAATTCAGTTCAGGGACAACAGTTCCTGAACTGAATTAATTTTGTTCCAGTCCTTGGACTTAATTCACTACTCACAAACAGCACTTTATTTTGTCCTCACCTTAATCATTGATCAAGTTACAATAGGTAGGTTATAGAACCTACAACTAGAAGTAAATAATAGTAATATTGCAGCTACCACTTATGTTTACAGGGCCATTGGGTGCATCATAGGACCAGCCAAGATCTGGTATAAAGTTGGAGCGGGGTATCGGTTAGCTAAAAAATGAAAACAAATTAATTTCCAATTAGCATTGCAACTTAACTTCACTTTAATGTTCTGTGTTTTTAAATGCCATATAATAACGGTGCTGTTTTAGAGCGCTACCGTAACCCAAATATCTGATTTAAGTAGTTTACTCGAACAACACAAAGTGGTACAAAATGAAATAAATAAATAAATAAATAAATACCTTGTTTATCTGCAACTTATTGGATGAATTTTCCGATCCAGAAATTAAGGGAAGGAGCCGACATGGATTCCACACATGCGCTGTCGAGGTTTTCAAGATCGGATAGTCTTATATTGAAGATTGTTGACTCCTTTGCGGTTATTTTGTTCACTCGGTCAGCACGCCAGTTTTCAAACATGTTGACACACCACTTCTTGTATCTTGTCGACGCGGGTACAGCTTGCGACAAAGCTACTTCTTCCTTATCTTTACTTTTGGCTTTTCTGAACCTTTTAAGCGGCCGCACGATTTCGTCTTCGCTGGAATCCATTGCTTTTTGACAGCATTAAATCATGGACTTGCTAGAAAATAGCATAAACTTGAGCTTTATTCCCAATGGAAGCCTCCAGGGAAATCAAGACGAACGAAGAACGTGACATGTTCTTGATTTTAGATGGACAGAGCGCATAGAAAAGAAAAGCGCATTTCTATGCGCTTTGTGAAAATCAAAGGATGGAGGAGGGAAATTCAAATTTACGTAATTTGGTTGGCTGGCGTCCTGCTGCGTCCTGCTGTCCGGCTGCGCCTCGAACTGGAACTAATCGCGCGGACATGAAATCCCGTCCAGTCCTCATTGTCGGCTTTGAAATATTACTTCAAAACTACATATTTTCGCTTGCAGAAACCACCCCTCACAACCTCGCCAGCAAGCCGCTGACTCAAGAGCGTTACCAGGACAACGAGCACAGGCTCATATATGACCTGTTTCGCGGTTATAGTAGCGAGGTTAGGCCTGTGTTGAACTACACCAACCCCGTACAAGTGAAACTTGACCTCGCCTACAGTCAGCTAGTAGAACTGGTAAGAGGGAGAGGGGGATCTGGGGGGTGGGACATGTAGGTAGGGAGGGGGGTGCATAATCAGAAGTGGAGCTGGTTACTGGTTAAGAACGGGTAATCTAAGGGGGGCTGGGCGAGGAGGGGACAGGTAGGGAGGGAGTAGACAGGGCTGGGAAGCACAGGTAAACTAAGGGGGTGGAGCTTGGCAAGGGTAAGAGGGGTCGGGGGGGGGGGGGGGAGGGGACAGGGAGAGGGGGAAAGGGATGAAGGGGACAGAAGGGGGCAATCCAATATTTCGAGACGCTACAGATCTGGTCGGTTCGAAATAAACAGATATACCGGGAATATAGGGGAAAGCAAAGAGGAGAAAAGGGAGAGAGAGAAGCGAGCAAAAGGCAGAATGGCAAAAGATACGGAGTGAAGATGGGAGGATAATATGCCTTATAAGGCCTTTAACAGGGAATAATAGTTAAAAATTTGCGTTACTTATTTTTCAGAATGGCAAGAGTCAAATTTTAACAAGCAAGGTTTGGATAAGACAGGTATGTTAATGAAGGCCAATCGGGCCTTCATCTTATACTCCCGCACAATGGAGTCACGAATAAAGCATCCATTTCCAGCGGCTAATTCAAGGGAGTAACCAAGATATTTTCAATCAAATATCGTCAATAACATATCAGACTTCATTCGTAGATTGTTATTTTGAATTTTTATTGCAAATAAACCGCTGTATTTTCAGTAATAAACAATGACAAAAGAGTGGGTGATCGACATTTTTTATTGAGCAATCTTCCAATTCATCTCTTGCTATTTTATTGAGAAAAAAGTAAACCCTCAATGAGTCTAACCGATGTGCGTGTCCACTCAGCAATGGACGAATCCGTTCTTGACCTGGAATCCATCAGACTACGGCGGTATAAATTTTATCAACGTTGATCCAAAGCTCGTGTGGAAACCAGACCTTATCCTTTACAATAGGTAAGTGATTAGGGTCAGATACTGGATATGATGATGATGATGCTGATGATGATGATGATGATGGTAATGTTGATGATCACATAACGATCATGATGATGTGATGATAATGATAATGATGATGATGATAATGATGATGATGACGATGAGGATGATTAAGATGATGACGACGACGATAATGGGGGTGGTGGTCTAGCTATTAGCGATTCAAAGTGCCGTGAAAAAGCCCAGTAAGTGAGATGTTTTTTTCCGTGAGAAGCATCTGAAACGTATCAAGGCAAGTCTCTCGGGTAAATAAGTTGCTATCACTTATTTGCATTAAATATCTGCTCTAAACTTTTAGCTGAGGCTCGTTTTCTGCAATGTTTTTGTTTTGTTATTTTCCTCGAGCCTCTCATCTCGACCTCGGGCGTAAACTGTTTTTTTTCACTCCGGTAAATAAAGCCGTGAATTTCCATTCTTCTCTCAGCATCCAGCGGAATAGCGGGGAGATGTACAACTTCAACACCAAAGTCGTGATGACGAATGACGGAGTCGCCAAATGGTACGCTCCTACTGAAGTGCGCACCATCTGCAAGATCGACATCTCCTACTTCCCTTTCGACACCCAATCATGCACAATGCTCTTCGGCTCATGGACATACACCGGCTCCTACCTCAACCTGAGCCTGCAACGATCCGCCGCAGACCTGTCCGGCTATACATTGAGCGGCGAATGGGACCTAGTATCGACCTCTGCAAAACGCAACGTCGTCAAGTACAGCTGCTGCCCTGATCCTTATATAGATATCACTTACACGTTTATACTGCAGCGGAAGTTTCTTTTCTATATCAATAATTTGATCTTCCCGATCGTCGCTTTGGCAGTGCTAGCGATGTTTGGCTACTATCTACCGGCGGAGAGTGGGGAGAGAATCTCATTGGTTATTACCATCATGCTAGGCTTGACGGTCTACACGTTGATATTCACGGAGAATATCCCCGCTACTTCCGAAGTAACGCCACTTTTGTCACGCTACTCGACGGCGGTGATGGGAGAGCTGGGGATTTCCCTGATTATGAGTTGTCTTATGCTGTGGATCTTCCATCATGACGGGTCCAAGGAAATGCCGAGATGGGTGGAGTTCGTGGTGTTCAGTGTGCTTGCCAAGATTGCACGTCTCAGGTGAGGAACAGTATTTCCATATCAATCAATGGCAGTCGTATTCCTAAATGGTCTAAAAGAGCCTGGGGCGAACGCGCGAGGGCCTTTGAAGTTCTATAAACGCTAGGACCTGGGTCTATTTCAAAATGGCGGCCTGCAAAATCGTAGTAGACACGAATTCCTATAAGGTGACGTGAAAATTTTCGACGTTTACGCTAAAAAGCGAAAAAAAAAATGATTAAAGCGGACTTCCAAATATGGTGTGTAATGTCAATTTTCAAAACAAGGTTGATTGATATTCCGCGCCTATATGGTAATCTGCAATAGTAAGGAGGTGATATGATAATGGTGATAATCATGATGGTGATGGTGATGGTGATGGTGATGGTGATGGTGATGGTGGTGGTGATGGTGATGTTGTTGATGGTAATACTGATGGTGATGGTGATGTTGTTGATGGTAATACTGATGTTGATGTGTGTAATGTCAATTTTCAAAACAAGGTTGATTGATATTCCGCGCCTATATGGTAATCTGCAATAGTAAGGAGGTGATATGATAATGGTGATAATCATGATGGTGATGGTGATAATCATGATGGTGGCGATGGCGATGGCGATGGCGATGGCGATGGCGATGGCGATGGCGATGGCGATGGCGATGGCGATGGCGATGGCGATGGCGATGGCGATGGCGATGGCGATGGCGATGGCGATGGCGATGGCGATGGCGATGGCGATGGCGATGGCGATGGCGATGGCGATGGCGATGGCGATGGCGATGGCGATGGCGATGGCGATGGCGATGGCGATGGCGATGGCGATGGCGATGGCGATGGCGATGGCGATGGCGATGGCGATGGCGATGGCGATGGCGATGGCGATGGCCATCCGCTAATCCGCTAATCGAGCATACTTTACGAAGTCCTCATTAGCAACCTAGCGAAAAACAACTGACGAAGGTCTCTTCATTAAGAGTCCGAAACCGGTCTTGTAAACGCTATAACCGCCCGCCGATTTTTCATCAAACGATGACATCGGAAGGCACCTTAGACGAGATGAGCGAGCCCTCTCTCAGAAAAAGCCAGATTTAGCCAAAGTGCACTTTGAATTCTACGAGTTACAGTGGCGATTCTCGGCAGCCTCAAATCTTCCTGTTTGATTTTAAGAAATCTATTAAAACAGGAGTGAGCTGTACTGCAGATATGTCCTAAATAACTCTAAGAAACTTAACATGCACAAAGAAAGCGCTTATGTCTGGTCGAGCAACGCTCCTATAGACGTGAAACATTAAAGAACGACAAATTCCACCACAAAGACATATAATATGGCACCTAAGGTTTTTGTCACCTCATAAACCACGTCTAGCGTATATCGTCCTCCGTAGATCCATTTCTGCGGCATATAACGCTTAAGCAAAAGTGTAACCTCAAAGACACTACGCACTTTATTTACTTCATCAGAAGTCTATAAAAGGGCGAAAGATTCATTGATTTAAATATCCTTGATGTCCATAGCTTACTGAAACTTTTCAGTACACGCATTCTCTCCTCTTGCCACCCTCTTAGTTATAAGAAGGGTTTGTGTCTAGGGAGATGGCCTACGTCCGTTGAGAACAAATTCCTCACTTGCCACCTTCTAAGCCGAAATTCGCAACTTATTCTAGATACGGTTACGCGATTTCACAACATACATAACGGCGAGTGTTGAATTCACGGACAGGCAAAATGCGTTTTGAGGCAAACATGGCATCTAATAAACGAATCTAAACATTTTGTCATGAGGTTCCACCCGGCTAAACAGAATCTTTTGAAGATTCTTATAAAAAACTGGCAACTTATCACAGATCTCAGCCTCATACGGCTAGAATCCTTAATGAACCTATAGTCTCTTATAGAAAGGAGAAACCGCTTATAGACTTTTAAGTCAGAGCTACAATCTCCCATAAAGGACTAGGTATCAAAGCAGATTTATTTGCAATTGTGGCGGGTGTGGCTGTTGGCAATATTACACAACTGACTTGCTTAGACTACGGTCTTAAACTCCACGGCTCCCGTAACGCTAACGCCTTTCGAGGATTCACCCACAATTGATCTAGGTAGCCGGACTTTTTTGTACCAGTCCACATACCAATATAAATTTGCAGACAAGTCGAGGGAATGCAAAAATCTTCCTGATAGAAATATCTGTCTATTTTTGCTTCCTATGGTTTAACAATAGCGCTAACACGCGACCGTGTCACCGACAATAGGCCTTTTGTTTTCGAAACATAGCCTACCTTAAAATGACGCGGATCGAAATAGTGTAAAACGCTAGATAGCCAATCACCGACTAGTCACTTCAATGAAAGATTCGTCCGACCTCTGATATATAAACGGGCCCGTGTCTTCATGTCACAATCCGCTAATCGAGCATACTTTACGAAGTCCTCATTAGCAACCTAGCGAAAAACAACTGACGAAGGTCTCTTCATTAAGAGTCCGAAACCGGTCTTGTAAACGCTATAACCGCCCGCCGATTTTTCATCAAACGATGACATCGGAAGGCACCTTAGACGAGATGAGCGAGCCCTCTCTCAGAAAAAGCCAGATTTAGCCAAAGTGCACTTTGAATTCTACGAGTTACAGTGGCGATTCTCGGCAGCCTCAAATCTTCCTGTTTGATTTTAAGAAATCTATTAAAACAGGAGTGAGCTGTACTGCAGATATGTCCTAAATAACTCTAAGAAACTTAACATGCACAAAGAAAGCGCTTATGTCTGGTCGAGCAACGCTCCTATAGACGTGAAACATTAAAGAACGACAAATTCCACCACAAAGACATATAATATGGCACCTAAGGTTTTTGTCACCTCATAAACCACGTCTAGCGTATATCGTCCTCCGTAGATCCATTTCTGCGGCATATAACGCTTAAGCAAAAGTGTAATCTCAAAGACACTACGCACTTTATTTACTTCATCAGAAGTCTATAAAAGGGCGAAAGATTCATTGATTTAAATATCCTTGATGTCCATAGCTTACTGAAACTTTTCAGTACACGCATTCTCTCCTCTTGCCACCCTCTTAGTTATAAGAAGGGTTTGTGTCTAGGGAGATGGCCTACGTCCGTTGAGAACAAATTCCTCACTTGCCACCTTCTAAGCCGAAATTCGCAACTTATTCTAGATACGGTTACGCGATTTCACAACATACATAACGGCGAGTGTTGAATTCACGGACAGGCAAAATGCGTTTTGAGGCAAACATGGCATCTAATAAACGAATCTAAACATTTTGTCATGAGGTTCCACCCGGCTAAACAGAATCTTTTGAAGATTCTTATAAGAAACTGGCAACTTATCACAGATCTCAGCCTCATACGGCTAGAATCCTTAATGAACCTATAGTCTCTTATAGAAAGGAGAAACCGCTTATAGACTTTTAAGTCAGAGCTACAATCTCCCATAAAGGACTAGGTATCAAAGCAGATTTATTTGCAATTGTGGCGGGTGTGGCTGTTGGCAATATTACACAACTGACTTGCTTAGACTACGGTCTTAAACTCCACGGCTCCCGTAACGCGAAAGCCTTTCGAGGATTCACCCACAATTGATCTAGGTAGCCGGACTTTTTTGTACCAGTCCACATACCAATATAAATTTGCAGACAAGTCGAGGGAATGCAAAAATCTTCCTGATAGAAATATCTGTCTATTTTTGCTTCCTATGGTTTAACAATAGCGCTAACACGCGACCGTGTCACCGACAATAGGCCTTTTGTTTTCGAAACATAGCCTACCTTAAAATGACGCGGATCGAAATAGTGTAAAACGCTAGATAGCCAATCACCGACTAGTCACTTCAATGAAAGATTCGTCCGACCTCTGATATATAAACGGGCCCGTGTCTTCATGTCACAATCCGCTAATCGAGCATACTTTACGAAGTCCTCATTAGCAACCTAGCGAAAAACAACTGACGAAGGTCTCTTCATTAAGAGTCCGAAACCGGTCTTGTAAACGCTATAACCGCCCGCCGATTTTTCATCAAACGATGACATCGGAAGGCACCTTAGACGAGATGAGCGAGCCCTCTCTCAGAAAAAGCCAGATTTAGCCAAAGTGCACTTTGAATTCTACGAGTTACAGTGGCGATTCTCGGCAGCCTCAAATCTTCCTGTTTGATTTTAAGAAATCTATTAAAACAGGAGTGAGCTGTACTGCAGATATGTCCTAAATAACTCTAAGAAACTTAACATGCACAAAGAAAGCGCTTATGTCTGGTCGAGCAACGCTCCTATAGACGTGAAACATTAAAGAACGACAAATTCCACCACAAAGACATATAATATGGCACCTAAGGTTTTTGTCACCTCATAAACCACGTCTAGCGTATATCGTCCTCCGTAGATCCATTTCTGCGGCATATAACGCTTAAGCAAAAGTGTAATCTCAAAGACACTACGCACTTTATTTACTTCATCAGAAGTCTATAAAAGGGCGAAAGATTCATTGATTTAAATATCCTTGATGTCCATAGCTTACTGAAACTTTTCAGTACACGCATTCTCTCCTCTTGCCACCCTCTTAGTTATAAGAAGGGTTTGTGTCTAGGGAGATGGCCTACGTCCGTTGAGAACAAATTCCTCACTTGCCACCTTCTAAGCCGAAATTCGCAACTTATTCTAGATACGGTTACGCGATTTCACAACATACATAACGGCGAGTGTTGAATTCACGGACAGGCAAAATGCGTTTTGAGGCAAACATGGCATCTAATAAACGAATCTAAACATTTTGTCATGAGGTTCCACCCGGCTAAACAGAATCTTTTGAAGATTCTTATAAAAAACTGGCAACTTATCACAGATCTCAGCCTCATACGGCTAGAATCCTTAATGAACCTATAGTCTCTTATAGAAAGGAGAAACCGCTTATAGACTTTTAAGTCAGAGCTACAATCTCCCATAAAGGACTAGGTATCAAAGCAGATTTATTTGCAATTGTGGCGGGTGTGGCTGTTGGCAATATTACACAACTGACTTGCTTAGACTACGGTCTTAAACTCCACGGCTCCCGTAACGCGAAAGCCTTTCGAGGATTCACCCACAATTGATCTAGGTAGCCGGACTTTTTTGTACCAGTCCACATACCAATATAAATTTGCAGACAAGTCGAGGGAATGCAAAAATCTTCCTGATAGAAATATCTGTCTATTTTTGCTTCCTATGGTTTAACAATAGCGCTAACACGCGACCGTGTCACCGACAATAGGCCTTTTGTTTTCGAAACATAGCCTACCTTAAAATGACGCGGATCGAAATAGTGTAAAACGCTAGATAGCCAATCACCGACTAGTCACTTCAATGAAAGATTCGTCCGACCTCTGATATATAAACGGGCCCGTGTCTTCATGTCACAATCCGCTAATCGAGCATACTTTACGAAGTCCTCATTAGCAACCTAGCGAAAAACAACTGACGAAGGTCTCTTCATTAAGAGTCCGAAACCGGTCTTGTAAACGCTATAACCGCCCGCCGATTTTTCATCAAACGATGACATCGGAAGGCACCTTAGACGAGATGAGCGAGCCCTCTCTCAGAAAAAGCCAGATTTAGCCAAAGTGCACTTTGAATTCTACGAGTTACAGTGGCGATTCTCGGCAGCCTCAAATCTTCCTGTTTGATTTTAAGAAATCTATTAAAACAGGAGTGAGCTGTACTGCAGATATGTCCTAAATAACTCTAAGAAACTTAACATGCACAAAGAAAGCGCTTATGTCTGGTCGAGCAACGCTCCTATAGACGTGAAACATTAAAGAACGACAAATTCCACCACAAAGACATATAATATGGCACCTAAGGTTTTTGTCACCTCATAAACCACGTCTAGCGTATATCGTCCTCCGTAGATCCATTTCTGCGGCATATAACGCTTAAGCAAAAGTGTAATCTCAAAGACACTACGCACTTTATTTACTTCATCAGAAGTCTATAAAAGGGCGAAAGATTCATTGATTTAAATATCCTTGATGTCCATAGCTTACTGAAACTTTTCAGTACACGCATTCTCTCCTCTTGCCACCCTCTTAGTTATAAGAAGGGTTTGTGTCTAGGGAGATGGCCTACGTCCGTTGAGAACAAATTCCTCACTTGCCACCTTCTAAGCCGAAATTCGCAACTTATTCTAGATACGGTTACGCGATTTCACAACATACATAACGGCGAGTGTTGAATTCACGGACAGGCAAAATGCGTTTTGAGGCAAACATGGCATCTAATAAACGAACCTAAACATTTTGTCATGAGGTTCCACCCGGCTAAACAGAATCTTTTGAAGATTCTTATAAAAAACTGGCAACTTATCACAGATCTCAGCCTCATACGGCTAGAATCCTTAATGAACCTATAGTCTCTTATAGAAAGGAGAAACCGCTTATAGACTTTTAAGTCAGAGCTACAATCTCCCATAAAGGACTAGGTATCAAAGCAGATTTATTTGCAATTGTGGCGGGTGTGGCTGTTGGCGATGGCGATGGCGATGGCGATGGCGATGGCGATGGCGATGGCGATGGCGATGGCGATGGCGATGGCGATGGCGATGGCGATGGCGATGGCGATGGCGATGGCGATGGCGATGGCGATGGCGATGGCGATGGCGATGGCGATGGCGATGGCGATGGCGATGGCGATGGCGATGGCGATGGCGATGGCGATGGCGATGGCGATGGCGATGGCGATGGCGATGGCGATGGCGATGGCGATGGCGATGGCGATGGCGATGGCGATGGCGATGGCGATGGCGATGGCGATGGCGATGGCGATGGCGATGGCGATGGCGATGGCGATGGCGATGGCGATGGCGATGGCGATGGCGATGGCGATGGCGATGGCGATGGCGATGGCGATGGCGATGGCGATGGCGATGGCGATGGCGATGGCGATGGCGATGGCGATGGCGATGGCGATGGCGATGGCGATGGCGATGGCGATGGCGATGGCGATGGCGATGGCGATGGCGATGGTGATGGTGATGGTGATGGTGATGGTGATGGTGATGGTGATGGTGATGGTGATGGTGATGGTGATGGTGATGGTGATGGTGATGGCGGTGGTGATGGTGATGGTGATGAATCAAGGTGTTGGTGTGCTTATCATTATGTTTCAAGATTAACCCTGTTATTTTAGAACATCGGCTGTTGGAATTTCTAATTAATTATCACTAAATATTCTCGCGATGGCTTGTTGTTTCTCTTGAATAAGGCTAGAGTAGCACTCGGTCAACCATCTTCTTCAATCCGTAACTTATCAATACACGCTCTCAGGTACATTCCATCGAAAGAGGCGGAACCCCCGGCAACGAACGGACGCAAGCGAGGCTCCAACTGCATGTTAATGCAGGCCGAACGTTGGCCGGTCTTTTACCCCATGCAAAGGCGAAGCATTTCGGGCGATAGTGAGCCCTGCAAGTCCCCCACGTGCTCATCACGTGAACTACACGTGTCACCCAAGCTTGAGCGCAAACTGGAAAACCTGATAAGCAGGATGGACGAGATTCTGAAGGACAACTACGAGGAGCAGAAACTTAACGAGGAGAAGCGGAAGTGGCAGTTTGCAGCCAAGGTGATTGATCACGTGGTCTTTTGGTTGTACACGCTGACAGTGGTGTTCTCAACCTTGGCTCTTTATCTGATGATCCCTGATAACACGTGGTGAGCATCACCAGCACGTGACTGATCACGTGGTCTTTAGGTTGTACACGCTGACCGTGGTGTTCTCAATATTGGCTCTTTATCTGAAGATCCCTGATAACACGTGGTGAGCATCACCAGCACGTGACTGATCACGTGGTCTTTTGGTTGTGCACGCTGACCGAGGTGTTCTCGACATTGGCTCTGTGGTAAAGATGCGGGAAACACTCGATCTTTTGTGTGCTCTAAACGCGTGTGCTTACTGGCTAGCACCCCATAATATATGCTACGAGCAATTTGACGGTGTATTTAAAACGTCCAAGAGAATAAGATTGAATGCAGACCCTATAGCTGAATTTGTTGCTGCGCGACCGCCGAGAATTCAAATCCATTTTACGTCTGAGAATAGCGCGTAGCAGGGGCTCATAAGTAGGCGCAATCAACTTCGACACATTCTGGTACTATATAGGCGTCATGTAGCCTGCGTAGCATGCCAAAAGG
Organism: Nematostella vectensis; assembly: GCF_932526225.1. Taxonomy (NCBI): domain Eukaryota; kingdom Metazoa; phylum Cnidaria; class Anthozoa; order Actiniaria; family Edwardsiidae; genus Nematostella; species Nematostella vectensis. The sequence goes on from NC_064038.1 coordinate 11,240,950, forward strand.
GTTGGAAAAGAAGAGACACGGAGACGAGGCGCGCGCGCTTAGCAAAGAGGCGTACGGTAAAAAAAAAAAAAAAAAAACACGGAGTCGGCTGCAAGCGCCCCCTTTTTCTACATCCGCTCCATTCTTCTCTCAAGGCGCGTGAAAACGTGAAAACATGAAAGCCATCAATTGGTTTAGACGGTTGATTGACTACGCGCTATTCCCAAACTAGACAAGAATTTTGGATTCGTCGAGGTCGTGCGTATTTCGCGATAAGGCAGACAGGATTGTTTTTCACCTTTTGCCGCGCAGAGATCTCGTTGAGAATACGTGACGGTAAAATCTCTTGCTGTTATGTAGTATCCTTCCCCCCAGGGGGGCATTGCTGCTTCACCCAGGGGCGTAAACAAGATGGTATGGGGGGAGGGGAATGCACAGGTATATAAAACAAAACGAAAGTTTTTAAGCTTTCATATTTTTTAATGTCGTACAACTGTGTGTAGGTCAATATATATTTTGCATACATCTGCAAGAATTATGTTTAAATGCTTAGCTTGCGTTTCTGTGTTTTTGAATGTATTGTGGACAATTATTAATATTTTCAATGATCATAGGCCATTGACGATCAATCAATACATGGATGATCATCCACGTATTGATTAGCCTGCTAGCCGGCTCTCCAGTGGGTTAATTAGGACATTTCTGTTTTGGGTGGAATTCCTGTGGCGACCAAAAAAGCTTCCTCTCTCTTCCCTTTCTCCTCCCCCCACTCTATTTTTTGCGCCACAGGGATCCTGAACAACGAAAACACACAAGAGACAAACTGGCTCGCAGGCTACATATTGATTGATTCACATAGATATTAAAACAACAAAATTATCACACTTTTTTCGCGACATTTCAGTTTCAGTTACAAACTTTTGAGAATCACGAAATTGAAATGACGCGAAATGAGGAAGGCATAAAATGATGCACAATACTTCGATAAAATAGCTACATAGCAACAAAACAGAGCAAAATCTAGTATTTGTCAGCACGGCAAATGCGGCAAGAGGGCGTCTTGATAAAAGACCGCGATCAACACGACCTTCCTCAGGGCATACCAATCAATGGCTGTCGTTTTCCTAAATGGTCTAAAAGAGCCTGAGGCGAGACCGCGGGAGACCGGTGATATTCTAAAACGTTAGGGACTAGGCTTTAATTCCAAGATAGCTGCCAGCAAAGTCGTAGTAAACACGAATTCCTGCAAGTTTACGTGAAAATTCTCGATTTACAAAGCTCTAGAGCGATAAAAAGGCGATAAAATGATTGAAGCGGTCTCCCAAATATGGTATGTAAGGCCTAAAAAGGAAATGACCGAGCAAGCTAGAAAAACGACAGTTTTTAAAACAAGATTGACTGATATGAGGGGGCATAGCCAGGGCGTGGCTCCCCTTTCTGGTGCAATAAAGCTATTTTGCCTTAGTTGTTACGTCTCAGTTGGAAACGAATGTTCTTGAGAAATCAATTTGGGCCCAAGGAAACTCACCCCAAGGAAAAATCCTGGCTTCGCCCTGCCCCTGTTCCTCTAATATTATGTTACCTGCTAAAATTTTAATAATATTTCAAAATATGTCATCCTTGTGTGTGTTATTAAAATATTTGTATTGTTTATCATATAGATAAACAACTTTTTATTTGATATTTGATGGGGGGGGGGGTGTAATAAATTGGATATTTTATTATCCATAGAGGGTTGAATAAGCGTGTAGGCGATGGCGCTTGACGCCGATAAGAGAGTGATTGCAGTATCGGTTCAAATTGCATATAGGCCTTGCTCATTAAAGATATCTGATTATGCAATACACATTGCGTGACTAATCTAATATCACTAGTGGTTTACCCGTGAAATATTCACGAAAAGCAATTCTTTGTTGTACAAAACTTTTTAAGGTATATTTCAATCCTTCAATGTATTGGGGCTTCCTGTTGCTTTAGGGGAGTGCGTCGTCGTAAACATTAATTAAACAAACAACAAATGCCTCCCTTTTAAGTCCCCAATGTATTTATCTCAAAATTAATTTACCTTTAAAAAATGTGAAAAGGCGCTTTCTATAAAATACCGCCCGATACTGTAATAGTCGTTGCAAAATATATTAGATCTTCATCAAGTCATGAAATTATAGTCGTCTCGAAGCTGTGAAGTGTCTTAGAGAGTGAGAAAAGAGCGAAAAGAGAAAAAAAAAACTGCTATAACTTATAAAGTTGCTCGAGAAAAATTTGCGAGAAAAATTTGTTCAAAAGTTATCGCGCAACTAATGGGCAGTCCCTAGGCTGGGCTGATTCTCCCCCCCACCCCCCCCCCCCCCCCCAAAAAAAAAAAAAAAAAAAAAACGAGCAAGCTAACAAGCTAAGACTGGTAAAAAAATCGCCACTTTCATTGGGAAGAAAATTCAAGCAGCAAAACTGTCCGGTCGTCCCTATTATTAGCTCTCGCCTGGGGCTCATAAGTAGGGGCAATCATCTACATAATATAAATGTCACCGCGTTTCCTAGGATCAGGCTATTTTTAGACGCGCGCGCACGAACGGGACAATCAGCTACGTTGACGTTGGTCGCGCGCGCGAAAGACGTGAGGCTGCACGCGCAAATTGCATTTAGGAAGAATATATTTTTATCAATCATCCGTCGGTTTTGTTTGTTTACCAAAACAATTGCAAGGTAGAAAGTCATAGGTAGGGTTGGATTCATATAAAAAATGAGAGCAACAAAAAGTCAAAGTACCAAAGAGAGAACATAGCTTTTTGTCTGAGACTGCGCGTGCAGTTGAGCTCAGCAAAAACGTCAACACAAAGATTGAATCTGATTGGCTCATCCGCGCGTCTAAAAATAGCCTGATCCTAGGAAACGCCGTGACACCTATATGATGATAACTTTATTCCAATAAATACCAATACAGGTATATTAGGATAATATACAAAGTAGGTTGACTTATATGCATATCCTCTATTCATAATATATAATTACTTCATCACAAAATTTCAGGACTAGGCTCGTAATGGAGTCATCTGTTAAGCTCATAATATACAAAAAAGGTCTTTTGGCCTTAACAGTTTGAAAGAGTTATTAATTGAAAATAGATCATTAAAAAATACTCGACGTACATCATTGACATAGTTGCATTCCATTAAGGTATGGTACTCATCCCCAACCTTATTTTTTTCACATTTTTCACAAATACTTAATTCATAAGGTAAATTTTTATAGCGGCCTGTTTCAATTGCTAGTTTGTGTGCCGAGACACGCAATCTAGTCATAGATTGTCGGCGTCTAACATTAGCTTCTGATAAATATTTTTCTAGTTTAAAATTTGTCTTGATCTTGCAATAAGTGCGTAGCTTTCCACTATTTTGATTTAACTGTGCCTGGGTTCTCCAAAATGTTGCATAACTTTTATAAAGTACTTTCTTAATATATTTTCCTAGGGTATGAATTTGTTGGCCTTCAATATCTATCTTCAATATCATGTCTTTAAATCACACCAAGCAAATAGGGAATTGATAAACCTTACAGGGACATTAGATGTTGAAGAAAGGCTGATCTTCGCCGTTTCTCCCACTAAGGTGTTTTCATATATCCTACTTTTTATTACTTTTACCAATATTTTGCCACCAGGGAAGAAATTTGTACTATTAGTGGGGCTTTTCCCAGTTCTCCATATATAGTTAAATTTGTAGTTTTTGAGTGAAAAACTTCAGTTGTAGTTTTTCGAAATCATTGGATACTTTGAAAAATTTAGTCTCAAAAATTTCATACGATGAAGCCCTTCCTAAAAGGCATGTACCCCAAATTTCACAACCGTACAGTAACACTGGTACAACGAGTGACGAAAACAATTTCAACAGTACTTGTATTGACACATTTTCAACATTTGACAGACGGTTTAAAATACAGTGGTATACACGTGTGGCTTTCTGGCTTTGTTGTATAGACTTTTTAGGGCACTTTTAAAATTTCCCTAGAAATGAAACTTCAGACCTAGATATGTGTATTCGTCTACACATTCTAATGGCTCTCCACCGTAGTCCCATTTACCTGTTGTAAATTGCCGCCGGTATTGTTGCGGACCAAAAACTAATACTTTAGGTTTTTGCATATTAACTGTGAGCTTCCATTTATCTGCGTACAATTTTAGTTTCTGGAGGCAATTTTCTAGACCGGCGGCTGAGTAAGATAGTATAACCAAATCATCAGCATAGAGGAGACAGTTAAGTTTTGATGTATTATCGAGTTTTACTGGGTGGCACGATGAAGAGAATATTTCTGGAATATCACTGATGAAGATGTTGAAAAGGGTTGGGCTTAGGTTGCATCCCTGTTTCACCCCAACGTGAGAAGAAAAGGAAGGCGTTATACCCTGAGCTTAACTGATAATCTAACATCTGAATACATACTTTGTAAAAGGGTGACAAATCTTCCGCTACACCCTATTTTTATCAGAATGTGGGGAAGTTGATTGTCCCTACTTCTTATGAGCCCCTGCTCTCGCATAATGTGGCGTGGGTTACCTGTGCACAAGAAACAGCACAGGTAACCCACCAGGGATGAAATAGTTCTTGTGTCGAACCAATGATTAGGATTAATGTACCCAGTCTTCCGTGACTCGCGCACGAGACGACAACACGATTGTGTGAAAGGACAAGTTGGAAAGGAACAAAATTGCAGGAAACCTTGAGAAAATTAAGGTTCATAACGAGGAAAAGCTTAAGGGGAGTAAATTATGGAATCTGGAGACAAGTATGACGATTACGATTTTGACGAAAGGCTACACGATGGTGGAGCTCGTAAAGGGAAATCAAAGAAAGAGGCTTCACAGAACAAGAACGTTTCCACGCAAGGACACAGCGAAAGAAAAGCGGCCGAGTATATACAACACGGGGAAGATAAGAGGAAAGAAGAAAAAATCAAGCAACAACAGAAAGAAAACTAATTCTTCAAATGATATCGAAACATTTGACTTATATAGACTAGAAAACTCGTGCATGCTGAATGAATGAAGTTTCGTATTTTGTAATGACGTGTCACTTGGGAAAAGTTTTCCTCGTGCTTCAAACCATGCCTTTTTACTCGATAATTATTTTCTAACAATCCTCTCATAGACTTGAGATACCTTTATAGCAAACTATGATCTACGGGAGCTTCAAAGAACACGTTGCTTGAATACATAAATATTGGATTGGTAGTGAAGACATGGGAATAATGTCACCGGTTATTGTTATCTACATTAGTACTGCAGGGCTCGGAAAATAAATAGATTTTATCATTCCGTGTTTAATTACACCATTGTAACCAGTGTCGTTACAGAGGGTTATACAACAGGGCAACCGTATCATTGGTTGTTTTATTGATTAATATTTGTTTGTTTGTATTATTTCTGATGAATGGTACAGCCTACCGTAAATTACCTAATAAACGCCCGGTGGTTTATTAAATTTCGATGGTCCGAGGGGGGATTCATTAGATAGGAGGCATTTATTAGAAAGGGGCGTTCTTTACAAACTATGAAAATATAACAAATCCAACAGGTCTGTAACCAGGGTTCTAGTCTTAGCCTCTAAGCCAGTTTCACTTTAAATTTTAGCCTGCATAGCAAGCGTTTACCGTGAGACAAATGCAATGATTTAACGGTGCAAGTATGCAGTAAACGAAAATGAGAAGTAGCCATATTCCTGGATGCTACACTGCGAGTACAAAGCAGAAGGAAATTGCATACACCCTAAAGCAATGAGAACAGGAACGTTAGAACTTGACATTTAACAAGATGCTACTCACTTACCAGTGTTGATTAAGCAAGAAGGCAATCGGATTACCATTTATATTCCCGGAATTCCTATGTCATTTATTTTTAAGCTGGCAGGGAAGGGAGCGGGGGAGGGGAGGGGCATTTATCAGAGAGGGACGTTCATTACAAACTTTTAGGCTTAGGTGTGTCGTTCATTAGATCAGAGGCAGTCTTTAGATAAGGGGCGTTTATTAGGTCATTTGTGGTATACAACCAACGCCTGTGGTGGGACGTTCAATATTTTATCCCCCCCTCATTGAAGATTCTCAATTCTAGAAGAAATAGTTCCCCTTTAGATTGGCTTTTGTCATATCCCTCTCCCTTACTCTTTGATTCTATATTACATGTTAACCCTTAGGATATTAATGATATTCTATTGCTTCTTGTAGAAATAAACAAGTTTATTAACACAGTTTTGTATAAACAAAAAGCCAGATTCATGACACCTACCCTATTAAATAAAGATCTATTTTTTAAATACCCCCCCCCCCCCCCTGAAAATGATGGCTTGCTGACGTTTTGAACATTAGCCCATCAGCTAACTTAATGGTTTTTGGGAAGATATGGCATGTCAAAAAACGTAGAGCACCTGTGTGGACTAACATCGCACATTGTCTACTGTGCTTTCATCTATCCCCAAGTGATACCAAATGACATGACTACTTAATAATGGTAGTAGTGTGCCTATATCAAGTGGCAAACCTTGAAACCAAGAAACACGATTGCTTATAGGATGGCCATTCAGAGGCATTTAGATACAACATTTAAATGACAAGCCAAGGATATGGGACTTTATATAATAACAGCCACTGAATAGAGATGAAAGGCTGATTCAGACAGCATGATTCAATTAAGCTTTTGCAACACTTCTACCACTAGGGTGTAAATCAGCCTAAAACTCGGCCACGATGCAGCACTACTAAAGTCATAGTGTGTAATTCAGGGCTAAGACATGTTGAAGCACAGGGTCACCAACCTCTCAGTCAGTCTCCAGTCAATCCCAACAACTAGCTCGAATATTTTCACGATTGATCACTTCCTGTAATTGTCCTATAATTGTCTTTTATCCTAGAATAAAGGTCACAATAAACTCTTATTGCTTTGTGATGTGGTTTATTCAGGATAAGCGTTTTTTTTTAACGTTTAAGCAGTTGTCGAAGGATTCCGCATTACTTATTGCCTTTCGGGTTGACTGGAGACTGACTGAGAGGTTGGGAAGCCTGTGGTTGTAGACAGGTTACAACTAAATTGGGCTGGCCTTAATAGAGGTTCCACTGTTTCTCCACTTCCACTTGCAAAAAATGAAACAACATCAATTAATATCGTTTATTTTACTTGAGGGTTTTACAGGTTTTACAGGGATCTAGAAGTTAGTTTATTTTGAAAAATTTAACATGTTCTTCCAGAATTTATTAACAATACTGATTCTTGCCTGATAACTGGAGATGGTACAGTAGAATAAAATCAAAATTTTAGATAACAGAAACCCAAAAGCTAAACATGTAATGACTACTGCAGATTGTTCTATCAAGTGCAAATGTGAAAAAGCAATGTACTAATGACAGCTCTTTCATAAAATAAAATAGAATTTTCTTCTCCAATAAAAGGCATAACAAGTAAAATTTACCAAAATCAAATACTGATAGACTTTGCTGGTCATTCTTTGCCCAAAAAATACAGCAAAGACACAAATTACATAAGCTGTCCGTTATTTTTTATCATCATCTACATCAAAGTAAAAAAAAGTTAAAGGATCAACATCATAGTATACAAATCCGCATTGGATGTAGCTACTGTTGTCATATACTCTAAAGTTATGCAGGAATAATGCATATGTGCCTTTAGTTAGAATCACAACAAAACAGTTTTTCATTATAAACAATAATAAAGGAGTGGTTGATCTGCATTCTTTAAAGGCCAAGATTTACTAGCATGGGTAGCCTAGTGCATGCAGTGATGACATAAATAAGAGCTCGCCTTTGTGAAAATTACACAAAAGAAAAGGTAACTTGCACTTAGCAAAAGCAACTCTTTGTACTGATTTTCACATGCAGGTAAACTAACACCTCGGTAGCCTGCACTTCCTACTTTGCTAGTGAACAACATTCATTGTCACAACAATATACACCAACCTGGCATTAAAGCCAGCATATTATTCAGTTCTAATCTCTAGCCATATTTGCAATGTCAATCACATGAAGTCATCATACTCGTTTCCAAGATCCCCATATGAGTAGTCCATTTCATCTTTTCTTCCCATCTTTGCGCCCCCAGTTAGTGTGGCTTTCTTAGTTGCTTTAGATTTTGCTTTCTTACCCTAAGTACATATTAAACATAATATAAATTTCTGTAAACAAAACTGTAGACAAGCAGATGTACAGTATGTAGACTCTAGTCCTTCAACTATTTAGATAATGGATTTGGCCTAGATGTTTTACACAAAATATGATAAGGTCTAACAAGGCATTCTTGAAAACAATACATAGTGACTTATACTGATAGTTAAGGCCATTAATTGCCATTGAAAATAGTAATTGAATGTCTCTATAGTAACTGAGATATTCGTAACAAGTGTAAACTTTACCTTTTGTGCTTTTAATTTTTCAGACTGCAACATATTCAAAGTACTAGAAAGCTTTTTTATATCCTCTGGGTCCACTGAAGAAACAAAATAAAATGTAAATTCATTGATGGCACCTAAACAAGTGCACCCTTAAGCAGCATCGGGTGCAGTTATGGGGAAGGAGCATGAACGGGGGTAGGGAAGGGGAGGGGGGTTTGAGTAGTGTGTAAGGGGCCTAAAAGGGTGGGGACAGGGTGGAGTAGTGGGATGGGGCCTTAAAAGGTAGGTAGGGGGTATGAATTAGAAAGGGAGGGGCCTAGTGTGGGGGGCATATACTGCATACACCCATTTCAAGGTTGAACTCAAGAATCCATGACTGGTAACCCTCATTTGTTCACGGGTTACAGTACTTACACAGTATATACCTAGATCCTGGTCTCTGACAACAATGTAAATACAGGCACATGAAAACTGATACAGCTTTCCAATCCTGGATTAGCTGTGGTTCATACTTCTTTGTTAATACTGTACATTTTACAAAAGAAGCAATGTCCAGTTCTCTGAGACATTCTCTGAGAGCAATATTATTTGAAGTATGTATATACAGTAGAGTAACAATCTGAACAAATAATATGAGGTCTACTCTAATACAATACATTAATTACAAAAAATATGTATATACTCACAGCTAACACAAATTTCTCTAAGAGTTGCTTCTAAAAATGGGATATATTCTGGATTGGTCTAAAGAAAATCAAAGAAGGCAATATTTTTTACATGTACAGTGCATAGGCAACCAAGAACATAACAGATGTGTACGTATGTTTGCAGAATTATTGACGACATTTAGAAGATAAAATTCTCCTTTCATGAATAAACATAACAACACTCAGGATAAACCAGTTCAGCTTAGTTTACCAGTGAGTACTTATTTGATTTATTTGTTTGCATACCTCAAACTTGGTTAATTTTTCTACCAGTAATTTACTGTATTCTGTGAATTCTTCTTTGGTGGAAGGTATCATGGAATCCAATCCTGTCCGAGAAGCTTCCTCCTGTGTACCAACACCTTGTAGGACAGAATTAAGAGTTTCATTGGCAAAAAAAAGTAGTAAAGGAAGCAATGAAAACCCTGACAGTATGGATAGTAAAAGAAACTGCCTTAAAAAAACATGTTTTAAGTACTGTACATTGGACAACGTAGGGAACATCAAATAATATACTACAATAATATACAGTAATAATATACTACAAAAATATCCTACCAAATGTATCCATTGCTACCAATAAATCTGATTCTTCTACAATTCTGGAAAAATATATAAATAAGTTTATTTTCAAGGAGTTGCTATAAAAGTTTATTCATTTGTATGTATACTTATACTGTTCTTTTAAAACAATTACTTACTTTTGTCTTCTAAGCTTTTCAGCCATTTGTTCTTCTGGGGTTAGTTCTTTGTCTTCCTAAAATAAAAATGAATTTAAAGAAATCAAAAGGTTGTGAAAAAAGAAATTAAAAGGAAAGATTGATAATTAGATTACTTTTTAACTACAAATAATTATCTGCCAAATGACAAACTCAAACTGATTACAGACAGAAACAAATGCAAAAAAGAATGTGAAGATTTGATGGTGTAACTGGAAACTTGAACCCACACTTTCAGGTTTGATAGCCTGAATGTTAACCATAACACTAGCATTTTCAATGAGTATGGTTCACGGGGTTTTCCCCACCTAACTACACATCTTTCCAGTGAAATGCAGTACATAGATGGAATGTTTCAAAGTATTTCCTTATAATCCATCACTTTGTTTCTATCTATTTATACCCATTTTTATAAGGTACTCAGTCTCAGTATTGTGCTTATGGCACTTTTCTTGGTTGTTTACACTGTAGTGGGCTGTACTGTTCATAGCTGTAGAGTACAGCCCACTCAGAAACAATGCAGCACTTTACAATGAAAACCTTCCTCAAAATCTTATTGACCTCATTTGCTTAAGCATCTTTAAAGCCGCATTGTCCCCAGTTTACTTCCGGAGGTCCGACGGAAACCTCAACCGTTAAAAGACAAAAGAATCCATTAGAATCCGAAGTATTTAACAGGCCATCCGCTCTAAATTATCAATCACATCCTCAAAGAAACTTCCAATAGACACACTGCTTTCAATATTTTGAAATATTTTTCGCATTTTCCATTAAAAATAATCGGATGTTGTTAGGTAATCGACCAGAAGTAAACGGGTGACAATGCGGCTTTAAGTCTTGAGTCATAAAGCAATTGTTAATAAAGGAATGTATGGGGGAGTTTATATGTTAGCAAAAAAAATACTTTATCATGAAAAAAAAAACTGTAGACCTTGTAATATTGTGTTTGAGTCTTCCTTTATTTCAATTTTGCCGATAGAATTTCAGTAGAGCGAGTTTGAAGCCCGCTAAGAATTGCGTTTCTTACTGTTGATAAGAGTAGTAAAGGATGGGGACTCCATCGGCTAACGGCCTTCATACAACTACTGTACTTCACAGCCAAATAAAAATCGCAAAAATCAACCAGCTGCCAATCCAGAACAAAAACACTTCAAAAACATACCTGAGCTTTCAACTGAACTGAGCCTCATGCCAATAAGCCAATAAGAGGTATATATGAATTTATCTTTGCTCCATCTGCTATTCTAGGAGGTAAAAAGATCAGTACCTCTTCTAGCTTTTGTTTCTCCTCAGCTTTCCGTTTTTCCTCTAAAAGTTTTTGCTCTTCTTTTTCCTTCAGAATCTGTTTGAGTGTTTTCTTCTTTTTGGGCGCAGCAGCTTCTAGAATAGAATGAAATTGCAACATATGAAATACCATACAACACCAACATAATGCGTTTTTGTTACAGCTAATGCTTTCTAATCTTTCTTTATTATTTGTATATTCTCGATTTAAATGAAGTTACAGATTCTTTGAAGAAAAAACAAAAATCATGGTCTGTTATTGCAAATAATTTGCTGTTATTGCAAATAATTGTTTATAGTGAAAACCTGGTTTTCAAATCTTTTATTTTGTGAGGTAATGTACTAGTCAGTATAAACCCACCCCATGGTCCCAGGGAAGGGTGGGGATTAGATTTTAGCCCTGAACAAAACTAAAAAAAAAAGCTCCCATCCCCTCAGAACAAAACTGCAGTCAAATGTCCATACCCCTTGGAGTGCAGATGGTACAACTTTGACATTTTAGACAACAAGCCATCTAAAATGAACCAGTGCCATTGGGTTGTTTATCTGTTTGTCCCCACTCCCCCACGGTGGGGACAAGTGTAAGAGTTAAAATCTGTAAATTCCACCAGCCCTTTGGAACAGATTCTCGTTCAAAAGCACTCCAGTCCCCATGTTAACCACACTCTTCCCTCAGTACCATCATGTATTTTAAATTGATTGCTTTTTATTCCAAATTGAACTAGAAAAGTTGTTTGATTATACATTTAATGACCAACTTGATTATTGAACCTGTGTATGCCTCACCTCTGACCAAACTACATATTTGTAGCATTGTTTCACATCAATTTATGTTTTAAATTGTGCAGATTTATCATCTAAAATATTGTTGTACAATAAGTAAGTTACACACATTTTTTAGAGAACCTCGACTTTACAATATCAACAACGATTAAAGTTTTTAGGCAAACCTATCAGACGTAAAAATTATAGAAAAGTGGAGGGCCTTGTAAAGAAATGGCGAAATACCAACGACATACTTAAGTACTTATACGCATAAAACTACGAGATCCACGTGACAAATGACTTCATATGACATGTCCGACTAACCAGTATTTTTCGCTTCATCCTCTTTCTTTTCGTCTTCATCTTCATCGTCCCAGCTTTCCTATAATAATTGGACCCCATACACGTTAAAATGATGATGGTAAAAAGACCATTAGGAAGGAATTCAGACAGTCAGTGGCGGGCAAATGAGAAATTCATAAGCTTATTACACCTTAATATCATCATCTTCATCCTCGCCTTCCCATTTATCTGTTACACCATCGGCGGGAACTTCACCCGGCTCAAACTTTTCATCATCTAGAAAAACATATGTTGTATTTAATGCAACGATCCATGCCTTAGATTGCTAATAAAAGAGAGTTAAATATCGACTTCGGCTTACCCCAGTCCGCCATCTTGTGTGAATCAGCACAATATGCGCATGCGCAACAAGTTTCGACTGTCGTCCCATCGTGCATTTCGAAGGGCTTCTAAAATAGCATTGGCGCGAAAATATGGCAGACAGAGCTGTAGCAGGCCTTTAAAAAATATTGGGGGCACAGACGCGCCCCTAATGGTTATTTCATTACAATGGTTACTTCGTTATAATTATTAAAGGGGGTTGAGGCATGTCCCCAGTGCCCCACCCCCTACTATGGCCCTGATTTGTGAGAGAAAATCCTGGAAAAATGCGCCTTACATCTAAGAAATACATCAGACATCGAAGATCCTGTTCCTAGGATTTCAGCAAATTTTATAGGATCGTAGTGTCGAAAACGAGACGGTTTGTTTAACACACTTATTGTTAGTTTAAAATCGGTTATTTGTACCATGGCACCTAGAAGGGGGGCGGCATAAGAGGGGGACAGTGGGTGTTGGTGTGGGTAGAGGCTGGTGGCGTCAGTAAAACCCATTCTGAGCCAATCAGAGTATCATTTTGTGCACTTCCCTGGCTTTCCTCTGAACGAAAACCAGACAGTGTCGTGACAGAAAGCCGGGCAACTGCACTAGGCGAGAGAAGGCAAGATTCTGATTGGCTAAAATATTTGACTGGCGGAACAGAAATTCCCGAAAACAAATCGATGTTTCGAAAATGCGGCGTCGCGTTACACCGAAAAAAGGCAGTTCGGGCTTGCGTTACCCAAGTCTGAGTTACTGAGGTTCTACTGTATCTATCTTATCACAGTTGATCACTACAGAATAGACGAGGCTCTACAAAACTAGAAATCTTTATTTCTGCATGTTTCTTCCAAAACGAAAATAATTACATCGCATAGAAATCGATTTGTCTCTCAGCTAAAACCTTTCAAACAATGTTTGTTTGTTTGTTTGTTATTCTACCAAAGCATTTAAGAAACTATTGCAGTAAACGAGTCCAACATTTCAGTTATCTACAAGACAGAAGAAATGTCAGGATAATAAGTTGTTGTTCTTACAAGAGGAAATAGTTTCTGTTCCCAAATTGAATGGGGACAATCTATGTTGACCTAGTTAGGGCATAACCTTATTTGGGTATAACTTTATACAGAATAGATTCCGTGAAGACTTAGATAGTCCAATCTATTACAGAGACGGAACCATAATTGCCTGCATTTTTACAAAGAGGAAGACCTTTCTGGGAGACTGCGGGTAGTCAATAAAATTGTTTATTTTATTTCCTTAGAAAAAAGGTGGCACCTAACTCACGCTCGGACTTCTGTGACGTCACTCTCATTTTCCTCCGCTGACTGGCTCGCGGGCTTAACTTTAACCTCAACCACCGATGGTAAACTAACGCCCGTTAAGCTATGCTTTTTATGCCCGTGATTGTCCGAATTTCTTCGCTTCCGGCTCGGAGAGTGTTCGTTACTATATCGCCTTTGTGCCGAATGTTCAGATCTCGTCGAACTGCGTCGATGGTCGTTAGGTGTGTGCACGGATTCGTGACTACGCTCGATACGGTATCGGCGGAGCTCACGTTGCAATCGGTATTGGCGATAGCACTTTTGAATGATCGAAGCAGCGCGTTCCTCTTGTATTCGGCGCAATGTAGTGCTCTTCGTTAGTGTCTTCGCGCGCTTTGGGAACGCACTGACAAAGTGCTGTTCCATTTTAGTTTTCATCAACGCGTACGCAACCGACGTCGTGGCCTGCGGTTCTTCCTCGATATCGCCGATCACTCGCCGAACGAGCGCCTGCATCACGTCGAAGCAATGCACTCTATCACCCTGCTTTATCGGGATGTTCAGATTAATGCATGCGAATTTATTCGGCTGCGGAATTCTCAGCGGTTGGTCTAACCCGTCGACGAATTCCGAGAGAGCTGAATAAGGTATGTACTGGGTGGCGCCGGGGTCAAACAACTCCCATTGCATGTAAAACATATCCAGGTCATCATCCGTGATCCCAACTTCCTCCTGCTGATGGGCCTGACTCAAGTTCTCTAAAATAATCGCTATGTACATATTGATGATGATTAGAAAAGTCAACAGTATGAATGAGGTGAAGTAGATATGCGCAAGCCAAGGGGTACCGCAGTCCCCATTAGGAAGACCCTCGTAGGTGGGATCACAATCCGGGGGCTCCGCCAACAGGGGGTTTAGCACATCGTTCCACCCCGCTGAAGTAGAAAGCCGAAATAATAGCAACATGCTGCTTCCAAATGTTTCAAAGTTGACGACGTTGTCGAGCGCTCCTGTCTTACGCACATAACCAAAGGAAGACATGCCGATGATTGAGTAGATGAACATGACCAGGAAGAGAAGAGCGCCAATGTTGAAGAGCGCGGGAAGGGAGATAACGAGAGCAAACAGAAGACGGCGAATACCCCGTGCGCCTTTGTAAAAGCGCAGAAGACGACCAATACGGAATACACGCGCAACGCGGAACAGACTTGGGGTGATAAACAAGTCGTATTGAAGGTACTCCAGGATAATACCTAAGACAACAAAAACAGCAGAAAATTAGACGTGATGAAAGATGTAAACGAGAAACGAAATGGGGATATCCGAATATTATAAACGATTATTTAAGTAAGTAAGTACGTACGTACGTACGTACGTAAGTAAGTAAGTAAGTAAGTAAGTAAGTAAGTAAGTAAGTAAGTAAGTAAGTAAGTAAGTAAGTAAGTAAGTAAGTAAGTAAGTAAGTAAGTAAGTAAGTAAGTAGGTAGGTAGGTAAGTAGGTAGGTAGGTAGGTAGGTAGGTAGGTAGGTAGGTAGGTAGGTAGGTAGGTAGGTAGGTAGGTAGGTAGGTAGGTAGGTAGGTAGGTAGGTAGGTAAGCAAGTAAGTAAGATGTTCTAGGTCACGTGACACTTACTTACCGAATATTGACACAGTGCTATAGTGAAGTCGTAGATGTTCGAGAACATGTGACACTATTACAAAGTATTGACATAGGGCTATTATGGAGTCGAAGATATTCCAGGACATGTGACACTGACTTACCGAGTATTGAGAGCAGTACTTTAGTGAAGTCGAAGATATTCCAGGGCATGTGACACTAAGTTACCGAGTACTGACATAGTGCTATTGTGAAGTCGAAGATATTCCAGGACATGTGACACTGACTTACCGAGTATTGAGAGCAGTACTATAGTGAAGTCGAAGATATTCCAGGACATGTGACACTAAGTTACCGAGTACTGACATAGTGCTATTGTGAAGTCGAAGATATTCCAGGACATGTGACACTGAATTACCGAGTACTGAGAGCAGTACTTTAGTGAAGTCGAAGATATTCCAGGACATGTGACACTAAGTTACCGAGTACTGACATAGTGCTATTGTGAAGTCGAAGATATTCCAGGACATGTGACACTGACTTACCGAGTATTGAGAGCAGTACTATAGTGAAGTCGGAGATATTCCAGGACATGTGACACTAAGTTACCGAGTATTGAGAGCAGTACTATAGTGAAGTCGAAGATGATCCAGGACATGTGACACTGACTTACCGAGTATTGAGAGCAGTACTTTAGTGAAGTCAAAGATATTCCAGGACATGTGACACTAAGTTACCGAGTATTGAGAGCAGTAATATAGTGAAGTCGAAGATATTCCAGGACATGTGACACTAAGTTACCGAGTATTGAGAGCAGTACTTTAGTGAAGTCAAAGATATTCCAGGACATGTGACACTAAGTTACCGAGTATTGAGAGCAGTACTATAGTGAAGTCGAAGATATTCCAGGACATGTGACACTAAGTTACCGAGTATTGAGAGCAGTACTATAGTGAAGTCGAAGATATTCCAGGACATGTGACACTGACTTACCGAGTATTGAGAGCAGTACTATAGTGAAGTCGAAGATATTCCAGGACATGTGACACTAAGTTACCGAGTATTGAGAGCAGTACTATAGTGAAGTCGAAGATATTCCAGGACATGTGACACGGACTTACCGAGTATTGAGAGCAGTACTTTAGTGAAGTCGAAGATGATCCAGGACATGTGACACTGAATTACCGAGTATTGAGAGCAGTAATATAGCGAAGTCAAAGATATTCCAGGACATGTGACACTAAGTTACCGAGTATTGAGAGCAGTACTATAGTGAAGTCGAAGATGATCCAGGACATATGACACTGAATTACCGAGTATTGAGAGCAGTAATATAGCGAAGTCAAAGATATTCCAGGACATGTGACACTAAGTTACCGAGTATTGAGAGCAGTACTATAGTGAAGTCGAAGATATTCCAGGACATGTGACACTGACTTACCGAGTATTGAGAGCAGTACTATAGTGAAGTCGAAGATATTCCAGGACATGTGACACTAAGTTACCGAGTATTGAGAGCAGTACTTTAGTGAAGTCAAAGATATTCCAGGACATGTGACACTAAGTTACCGAGTATTGAGAGCAGTACTATAGTGAAGTCGAAGATATTCCAGGACATGTGACACTAAGTTACCGAGTATTGAGAGCAGTACTATAGTGAAGTCGAAGATATTCCAGGACATGTGACACTAAGTTACCGAGTATTGAGAGCAGTACTATTGTGAAGTCGAAGATGTTCCAGGACATGTGACACTGACTTACCGAGTATTGAGAGCAGTACTATAGTGAAGTCGAAGATGTTCCAGGGCTGCTTAAAGTAGTGCTGGCGAAGCGCGATGATCCGGAGTACGGCCTCAAGGGTGAACACGCCCGTGAAGATGAGGTTGATGATCAGTGTGGGACCCGCATAGGGCGAGACTCTCGTCAAGGAATTAATCAATAAAAGTAGCGCCAACAGAAAGTAAAATGCATTACCATGAATATAGTGATGAAAAGTAAATAATACAGACTGGAGACACGAGCTTTCGAATAAGTCTTATTGTCCAGGGAAATGGAATGGAAAAAAGATGGAATATTGCGTAGGAAAATGTTAGTTTATTTAAATATGTTATGGTGCTGCTCGAAGAGACTGGCTATTGAAGGTTATGTGTCTTTCCATTCATCCATCACATGAGAAAAGAACTTCGTTTTAACCTAAAAGAATTGGTGTCCAAAGCGAGACAAGTAATCAGGAAATTCAAACCTGGTCCACAAGCGATGAGAGGTTTCCAGTAACCATAAATTAATAGTTGTTTCTACTTCAAACAACGGGGTAACACTTTGAAGGGTTCTTTTCATCACAGTTTAAGGTTACTTATGCTGGTTCCCAAGGATGATTATTTGGCGATATTTGGCAGACGTAGCTGTTGACATTTTTTTTGTACACCACGGTTGCGATGAAAAGCGCTGTTACATTAAGAATCGACATTGTTCTTGATGTAAAGGATATTCATGGCGACCTCGACGTCGTGCTGTTGGCGGTAGTGTTGTATCATCATGACGATGATGTTCAGGCAGATCATGACCATGATCAACGTCTCGAAACGAGAGCTGTGGATCGCGTCAAATAACAAGGCGAGCCACTTGTTCTAGAAAAGAAAACGGATAGTAGTTACAATATTGGTACTCTAATATATGATGAGGTCGAAGCTTCTCTAAATTATTTCATTGAACAGTAAATTGACGAGATAAGGAGAACTTATAGGTAGATTTTAGACTTTATATCAACGGAACATTTGGATGCATAAGGGTGATCGTTATCGATAAAGTTTATTATCAGTAAATAAACAAAACAAAAAACAGGACAATTAAAAAAAAAGATATTTCGAATCCTTGCAAAGATGGAAAATAAAGAATACCACTCAAAGGAAATGAAGCCAGTCTGATGCAACCCTGACCAGCAGTCCAACACCTTAGATCCTGTGAGTTTTTCCATGAAGGGTGAAGGCACAAACGTCATACCTTTGGTCTACTGATCATCTTCTTTGGCTTCTTATTGGCTGCTTTCCGTAGCGTGCTGAACCAGGCCTTCTGTGACGGCGTCAGGAATATGTCCAAGGCTCCATAATCCTCGTACTATAAACAAGCAAATAATGGGACTACATACAAACAGAACAACCAGACAAATGCTAGGGGCGGATCTAGCTTTTGGCTAAAAGGGGGCCTGGCTAAGTGACAAAGGGGGAGGGTGTATTTGTTTTTGTTACATATGACTTTCTGGCAGCCCAAAGGGGGGTTAAACCCCTAGAACCCTCCCCCTAGATCCGCTACTGAATGCTGAAACTAGTAAACAATCAGATAATAAATTACTAGACTGTTGACTTAAGAGACTTTTAAGCAAGTAAACAAACAAAAAAAACAATCGAACCCGTAAAAAGACAAACAAAAATTCATCGAGCCAGTAAACATGCAAATAATACACGAACGAAGAAAAAGCGAGCAAACAAATAAATGAACAAAATAAACGGACAAACAAATAGAGGACCAAAGTAAACAAGCAAACTACGTAGCAATATCGTAAATGATCTAATAGACGCCCGGGGCGTTTATTTAATTCCGATGGTTCGAGGGGGAGCATTCCATGGATAGAAGGCGTTGATTAGAGAGGGGCGTTCCTTTACAAACTATAACAATCTTACAATAAACCCAGTGTAGTGGGGTTCTATTTAGGATCACGTAAAACTAGAGTATGCGTAGCAAGCATTTCTTGACATTTAGCAAGTCTCACCCAGTAGAAGCCAAACTCAGATTAATTAAATTTAATTTGCAGAAATTCTCATGTTGTTTGTTTTTCAGGGCCTTCGTGCATGCTGGGCCTTCTGCTTAGAACTCGCTACCCAAGCTAATTAGAAACATAAAAGACCGTGAGCCTTTTAAACAGGCACTAAAAACCCATCTTTTCAGATTGGCTTATTTCACATAGAGGTCTCGTTAATTTAGCTGACCGTGTTAAAATTTAATATGTTGATTTAGGTTAGATGTTTTACGTAAGAATTCGTTTTCTGTTGAGCGCTTTAGAATATATTAACATAGTTTTAGCGCTTTATTAATAAATTATTATACAATTATTTATTATAAAAAGCTGGTATGGTGGGAAAAGGGATGGTCGGGGGGGCGTTATATAAAGGGGGCGTTTGTTAGAGAGGGGCGTTCATTACAAACTTGCAAGCTTGCTGGAGGCGTTCTTTAGATAGGGGGCGTTTATTAGATCATTTACGGTAAGCAAACACAAACTATTTAAGGATATTCTGTGCGGCTTCACTTACCTGCTTCTTCAGGCGGTTGAAGTTATCAATGATAACACCGATGAACAGGTTAAGTGTGAAGAATGAGCCAACGATAATAAACACCACAAAGTATGCGTACGCAGCAAAGTTGTACTCGTATGAAGGCTGCTGGTCAAACTGCGAGAGGAAAAAACGTATCACAATTAGAGAATGAATGTATCGTTAGCTCGTATCGATGGTGGCCTTAGTGGGTTCGGTTCAGACGCTGTCCCATAACATCTGACGGCTGCATCCAAAGTGAAGACATAATTCTACCGATTCGAGTTCCAGGGCAGGGGAACTGTGCACCTTCAACTCCTTGTTTGGCTGGATGACCTCTCCAAGGTGCCCACAAACGTCTTCCGGGCGGACTACTTCAACACAAACCTGTAACTATTTCCATGGCTCTCCCTCCATTTCCCCCGATCCCCATCTCTCATGATCTCTATCGCTCTCCCACATTCCCTGCTAGCAGGGCCTCTTTTCTCTGTATTTCGCTGGGCTGGCGTTCGCGACAAAAGAGACCTCTGCCATGGGTCGCAAGTTCGTTTGATCAGACCGCCGTCCCTTTGCCAGCAGGGAATCCCCCACACCCCTCCCTCACAAAAACACTCCTCCCCTTCCCCGAGCATTCACAGCATCTCTCATGATTTCTGTTGCTCTTCCACCCCTCCCCCGCAATAACACTTACCCCTCCCCCCCCGAGTATCCACAGCATCTCTCATGATTTCTGTTGCTCTCCCACCCCATCCCGCAATAACACTTACACCCCGAGCATGCACAGCATCTCTCATGATTTCTGTTACTGTCCAATCCCTCCCCCACAATAACACCTCCCCCCGAGCATCCACAGCATCTCTCATGATTTCTGTTACTATCCCACCCCTCCCCCGCGACAACACTTACCCCTCGAGCATCCACCGCATCTCTCATGATTTCTATCCATCCCTCAAACGTCGCCTGAAGAAAAAGATTTCATAAGGTAGATAAGGTGGAAGGGGAGGGTGTGGGACATTAGGGACTGATGGAAGGGAGGGGTGGGGGAGTGTATAGAAACATGGATGAATAGGAAATACGATAAATGATGGGATGAAGGACAGGGCTGGGTACACAGGGTAGACAGGCAGGGCAGGAATGGGGGCACGTGATACAGGGACGGAACAAGGGGGGAGGGGAGGGCGATTACAGGGGTAGACAAAGGGGGGAGGGGTGGATGATGAAGGGAGGGGATAGAGAGATAAGACAGGTTGAGTGGGTTATAGAAACGGGAATAAATGGGGATGTGTGTAAGAAAGGGTGGGGAGAGATTGCAGTAGCAATGATTTGTCATCGTATAAGAGCTCAAAGGACAAAATATTACTGGGCCAAATTTTAGGCTCGCAATTGAATGAAATAAATATAGTAAGGTGAGGTGGGTAAAGTAAGCGAAAGGAATAAGGAAGGGCTTACAAAATAAGATTTATAGGAGAGAAAAAGGAAAAGTTAGAGGGGCAAAACGACGTCGCGGAAAACCCGAATACATAAGGTTTTTCGCGGGAAATCCGAATACATAAAAGTTTTTTTCCGCGACCGTTTATTTGTTTGACTTTAACAGGGGGCTAAGTTGTTAGTTTTATATTCTCACCACTTGGAAGAGAGCCAGGAAGCCATTGAGTGAGTTGTCAAAGTTGATCTTGGAGTTGACCCATCGATATCCGAGCGAAATGCAGTCCGACTTGTTACTCACAATGTTGTAGTCGACACGCTCACCTTGAGCGTCAACACACTTGAAGAACCTTTAAATAAGCCGAGAGGCATCGTTCAAATCAGTACTTTTTACTTTTTCAAATCCAAAGGGTCAAAGCAACTCAGACAAGGAGGGCAACTTAGCAGTATTCATTTTCCAGATTAAAGACTTTTTTGTTTAATGAGGTTGTAAGGGGGGAGGGGTCTGAAAACTTTAGGGTTTTGAAGGGGGGGGGGGGGAGGGGATCCGAAAAAAATGTTTACCACGAAAGAGGGGCTCTGAAATTTTGAGGTGTCTTGAGTAAAATTCCCCCCCCCCTCGGTATATTTAATGAACACTTCCTAAGTAATGATTGGTATTTGCACTGACAACGTTTATTGAAATAGGTGTATGGCTCAAATTGAATCCATGCTGGCTCCGATTTTAAGCAGTGCCTAAAACCATATATTTCGAAAAACGTAGAATAATACGGTATAACCAAAATGACCATCCCTGTCTTATTAAACGACCTTTGATCTGTGACAATATCATGCTCATCTCACATGCGGATATGAATTTTGAAAAATGCCTTTTAGCTTTCGGTACAAAGTTGGCCAACTAGATCCCTTTTTTAAAGTCTATATAATATTTTTTTTTCTTCTTTCTGTTTATTCTAAGTTGGCTAAACCAGATGATTTCACGTGTAAGTAAGTGCCGCATCCACTCCTTTCAAAGGGCATCAAATAATATTTACCTTCCACCGAAGAACTGTACGCCCATGATGCTGAAGATGAGCCAGAACACGAGACAGACGAGGAGTACGTTACCGATGCCAGGAATCGCGAACAGCAGCGAGTTCACAACGACCTGTGTACAGGCAACAATAATGTTGGTAGGGAGAAAACTTGAAGGGGTAGCGACGGGTAAATCCGTGACTTGCCGAAGCGCCGAGACCCGAGTTTTAGAATCCGAGCCCGGAACTTTTGACAATTCTCGGAATTTGAGCCCGAGCTTTTCCGGCCTCTTAACAACCGAGCCCTGGCTTTTTTTGTTTCGAGCTCGATAACTTGCTCTAGGTAAATCATCAGTTGAAAAAATAATAAGTAGAGTTACAATACTTGATGGTTATTTTTGTAAACGGTTTGTTCAATCTTTTCTGTAAAAGACCCTTGAATCGACTCATCCACTTTATTTTGGATATTAGAATTTCTAATTATTTTGGAATATAATTATCTATGCATCATTTTATAGCTCTAGTAATAAAAAAAGTGATTTTTTTTATACAAGTATAAATTAAATTTCACATTAATTCACGTATTCATTTCTTCACTGAAATGTACATCTACAACGGCGTTGATTTATTTTATCTTTTTTAATTATTTTCTTTGGGGGCGGCAGTAGAAACTCCGTTACCCATACCCTTACCTTCATGCCTTCCCATCGAGATATCGCCCTGAGGGGCCGTAGCGCGCGCAGAGTCCTCAAGGAGCGGAACGCTGACAAGTTGCTATCGCCGTCTGATGTAGTCTCGTTACTAATCACAGTGGCTAGGGAGATCTGCGCATGCGCATAAAATAAACACATAAACATCGACAAAATACAGTACATATAAAAGTGTAAATGCTAAATCTGAAACCGTCACAGACGGAAAAAAAAATATAGATAATGGAAGAACTTGGAAATTTCTAATATTATGAGAAAAAAGTCAGTTAAAAGTTACATTGGGCTGATCAAAGTACGACAGTCACCTCATCCTAGTTACAAAATGCGTCAATCAAAGCTCTAGACAATCAGAACTCGTGCCCTAATTGGCTAACTTCTTCAAAAAGTTGTCTAGTCTGTAGCACACATCATCGAATCTAAACAGAGTGCAGTGGCAGATCCAGGAGCGGTTCCGTGAGTTCAAGTAGAGCCAACCTCGTCCTCAGGGGAGACGATTGAGGGCTTGAAAGACTTTGCTATAGTTATCATCAATTGAATCACTCTTTGAAAGAGATTCGAGATTCCTTGATTCACCACTGGATTATTGATAATGTATTCTGTATTTTACAGCGGCGAACACGATGATACGTTCACGTGTGCCTGCCCACGTGGATACACAGGGAATAGTTGCGAGAAAGGTATGTATTCAAGTGCCATTTGCGCACTCCGATATATAAAAATAAACACGACCATTTCTCTATTCCCATGATTCTGAGTAATTGGAAACGATTAAGCAAACTGCAGGCAAGATTTGTATACGGTAAAGAACAAGAAAGTAATTATATTGGATAGTGAAAAAACAAAAATAAAGTGTGCATCATTGTTAAGTTATTATTAATTTTTAATTTTATTTAGCAAATCTTATGGAAGTTTATGTGTTTTAATTATATCAGTGGGCTTTTTGCTCTACAGCGTTCTTCACTGTGACGATTAAGAGCCGGCATATTGTTACAAGCTCGTGCTTTAACTAGAATCGAAAAAAATATAGATAAATAGGTAAAAGCAACCATTAACACTCGGACAAATAAAACGCCTGAAGATATGGCATGCAGAGATGGAAATTATCTTACGAGATTTTGATCTTGTGCTGATTCAATCGCGGTAAAGATGGTTATCTGAAACAAAAGGTGTATCCGAGACGGTTATGGCATAAAGCGGTCCGTAATGAGTTAATATGGACCGATCATATAAAACAGTGTTCCTGTGTTTAGCAGCATGCAACAAACTGTTCTAATGCAGGTGATATGCGACATACTATCGTCGGATAAGGAGGTTTTCTTTCTGTGTTACCCTTCCACTAAATAGGGAAAAGCCCCTGGGAAACGACTCCGTAAAAACTGGTGGTAACATGTCATCGCTGTTTAAAAAAGGCCAACCACGGTGCCATTTTACACTCACGCGAAGCTCCACTTCCATTAACTGATATGTTTTAAATCAAATTGTTACTCGAGCATCGGACTTTAACTGTGAGTGGTTATTTTGGCTTATTTTTATTAATTATATTTCCAATCAGTTAACAATGAAAAAATTATGATCGACATTCTTTAAACTAACCAGTCTCTATTGTTTTAAAACCTAGAACTGTGATTGGTCGGACTATGTATGGTCTAGTTTTTCTCTAGAACTCGTGTATTTTTACATGTTTCCCTGAGGCTATTAACGCGAGTGTAGCGGTAAGACAGAAACAAAACGGGGTTTCCAAGTAGGTCATGCGACTAGAAATGTGCATGGGAAGACTAATGACTTTCGGTTGTGGTGAAGCATGCCAAGCGCGAGGCATATAGAACAGCCCTACCGACTCGAACAAAAAAAAATTTCACTTAATTTTAAATCGGACATCCAGAAAAATAATCAGTCAGGCGGGGAGCTTAATTAAATTATAGCGCTAATAATGAAGATCAATGCATTATAATTATGAATTGGTGATCCTGCTTAATTCGGTTACATTCTTGAACGACAAAAACATTGTCTTCTTATGGGTTTTTAAGTGTTTAGAGACAACGCGCGTATCTTTCATTTAAATTTTTTCTCTTATCGATTTTACGCTATTAAGAGTAATTTTATATGGTGCCGGGCAAACAAAACTGGGGCACCGTTTGTCTTGAAAAAGAGATACCAAGAGCCATTTCAACCAATTCGAGATAAAACTATCATTGATCGAACTGTAGGAAATTACACATTGAAACAGTAACAAGGTGATCGTCATGCGCAAAAAAATACACAAAATAAAACAATAAAATAATAAGTCTGAAAAGGGGTAGTTCGCAGGTTGGCTTGTGTGTGTGGTATTACTGGATTAGCGCTGCTCGTTAGCTCGTTTAGTATTTACACATCACATTATATACAAAATTAATAAAGATTAGTTTAGCTTCATTGTGTTGTCAACAGTTGTTGGCATATTGCTGTAAATCAATCAATTTGTCAATCAAGCTTACAAAACGTGTGTTCTACTTTTCGTGCGACTTCGAGAAAAGAAAAACAAGTTGCAAAAGGGCAAATTGCAACAGGGCCTTTAGAAAAGGGTGTTTTAGATCTAACTGGTAATATGACGACGGCTCGCCCACGTTTGGATTCGGCGCGAACGCATTTCAT
Organism: Nematostella vectensis; assembly: GCF_932526225.1. Lineage (NCBI taxonomy): Eukaryota > Metazoa > Cnidaria > Anthozoa > Actiniaria > Edwardsiidae > Nematostella > Nematostella vectensis. The sequence goes on from NC_064038.1 coordinate 11,266,393, forward strand.
GCCGGCGTCGTGTGGTGTTCAGAATGACATTTCATGGTTTCTCGTGCCAACAATCTATTCGCAATTCTGCCGTTGCTGCATGCTTGGCTATTTTAGGGGACGAAATCCCTTATGACCCAGCATGTTGTTCGCTTATCAACTCGACACAATCGCCAGTGCAACGTAAAATAGCGAATGTGACGCCGGCAAAAACAATCATGCGTGCGGAATCGAACGTGCGCAAGTCTGCGCTCTAATCCCAGCTGTGCAGATCTAATGCATTTTAATGAATACGATGAAATTAGGACGTCTAGAAAGTTCCACAAAACTTACAACGACTATCAGCACATCCAGACAATTCCACAAGTTCTTGAAGTAGGTAACGACGCCGAGGCCAAAAAGTTTGAGCAGGAATTCCGCAGTGAAGACGACTGCGAACAGGATATTCAGGTAATCCAGCGCCTTCTTGAGAATAGGGCGCCTTGGAAGGTGGACATCCTCAAAGACCTGGACAAGAATATGATACAATAAGAGGAGGAGTAATATGAAAAGGAAGGGGTGGTGGGGAAATACTGGCCTAGCCATAAGAACACTAGCGCCATTTAACGGAAGGGATGGCCGGGTAAGGTAGAATAGCTGACTACCACATAATGACCGAGTTAAGGGTAGCTTACTACTACAGGGTGACCGAGTAGAAAAGCAGAAGGACAACTGATTACGACAGGATGAGCGAAAAAGCGAACGGAAGGATAGCAGACTATCACAGGATGACCGAGTAGGAAAGCGGAAGGATAGTTGATCACCACAGGATGACCGAGTAGGACCTGAGGAAAGCGGAAGGATAGCTGACAACTACAGGATGACCGAGTAGGAAAGCGGAAGGATAGCTGACTACCACAGGATTTTCGAGTAGGACCTGAGGAAAACGGAAGGATATCTGACTACCACAGGATGACCGAGTAAGCAAGCGGAAGGATAGCTGACCACCACAGGATGACCGAGTAGGAAAGCGGAAGGATAGCTGACTACCACAGGATGACCAAGTAATCAAGCGGAAGGATAGCTAACCACCACAGGATGAAAAAGTAAGAGAACAAAGAGATAGCTGTCTACCACAGGATAACTGAGTAAGAAAGCAAAAGGATATCTGACTAACACAGGAATACCGAGTCAAAACGCGGAGGGGAATGACTTCTACAGACCGAATAAATACCACAGGAATACCGAGCCACAAAATGGAAGAGATGACCACCACAGGAATACCGAGAGTGTCTAGGGACTCACCAGTGCAAAGCTGCTCGCAAAAATGATCATCAGAATGCCCCACTCAAAGTACTTGTGCTCTACAAACTTTTTCACATTGAGCCTCGCCGCGCGCCAGGCTCGGTAACCCTGTGTCATCTTCCACTTGGTAACCCACGCGCATGCGCATCGCTGCATACACCAGGGGCAGCACTCGTCGACTTCCGTCATCGCCTCGTCACCCGCGGGACCGTCCCGCAAAGTAAAGGAAGCCGATGGACTCGGGTTGGTTGCCATGGTGAGGTAGGTCTCCTTTGCCGCATCGTCTCGCTTTGCCGTCTCTAACGCTATCGAAAGCTGAAGGAAAAGCGAAAATGATTGGATTTCTGCTGCCTGTACACGAACAGTTTGTTGTTGCAGCCAAGTCCCAGGCGTTCTTACTGGGTTTCCTGTTCTTAGAGATGAGCTGCATACCAATTAATGGCGGCCGTTTTCCTGCATAGTCTAGAGCCTGGGGCGAGCGCGCGGGAAACCTGGGATGTTAGGGCCTGGCCCTATTTTCAATATAGCGGTCTGTAAAATCAAGATAAACACGAATTCCTGCAAGTTTACGTGGAAATTCTAGACGTACGCAGTTCTAAGGTGAAAAAATGATTGAAGCGGACTTCCAAATATGGCATGATATGTCCTAATAAGGAATTGCATGGTCTAAAGCCTGGGACTAGGCTGTTGCTTTTTTTTTGCGATAAATACGCGGAACACCTGCTACAACGCTAACCCTTAATACCAGCTAAATCGTCGCACCCCCTTAACCTTGTTCTTTCTGACGAGCGCCAGTTATGGCTGCAGGTTTTCCTTCTTATTCCTAGGCAAAAACCTGTTTAATTCCACTAGGAGAGGATTACCTTCTTCATGGTGTCCCTATTGATCTTGCCTTTCTTTGTCCCGGCCTGAAAGGCCTGAACCGCGCTAATGATGGACGAAGAGTTCGACACTGCGGAAAAAAATATCATTAGAACAGCAACAAACCTCATCACTCTATCCATCTATCTCGCGCTATGCTCGAGAACCTCTATACTGCGCTCATGGAGAACTCTAGAGCTCCATACGTCTTCCTTATACTGTACCGTCGTTTGGTCCACAATTAGTTCATCCAGATGTAGAGTCGTCCACAAGCCAAGACCAAGCTGTTTCACACGTAGAGTCGTTACGTTCACATAGTTTTCACAAAATTGCAGCCTTATAGCATACGTGTTTTATATGAAGAACTTCTATATGCTGTATACGTTCGTGTCCTCATTATGGAGGACACCAACGGAGTTTGATTAAAGAGTCTGTAAAGTGTCCGTTACCAAGGAGGTTGACAGCTTAATAGAGGTCCGTTTAAAGAGGTTCCACTGTAGCACTCTATCATTAAACAAGACTTACGAGAGTTTGTTGCTGTGCTTCCGTTGGGGGCCTGGGGGGCGGCGTCTTCTCCATCCTGCTCGACACGGATTGTTGGTAGAACTTGGGTCCGTTTTGAGACATTGTTGGATAGCTTGAGTGCTCGACTGATCCTCTTGACGCCTTTCTTAAACCTGGTGAAGTTCGGTTATTAAATTAATTACATTAATATTATAGGGCACGCCACGAGTAAGAAATTAATTATTTCAATATGATCATATCATCGCCATTTTTTTAATTTTACAGTTGTTTTCCTAATATCGTAATCATCACCACCACCAAACATTGATAAACTACCAATGAGGAACTTTGTCACGCAACATACCCTGCAATCATTGCCGTCACCATCATCATTTTTATCAATATCATGCTCCTACCACCAACGCCACCATAACAACAATTTCTACTACCAAAACAAAAACAATCACCACTACCCCATCCTTCCATCCGAAAACAACAACAACAACAACAACAACAAAAAAAACATCATTTGATTATGGCGTTACCTGCTTGGCTTCTCCGTTTTCTTTTCCTTCTCCTCCAGTGATTCACGAGCAAATGCGTTAAGCAACAATGCGAGAAAGAGGTTCAGCACCTAAAAGACACGCAAATGAGAATGTTGTGTTGCCGGTGGGTGACAAACGGATTAACTGATTCTAGCCATAGCATACAAATACATAGCCACTTACTGTCGAATCCGTTGTATTGCGACGCCGCATTTTCAAAACATCGATTTGTTTTTGTCTTTTGGGATTTTCTGTTCAGCCACTCAAATATTATTCTAAGCCAATCAGATTCTTGCCATCTCTCGCCTAGTGCAGTTGCCTGGCTTTCTGTCGTGACACTGTGTGGTTTTCGTGCAGAGGATCGCCAAGGAATTGCACAAAGCGAGACTCTGATTGGCTCAAAATGGTTTAACTGACGGAACAGAAAACCAAAACAAATCGTGTTTTGAAAACGCGTGTCGCGATACAACGGATTCGATAGTAAACATGACGGCAATATTATACTAGACAAAACATAAATATTCATAAGATTAGGAGGCGGACAAGGAGGCCTGGTTCCACCGTTTGATAGTGGGATCGAGCATGGCAATAATATACAGCAAGAATGTTCTCGAATTTTCTCTTGTATATAGCCATAACATCATAAAAATACGGGTGAGGGGGTTTGTTTTCGAAAGTGTCGAGCCCGAATTTTTAAATTGATTAAAATAGATGATAAATGGAAGGACGTTAATGAATGCTGTTTTTTGTTGCTTTTCGATATACCGTTTGTAAGCATGGGGAAGCATGTACATTGCGTCCACAGTCTCGGTTTGTTTGAACGCGCTCCTATATAGACCTCTAGACACTAGAGATGTCGGCTGAGCACCCGCCACTTAAAGCCATCTCCGCATTTCGTTAAATCTTCTTTTAAAAACTGTCGTTTTTCTAGCTTTCTCGGTCATTTCCTTATTAGGCATTACATATCACATTTCAGAGTCCGCTTTAATCATTTTTTCGCTTTTTTATCGCTCTAGAGCTTTGGAAGTCGAGAATTTCCACGTAAACTTGAAATTCGTGCTGGCAGCCATCTTGGAAATGGAGCCTAGTCCCTAACGTTTTTGAATATCCCGCGCGCTCGCCCCAGGCTCTTTTAGACCATTTAGAAAAACGACAGCAATTGATTGATATGCCGCCCCTACATGAAATGTTTCACCCACCAAAAAGTTCCCAATGACGAGCGCCGTCAGGAAGAAGATGGACGAGACAGGGTTGGTGACGCGCATGCAGTCGTGTAGCGGTTCTATCCACTCGCCGCACAGCACGCGGAAGATCATCATGAACGAGTGCCAGAAGTCCGTGAAGTTCCACCGGGGAATCTGTACCAAGGATTTGACATTAGCGGAAATAGAAGCCCCGTGCGCGAACAGCGCCAATAGGGTCGGTTTGAGGCTAGCCTAGCAAGGCTGACGCTGTTTGCATAATGCTGAAAGTCCGTAGACCCGACTTGCTTGAAAATGCTGATTTGTTTTTGTTTCTAATATTCAAAACTCTCATCATTTTCTAAAAATACAACTTTTCCAGTATTATTTGATCCTTTGAATATATAACTGAGTTGTTATAGTAGTAGAATGGGTTACAATTCGCCGTGATTCAAGCGGATTTAATTTACTACTGAGATGATCATTTACATAGAGTTTTATAGCCTACGAAACCTCGCATCACACAAATCGGATCGACGGGCTTTAATGATTATATTATTAGAATAACACAAATGTAACCAATGTGTCCAAAGGAACGTTTGTCTGTATGTCCGTCCGTCAGTCCGTCCTGTCTGTCTGTCTGTCTGTCTGTCTGTCTGTCTGTCTGTCTGTCTGTCTGTCTGTCTGTCTGCCTGCCTGCCTGCCTGCCTGCTTTGGTCAATAAAGCCGCGTTTCCACCTCAAGATGCATTTCCATCGCGTTTCCATCTCAAGATGCACTCGCCTTGCCTTGAGTTGTCAAAGCCCTTTTCGGGGTTTATTGTATAACACCATCTATAAAACAATGGCCGTGTTGGGAAACAGGGGGTGGTGGTGGTGGTGGTGGGGGGGGGGGGGTTTGCTTACCCTTCCATAGAACTTTGCGGGCGTGTAATGCTGTTCAAAGATCTGCATGCCGACAACAGCGAGCATGTACACAACTATCCCTAGTACAAGAGTTAGGTTACCAAGCTGTCCCACAGACCGGGCTATCGTAGAAAGTAGCATGTTCATGGTCCGCCAGGACTGCGCCAGCTTGAAAACGCGGAGCTGTAACATAAGTCAGAACACTTTAGAAATCGTACTGACGACAATGAATTCGGTGGTACCTCTATTAAAAGCGGCCATTCCCATTAATGGAGCGGGCCTGATCTAGTCGTAATTCCCACTAAAAGTTGTCGAGTGCAGAGCTCAATAACAAGAAGTAAAAAGATAGGATCAAGTTTGAAATAATACCTAAAACATCTGCAATAAATTTGGGGAATTTTAGAAAAATAGTTATATTAGTAAAAATAGTTATTTTGTTTCTCACGGAAATGACCACTTTTATACCTTTTATATTGCAGGTTCTTATTTTTTAAAGCAGCAGCGGCAACTATCTATTACAATCCCAATGTATATTTCCCCATTACTATTTATAATTCAAGGGCCCAGAGACCCCTTCGGTGACAAAAATGAACCTGAAAAAAAGAAGAAAAAAAATCCAGCAAGCCAAAATCTCTAGGTTAAAAAAAATCAATTCAAAAATAAATACATAAATACATAAATAACCACCATGAAAACCCAACCAACGAAAAAAAAATCCGATACTTTCCCGACACGTGACATACCAAATGGTCCGCCCCTAAAAAGGAATAATTAAGGGTTTCTTTCTCACCAGTCTGAATGTTCTAAGGACGCTAAGACCCGAATCATAGCCGTGGGTAGCCGCCTCGGCAATCAGGTCTACTATGCTGATAGTCACAATAAACCCATCGAAGATATTCCACCGACTTTTGATGTAGCCCCGGCAACCGAACGCCATCAACTTGAACACCATTTCCAGCAAGAAGATTGTGGTGAATACCTGGACAAATAAAAGAGTTGCATTACTTGAATTCTGTGGTGTAGTTTGGGTCCTGATGGTCTTTACTAGTCTGATTTTTTTCAATTGGATACATCATAAACCACTCCCTTGTAGGAACAACCGACTCTTTCTCATATCTACATCTTGGCTATGCCACTTCCATGAACCTAGGCAATATCGGCCCTTTTCTCTTGTCTGTTCCCTTGCTTTTTCTCTAAAGCAAGACGAAGACAAATATCCATATTATGGTATTCAACCCACCCCTCACTCATGGCCCTACCGTCGGCTTCAACCTCCATCTTCAAACCTTTCTTCATATCTCCAGTGCAAGCCAAAGGTTACGGTTCATCTTGTGGTACTTCACCGTACAACAAGTCCACCCTCCTTCCCCCCCTTCCTACTGACAACCCCACCCCCTGCCCTACATATCTCGTTTCCTATCTCCAGAGCAAGCCGAAGATCACTGCCCTTAATGCAATACAATGCCCTTAAGGTCATTGTATAATTGCTCCTGTCAAATAGAAAGACGAAGAAGATAAGATGATAACAGGAAAAAACGAAGCCGAAGATCACTGTTCATATTGTGGTACTCTACCGCACAATAACCCCACACGCCAACCACCACCGCCAACCATTACTTTTAACGGCCCCACTGACAAGCAAACTCACCCAATCCCCCTCCCTTGAATACCCTTATTTGTTATCTCCAGTATGCAAGCCATAGATCACTGTTCATATTGTGGTACTCCACCGTTGAACAACTCCACCCCCCGCCCCCCCAAATCATGACCCTGTTAACACGCCACCCCTACGTACCTTATTTCCTATCTCCAGTGCAAGCCTTAGAGCACTGTTCATATTGTGGTCCTCCATCGTTCAACAACTCCCCCCCCCCCACCATGGCCCTATTAACAACCCTCTCCCTACGTACCTTATTCCCTATCTCCAGTGCAAGCCTTAGAGCACTGTTCATATTGTGGTCCTCCATCGTTCAACAACTCTCCCCCCCCCCCCCCCCCCCCCCCCACCATGGCCCTATTAACAACCCTCTCCCTACGTACCTTATTCCCTATCTCCAGTGCAAGCCTTAGAGCACTGTTCATATTATGGTACTCCACCGTTGAACAACCCCACCCCCCCCCCCCCCAAAAAAAAAAAAAAAAAAAAAAAACATGGCCCTATTAACAACCCTCTCCCTACGTACCTTATTTCCTATCTCCAGTGCAAGCCTTAGAGCACTATTCATATTGTGGTACTCCACCGTAAGAAACATAGTATTCAGCACAATGCATCCCGTAATAAAAGTATCAAACAAAGGGTCCATAATCATCTTGTTAACGCGGTCTTGTACACGCGCCCAGTGCTTGGATCTTCCCTTGCTCGATTTCCGCCGTGACAATACCCTCCCTCTAGAGTAGGGTGAGGAGGATCTCGACCCATTCACTCTCCCTTCCTCAGTTCTTCTGTTTTTCGCTTCTTGTGTGGATTGTTCACTAATAGCACTAAGCTTGCGTATAAAAGACGGTCTCATCTCAACTGGACGCAATGTCACAAAACTTGTTTCCCCTTCACCGCTTGGTGTTGGCGATTGCGGCGAGACGTCGCCATTGGAGTTCGAACCACTTGATAAAAACCCTATTTGTACATTATTATCTTTTGCGGGAGAAATCAAAGATGGCGATTGAAGACTCTCTGTCCTGGTAGTCCTCGATTCGTTGTTATTTTCTAAATGATTAAGTTCTATTATTGTGGAGCCTGGTTCGTTGTGTGACGGAAGAGCAGCGTGACTGCTTTCTACGTCACTTGCGTGGCTCGTTTCCGTTTTGGACGGAGGCATAGCGAAGCAAGGCATACAAAACGAGAGCTTACACTTGCTAGCGAGAGAGATTGTCTTTGTTTTGCCATTTAGTAGAAGCCTAGGAACTGCACGCCCATGGAAGGAGTAAGAAGAGGCAATGCCCTTAAGGTCATTGTATAATTGCTCCTGTCAAATAGAAAGACGAAGAAGATTAGATGATAACAGGAAAAACACAGCAACATATATGGTGTGGTTGTGATGGTGATGATGACAATGATGATTATCATAACCGGGGCTTGATGTCTAAAAGAAGGGGTGAAAAGGGCATCCGAAATATAATTATTTCAATCATATTGATGATGGTGGTGGCGATGATGATGATAATGAAAAATGACGATACTGATATGACGATTAATTGACGCTACCCACCCTGTCCTGTAAAGAGACGACCTCCTGTTGGTAGGATACCGCTACTACAGCAAGCACTAGATTTAGGAGGTAGAACGAACCGAAGAAGATGACAGTGGCAAAATAGATGACATACCAAGAACCAAGCGCCGAGAGAACCTATAGGAACAACACACTTATCATACATACTGCACTTGTTGCAAACAAATATCGCGAGTCATGACGTTACGCCGCAAGTGTATACAAGGCTTTATGACATTATGTGTAACGTCGTACCAGGCTTTATGTCATTATGTTTTAGCGTCGCCAGTGTGCACCAAGCTTTACGTCATTATGTTTTAGCGTCGCCAGTTTGTTCCAGGTTTTATGTTGTTACATCGGCAATGGGTAAAAGGCTTAATGTGTTTACATCGCCAGTGTGTATTAGACTTTGGCCTTGCGTCGCCATTGTGTACCAGGCTTTATGTGTTTACATCGCCAGTGTGTATTAGACTTTGGCCTTGCGTCGCCATTGTGTACCAGGCTTTATGTGTTTACATCGCCAGTGTGTATTAGACTTTGTCCTCGCGTCGCCATTGTGTACCAGGCTTTATGTGTTTACGTCGCCAGTGTGTATTAGACTTTATGTCCTTGCGTCGCCATTGTGTACCAGGCTTTTATGTTGTTACGTCGCCAGTCTATACAAGGCTTTATGGTATATTATTACGTCGACAGTGTGGTCTAGGCTTTACGTTGTTACGTCGCCAGTGTATACTAGGATTTGTGTCATTATGTTATTATTTTGCCAGTGTGTACCAGGCTTTATAGTATTACGTCGCCAGTGAATACTAGGATTTGTGTCATTATGTTATTATTTTGCCAGTGTGTACCAGGCTTTATAGTATTACGTCGCCAGTGAATACTAGGATCTGTGTCATTATGTTATTACTTTACTAGTGTGTACCAGGCTTTACGTTATTACGTCCCCAGTGTATACTAGGATTTGTGTCATTATGTTATTACGTCGCCAGTGTATACTAGGATTTGTGTCATTATGTTATTACTTCACTAGTGTGTACCAGGCTTTGTGTTGTTACGTCGCCAGTGTATACTAGGATTTGTGTCATTATGTTATTACTTTGCCAGTGTGTACCAGGCTTTATAGTATTACGTCGCCAGTGTATACTTAGGATTTGTGTCATTATGTTATTACTCCACTAGTGTGTACCAGGCTTTACGTTATTACGTCGCCAGTGTATACTAGGATTTGTGTCATTATGTTATTACTTCGCCAGTGTATACTAGGATTTGTGTCATTATGTTATTACGTCGCCAGTGTATACTAGGATTTGTGTCATTATGTTTATACGTCGGCAGTGTATACTAGGATTTGAGTCATTATGTTATTACGTCGCCAGTGTATACTAGGATTTGTGTCATTATGTTGTTACGTCGCCAGTGTGTATCAGGCTTTATGTGTACAAGGTTTTATTTTACATTTTTACACTCACGTAGTTGTAGACGTTTTCCCAGAAGTCCATAGTGACCAATTGGAAAGCAGTTATAAGTGCCCATCCAAAGTTATCAAAGCTCGTGAAACCATAGTTGGGGTTTTCACCCACACCTGGCATACACGTGTAGTTAGAAGGACATTGACTGCAAAAAAAAAAATAAAATAAAGTTCTGTCTGGTTGGCGAAAGCAATTGATATTTAGCAGGAAACATGGAAGGCTAATAAAGATGCCATATAATGGCGGTGCTGATTGTTGTGGTGGCGACGGTGATGTTGATGGTTATGGTGATGGTGGTGGTGATGGTGATGGTGGTGGTTATATTGGTAGTGATGTTGTTGATGGTGATAGTGATGGTGGTGGTGATGGTAGTGGTGATGGTGATGGTGGTGGTGATGGTGGTGGTTATATTGGTAGTGATGTTGTTGATGGTGATAGTGATGGTGGGTGATGGTTATGGTGATGGTGGTGGTGATGGTGGTGGTGATGGTGATGGTGGTGGTTATATTGGTAGTGATGTTGTTGATAGTGATGGTGGTGGTGATGGTAGTGGTGATGGTGGTGTTGATGGTAACGGTGGTGATGGAAGTTGTGATGATAATGATGATGATAACTTACGACGCAGTGGAGTAGTTTCCGCAGACTAAAGGTGTAGAGGAGGATCGATCAATATACCAGTACGCTGAGATAAAGAGAAGATAAAACGATCAATGAAATGCACACATTTTACTTCATTACAAATTCTCTCAAAAGACGTCTGTTTTATACACGTTTGATATTTAATTAGCACAAGAATATGCATCACTACGCTTTGCCGTTTCCAATATGATGGGGATCCCTTGGAATCTGTGCGCAAAAGCGGTTTATTAGGTGCGATGCCTTGGTATTAATGTGAAATTATGGATTAGGAGGATGGAAGACAGAAGAAAAATGCAAACATCTCGGATTTACGTACTAAAATAAAAATGGTTATCTTTTTTCTCTATTTTTTGTTTCTTTTTTTCTACCAGAATGTTCTTAGTCCAGAACGTTTGTTTTATTAGGCGGCACTCGCTTAATTTTTAGTTTATTGTAGACTACTGAATTAAATAAAAAAGTATCTAAAAATGTCCAGTTCCGCTATAATTAGTAATTAATTTTGTAAAAACAAGACTCACTTGAGTTGGATATGTATGATGAAAATTCAGTTGTAAGATTCTGTGGTAACTTTAAGACGCATTTATTTCTAAGTGCGCCCACGAAGAGCTGCATGCCAACAAGCGCGAATATACACAAGAAGAATGTCGTCAGGATGAGGACGTCTGACAACATCTTCATAGACTTAAGTAATGCGTTCACCATCGTCTTCAAACCTGGACAAAAATATACAAGAGACACTGTTAGCAACTTTTTGTTTTGTTATACCACATTAAACGTTTTAAAGAATCAAAAGACTTGTGACAACATCTTCATAGACTAAGGAAATGAGTTCGAACGAGTTCACGATCGTTATAAAACCTGAGCAAACTTTGGAATACGCTGTTTATGACATCCATATTACACGAAATTAAACGTTTATTCAATCAAAACAAATGATGTACTTTGTAAAGGTTTTTATTTGTCTGAACGGTTGTACACACTACAGATACTATCATGCTGTTTACGAGTAACCATATAATAGATGATGATTTAGCCATAATAATAATGATGATGGTGATGATTTGGTGGGCATAATAGCGATGATGATGATGACAATTCAGTGGGTTTAAAGTTGATGATGATGATTATGATTCCATAAAGACAATAATGTTTATGGTGATGAAGAAAAAAATTGAATTATGATTCTGATGAAGACAACGAAAATGTAGTTGTGATGTAAATAATGAAAATGATGATTATGATAATGGTTATGACGGTGATGGTGATAATGATGGTGATGATGATGATAAAGTAAATACGGCGGTTGTAATAATGACCTCTTAGGTATGATGATTCATCTGGCTAAGAGCTGTTACGAGTCTGTTGTTAGTGATGACAAGTTGGTGATTATAAATTATTAATAATAATAATGCTGCTTTTGGTAATGTATCTGATATATTCATTCTTACCTTCTACGGCTGATATGGTCCGTAACGCTCGTAAAACTCGAAATGTTCTAATTCCAGACAAGTTTGCGACATTGGGTATAAGAGTAACATAACTGAAAATAAAACAAGGTAAATAAAACAAGTAATTAAATATGTTACGAAAAAACTATACGTTTTTTAAGACCGTCTATATAACAGCACATCTTCAGCAAGTGCAAATTTCTCATCCCAGAATTCATCCAGTCAACTCAAGTACAAGCTTAGTGTTGTCGCATGCCTTCGACCGAGGAGCATGCTGGGTATGGGGGAACCTTGACCCTAGTGCATGCTGGGTAAGTCGCATATCCTTGTAATCTTTGTAATCTTTGTTTATCGAGGGTTGCATATTTAACCGAATATACAGTTTTCTAACATATGGCCCTCGGTTAGTAAGCACTGTCAATGGGGGTGGTCACTGCCAGAGGGTTTATTGCGTCCCCAGTGGTTCTTTTACGTCCCTTCGGTTCAGGTTAATGTAGTGCAGCTTGAAGAGACGGGACCTCTGGTTTGGTGTCCTTATCCGAGAAGACTGGAAACACGGGAGAATAACTTCAACTCACTTGTGACACAAATTCAAACCAAGGCAGGAACCCGGAAAAATCCCCAGCTGAGCCAGGATTCGAACCTTGGCCACAGCGGTGAGAGGCCGACGCGCTAACACACTTGGCCACCCGTGCTTCCAGCATGCCATGCTTGGCCAAGGTGCATGATGGGTATGGAGGGAATCTCAGCCCTAGTGCATGCTTGGCCTGTCACCGAGGTGCATGCTAAATATAGGGAAACATCAACCGTATGGCATGCTGGGTATGTCGCATATCCTCGACCGAGGTGCATGCTGGGTATGGGGAAACCTCAACCCTGAGAAAACCTCAACCCTGGTACAACGATAAAGAGCGCTAATGAGACTGAACGTGATATCCAGTAAATGTAGAAAGTTTCGTGCAATATTTATTTTCGTAATTATTGGTAATGAAGTATCAAAATGTGAAAAAAGAGGTACTCACCCTAGAAAAACTACGACGAAGTCGAGCCAATTCCACGGATCTCTTAAATATGCATATTCGTGGAATAGAAATCCTTTAGCGATAATTTTTAAAAACATTTCTATTGTGTAAATGGCTGCAAAAACATACCTGAAAAAGAGATAAAAATAATCTGTTAATAGGAAATTGCAAAAAAAAAAATCCTCCAGAACAATGCGGGGCCTTCACAGATGATCAACTCAATGAATGTCGATTCGACCTGTGCGACAACATTGTTGATCAATATTTAGTTTATTTTAAAAAATGACCTTACCTATACTTTTTCATAATAGACCATTTCTATTGTGTGGTTGATTTCTAAAATTTCACTGTGATTCTAAGCGGATTAAGTTCGCTACCAAAATGAATATTTCATGAACACAAGGATTATAGACTAATTAACCACGATAATGTTAAAAATCCACTAAATTCATTTTTAGAAAAGTGAAAACCTTTCTTATCCACCTGTCAATCAGGTAATTCTTGACCAATCAAGACCACACGACTGCAACTTACTCTGGTTCCTCTGGTGCGTTCTTGATCGCCAGAAATATACAATTCACTATGATGGTTAGTAGTATAAAAAATTCAAAAAATCTGATATACAGTTAAGAAATTGATAACGAAACACAATAATGCCCTCGTAAGCCCAAAAAGCATGGACGAAGATCCAGCGGTATTTTTACGGCCGCGATAAGAGGCCGCAAAGACTCTGGGTCTCAGAACATGATGAAAGAGTATTGTCTACACAAACCCCCCTCCCCCCAATAACACTACCAGTATATTTCATGAATTTTGCGCTTGAATGATTTGCGTGAAATGGAAGTTAGTACACAGAAAACACAAGTGTGACAAAATTAACAGCGCACGAAAAGAGAAAAGCGTCATATCCACATTTAATGTCGCTTTACGCGTGAAAAGGAAATGCCCGCTTTGCAACGCAATGAATACACTAGGCACGACTATGGCAGAATATGGGGGGGAGACAGACCGATCGAAAGCGAGTTAGCGTGACGTGACGACTAGCGCGTGACGTAGCAACTGTAGTGTAAGCATATGACCTTTAGGCCTCACTCATCTCCCCTACACTCCGCGTGAAGGATCGGACGAGAGTATTGGCTGGTCCACAAACGCACAAGCACACCTTATAGCAAACAAACCCCGCTTGGGGAAGTCGTCAGACAGAACTAACCGCAGACTCTCGGAGATACTCCCCGGTTTATTTCAATAATAAAGCAATGATTAAGTTAATACTTGTTTACAGTTGATCGCCAAGCTAACACTGCCTGTACACACAAAGAAACCTGTCAGCAAAAGGGAGGGAGGGTGGGCAAATGTTTCTTTACAGTACCCGTAGCTTATGAAGCGAAAGAGCGAATGACTTTACTTTAGGTGTGGCGCTTTATATAGGTAGATAGCGACCAATAAGAATTAAGAACGTGTATAGTAAGGTATCTCACGTGAAACATATTGAGTAATAGCGGTGCTATCGTAGCATGATACGTGTACTCGTACGATATAATTTACGAGTGACCTTTGAGCCTGGCTCCGGCTCCATTAACTGAAATTACCGTCCCTAGTGGTGACGGTAATTTTGGATTAATGTCGCTTTACGCGTGAAAAGGAAATGCCCGCTTTGCAACGCAATGAATACACTAGGCACGACTATGGCAGAATATGGGGGGGAGACAGACCGATCGAAAGCGAGTTAGCGTGACGTGACGACTAGCGCGTGACGTAGCAACTGTAGTGTAAGCATATGACCTTTAGGCCTCACTCATCTCCCCTACACTCCGCGTGAAGGATCGGACGAGAGTATTGGCTGGTCCACAAACGCACAAGCACACCTTATAGCAAACAAACCCCGCTTGGGGAAGTCGTCAGACAGAACTAACCGCCACAAGATGCAGAATGCATCCCCCCAAACGCAATAACAACAATGCTTAAGTCAGAGTGACAGGCTGGACTATCGCCATTTTTGGTGCAGCAGTTAATAAAATGTTTTGTGGTGTACGTACGTAAAGCTGGTAGCAATCAGAGGACCAACGACCAAGCACTTTGATAAGCCAGTCGGGCAGGCCTGCAGCGGCAGCGCAGCTTGCCGCCCCAATTCTAAATGAGTGCCCCTTTAAACTGCTATGAGGAAGGCCGCAAGCGCGTGCTGCGTCTCTAAGAATGCTAGAGACCAATGACCGAGTTAGGTATTTACCGGAACGAAACCGAAAAAGTGGTCCTGTTGTGTACCCACAGATGCGAACGAACTCTTGCATCGCGGACACGGCGCATAGGTCGCAACCGGAGCGTGCGATTGTCAAAACGGTGCCTTGCCTGAAAGGGTCGGTTTTGGATGCCTTAATGACGACTTTCATGTAAAGCGGTGCTGAAGGGTTAGGGTGGAAATTTATGTCGACTGGAGATAAGTTATAAACTATGTCAAAGTTGCGTACGCCTGGGCAAGTAAACTCACTACAACGTAAAAAACCAAAAAAGGCAAGTGTGAATGCCGCCCAAATCATATGGAAATCATGTGCGCTTAGCCAGCTAAGCAAAACCGGACGAATGGCTTTTAAGAGCTGTGGAGTTACGGGTTGACGAGCTGTTTTGTGCTGACCCTGCACCCGTAAAATGCCCCGCAAAACCTTGTTTAAAATTAGGCGACCCTGTATAGGGTCCTGAAATCCGTTTTCGATGTGCATGTTGCGAACGGCCGCCAAGTATGTGCGAATAGTACCGTGCTTTACTCTACGCGCGAGAAAGGTAACAAAATAGATAAGAGTACTCTCACTAGCTGGGAGAATGTCTCCGTGGCTGTCAAAAAGCCTATTCATGAGGCAGAAGTCAATGAACTGTTTCTCGCCTGCGTGATAAGTGCGTTTGGTGTTGATAGCAAGGGCCTTATCAGCGTAGTGTTTCACCTCGCGCGTTAGAGGGTCATTAGCGAAGGCGGGATGACACAAGGGGTCTGGTCCGCGGCCGGTGCGAGCTCTCTGAATCGTGCCATCTGAAACCGAGAAAGTGCATCAGAAATGCCGTTGAAATGACCTGGTACGAAGCGACAACGCACAACAAAATTGTGAGCCATGGAAATGCCTACTAAGTGACGCATAAGTGACATAATCCTGGGCGCTTTTGAGTGACCTGTGTTGACAATGTGAACGACTGATTGATTGTCACACCAGAACTGAATTCGCTTGCCCGAGAACTCGGAGCACCATAGGGAGCAGGCTACTACTATAGGAAATAATTCTTGCCATTCGATACTAATGCCTGTCTTTTTGGATATGGCGAGGTGAGGCGGCCATCGGCCTTGGAACCAGCGCCCAGAGAAGTAACCGCCGAAACCGATACTACCGCTAGCGTCGGAATAGAGTTCCATATCCGGGCTGGTTCGGATTGCTTCTTCGAGGAAGAAAGCTTTGCCGTTCCAGTTCTCCGTAAACTGCTGCCAAATTGCTAAATCTTGAAAGAAACCGTGGCTCAATTTGACGTGATGAAATCGGTGATTTACCCGACGCGTGAGATCTATGATGCGCTGAAGGAAAGTTCTACCCGGAACAACAACGCGGCAGGCGAATTGCAAAGTGCCGATTAAGGATTGAAGCTCTATGAGGCGAGCGGAACGCTTTCGCTTGAAATCCCGCAAGGATGCTTTAAGACGTTCTAATTTATCGGAAGGTAAGCGCGCCTCCATACGTAGGGTATCGAGCTCGATTCCCATAAATTCAAGTGTAGTACTAGGACCGATTGTTTTGGAAGCCACAACAGGGGCCCCCACTGAGATAAAGAATTTAAGCAGTCTTGTGAAACTCTCTAAACAGCCTAGTTTAGATGACTCCGCTACGAAAAAGTCATCCAATATGTGAATAACATTACGAACGTTGTAATTATGTTTAAGAACCCACTCTAGCGCTTCGGAGAGTTGATTAAATAAAAACGGCGCCGAGCGTAAACCAAAAGGCAAATATAAATCCACATAATAACGAGACTCCCAACGGACCCCCAGTAAATTCCAGTCGTTCGGGTGTATTGGAATTAGACGAAACGCCGATTTGAGGTCGGTTTTTGCCATAAAGGCACCTTTGCCGAGTGAGGTGAGAATGCTAATAGCGTCGTCCACTCTAACGTACTGGAGTGAGTAAGGGTCTTTAGGAATTCCATCGTTAATGCTATCTCCCTCGGGGAAAGATAAATGATAAATAGTGCGCCAGTCGGCCGAATGTTTTTTGGGCACTACCCCAACTGGGTGGCATTGAAAGTTAGGTAATGGGGGCGCGGAGAACGGGCCTGCCATACGACCTAAGTTGACCTCTTTTTCTATGTTTTTTGAAATTATCTCAGGGTGCACCCGAGCTGAAATAAGATTAGGTGAAACACGAGACTTTTGGGTGCCATCAAAACCGATGCGGGCACCGAAACGTAACGAATTAAGTAGGGAAGTCACGAATTCACGATCTGGATGGTACGATAGTTCCTGTTCTAGAAGATCTATTTTAATCGGTGTACTTATCGTTGCCTTTCTTTTACTGTGCAGCTGGGCGACCCGGAGCTTGGCTTCTGTTGCCTTGGCGCTGGCATGCGGATGCGGAGATTCCGGCGCGACACTGGTGAGCGGGATGGGAGTCGGCGCATTTTTGGCAAACGTGGGGGTAGATGCAGGCTTGACGGGAACAGCCGGTGACTCGGTTGAAGTCGAAGCACACGTTGTTACGATGAATGCGCGGTGAGCGGTGTGTGGCGAGGCGGTGTTGACCAGAAGGGCAGTCTTCGGAGCGATGGAAAGGGCTGGAACACGAAGCGCAGTGCGGTTTAGCCAACCCGGCGAATGTTACCGTCCACAGTTCAAGATTGACACGATCCCAGGGAATTGAGCGATCCTGAGCGGCATAGCGGCGAAAGTTCTCATCATATGTGAGCCACGCAAAACCCCGGTATTTTGCCGCCGCGGATGAAATGATCGCTTGGTATTGGATCATCTCCCGGGCCCGTCTTGGAAATGCCGTGACGATCGTAAGCGCATACCGCGTGTATGCGATGACCCATTTATAGAATGAGTCTATGCTCTGTCGTTTATTGCGCAAGAGCCTGACGCTCTCCGAGTTCTCGGCGAAACCAAGTTGGAATTCGGGCCCGGCGTGCGCAAGATTATCGGGGAGAAGGAGAGCAAGATCGATGTACTCACCCCGAGTAATCTTGCCCTCTAGTGCCTCGTCCAATGGGCGATCGAGAACCAAGGGAGACGCCGAGCCAGGAGTGCCTTCGCTTGCGACGACTGGTGGTGATGGAGTGTCCTGTTGTGGTGGTCGCCAACTTGCGAGAGCGTCGGACACAGTTTTCCGTATTACCGACAGCTGGGCTTCAGAAAAACCGGTCGGATCCGTCGGATGACTGGTGGTCGGATCCGTCGGATGACTGGTGGGCGCTTGGCGCCCCCTTTTGCCCCTCGGGGCTGAAGGTGAAGCCTCCTCACCGCCTCGAGTGGCTTGCCGGAGGCGATCTATTTGTTGCTGCCGTGTTCCACCAGAGGGCAGGTTGAGGGCTTGTAGTCGCAGACCAAGCACCTCGGTAGAAAGGCGAGAAAACTCATCTCCTCCAGACAAACGCGAACGTTTAGGCATATTCAAATGTTTCTTTACAGTACCCGTAGCTTATGAAGCGAAAGAGCGAATGACTTTACTTTAGGTGTGGCGCTTTATATAGGTAGATAGCGACCAATAAGAATTAAGAACGTGTATAGTAAGGTATCTCACGTGAAACATATTGAGTAATAGCGGTGCTATCGTAGCATGATACGTGTACTCGTACGATATAATTTACGAGTGACCTTTGAGCCTGGCTCCGGCTCCATTAACTGAAATTACCGTCCCTAGTGGTGACGGTAATTTTGGATAAAACCTGCAAAGGCGTCTAGTCTGCAAGAAACAAACAATACTAAGCATTATCACCACCAAACAATAACAAATATCAAGGGACAAAGCCATCGAAAACAAAGTAATAAACAATCTTTATACATACATAAAGGATGTGTCAAGGATGAAAAAGAAATATACACACACAAAGAAAGAATCTAATGATGGTGTTGGTGTGATTTGAACCCGCATGTCAACCACGGTACCCCAACTATCCCTCCATTCGCTTGGTTGGAAAAAAGTGTGACAGGCGGGAATATACCCCTCCCTAACAAAACTCCACATCTTTCTAGCCCACTAATCTATTTAAAGACTTAGTTGCTTTATCTTATTAGTAACGTGAATATTCACGAAGGCGGAAGGACGACGACGACGCTCAGGTTGGATTTATCCATGTGTGCTAAAAAATGTGGTATCGCGCGCTCGCGCTATCATTCGTGTTATGAGATGACGTATTTCAAGGATACTGATTTGTTATACAAACAATGACTGCTTTTCTAAATGGATGTAAGGGGCCAAACAAGCAGAGCGACTTCTCCTTGCTGAAGCGATAGACGTACTGCTTACCAAACCGACTTGCGACCACCACAAATGTCTGGAAAAAAGAGGAAACTAGTAAGATAGACGTAATAATTGGATTACATCCTATCGCCCCCAAGAACAAAACGTTATGCTATCAGAAAGTGCGCAATGCAGCATGGGTAGTCCTAAATTCCCTTTTCTCCTCACATGATCACATTTGTATCTGACAATGAACTAAGCTTGCAGTTTTATAATCTTCAAATCACTAAACGCTGTGCTTTCAGACAGTCCAGCTGCATTGACACTTCAACTCACCCTCCCCCCCTCCCCTCATTTTCACATCAACACAGCGCACAATTAGAAATTCCTTTCCTTCGATTCTCACATTACTGCATCGCCATAAGACAAGAGTCATATTTGTGTTATGTCACTTCAAGATATGTTGCACGCTTTATCGAGCCTCTATCAGCCGCCATTTTGTCATCCTAGCAAGTGTGAGAAAGCATCCATTCCCGGCATCGGCTGATTTGTTGACGGATGTACTATATTTTCGATTCAATTTGGTGAATAAAGCATAAGATTTTATTTTTATAAAATAATTTATCTTGTTGTTGTTGTTTTTTCATATTATTTTCTGTCAATATTGCTGAGAACAATAACAAAAGTGTGGCTAACATGGGCTCTTTAATGTCTAAACTTAGCCCTTTGCCCAGACAATAATTGTATTACAATTTGATTATATTGACTTGGGCGGGAAAGGTGCGATAGCGGTAATCCCCCAACACAATCCCATGTAATTAACGCCAAACAAGCCAAAAATAATTTGCTATGAGTTGAATTTGCAATGGAGGGTTAGCCAAAACATGCGGTTCTTTTATAGAAGAATTAATGGATGATCAGCCTCCGAGGAAAATATAAGCATCACACTATATAGAAGTAGTATAGAGGGGTTCAATAAGGCATATTCAGTTTGAAGTTTGTTAAGGGTTAATTAGACGGACATATTTAGATACAAAAAAAAGCTGTGATACTTAATACGGTTATCGTAGGGGTATATAGCCGATGATATATAAAGATAATATAAGGGGAAGTAGATTCTATTTTGAAAATACAAGCAAAGGGTGAACCAAATGAATAAACTGGGTTATGCTTCATAAAATAAAATTAAAACACCGACTTCACCAATAAATTTAAGTAAACAAAGTAACGAATTGAAACAAAGACAGAAACATGGTATCTGCTTTTTTAATGGAAAGACATCAGAATAATGTATCTCTAGGATGAACAATGAAAAATAAAGTGTTTGATTATAACTAAGGTCTTAAAAAACAAAAGAAAGAATATTAATAAAAGAGAAGGTAAAATGACTTTAAAATAAAATCAGCTGGATCGGTTTACATTGTGGGATGACTTACTTTGGCGTTGACGACCTTCCATAACGAAATAACGACTTGTTTAAGGAAAATCGAGCTTGTACTTAAACGTAGAACTCCAAAAGAAAGTCGCGGAACAAGGCTTTCACCCATCAGTTCCAAGAAAATTCAGCGAATTCCGACAAAGATAGTATCGCAAATACAAACATCAAGACGCGGTAGTGTACATTTGAAATCATACAAAGTGTATTTAATAAATTATGAATTGTTAGTGGATTAAGTATTCAATTCATTCCGTACTATCGCATAGAAGAAAAATACGGATAAATGGTCAAAAGGGCGGCAAAAATTGGTTGAGTTTTGCTATAAAGCCCTTAGCTAATCGTAGATTTGGTTTAGTGAGAGAGATACTCGACTGGGTTTGACTGCAAGAACATGCAAATATATTTCGCCACATATAGAGAGGGTGGTATTAGATCCACCAATCCTCGCCATTCACGCCATGGGAGCACACATTTGAGTTAGTTATTTTCATGAGAGTGTCTGAAGGGAACCAATTGATAGGATTAAAGAATTTGAAGTGAAAACAATAAGATATCAGTGTCAACATCAGCAAAAGCAGATCAACATCAAAAACAATAACAAAAGTTATTATTGTATTACAATGATTTTTTCTATGCATGGCTTTTATAGGAGAAAGAAAATGATATTTTTTTAACACACGAAAAAACAATGGACGTGTTTTCTTTGCACACAACGACAATTCTTTGTAATATTTTCTCGCAAATTAAGTGTGAAAATAAAACCATTTTCATCGGCTGGATAACTATAGCGATATTTTAGATTGAATTTGGTGAAAAAAGCATGTAATTTTGTTTTAAGAAGGTCAATTCGAGGTTTCTTTGCGCACTAACTATCGTCTAAATATTGGATGGAAACAATAACAAAAGTTAGTTTTACTCTGGCTCTTATATACATACTTATATACATCTCAAATGTTGTCTGAAAAAGCCTTAAAGAACTTAAGAAAAGAGTTTGCAACATTTTTACAGATTTTTAGCGAAAAGAAGTAAAATTCAAGACAAGTATCTTTTTCTATAATACAAAAACAATATATCCATTTAGGCACTGCCTAAAGGTGGGCCAGCATTGGGGCCAGCCTGGCATTATTTCATAGAATGCAGATTTTGATAGTCTTTATTGTTGTTGGTAGGTAGAATTTCAGAGGAACTTCCAGCTCTAAGGTAAATCCTTAGTATTAAGGGTAATAATGACAGAATTTCTAATGTTAGGTAAATTTTGCATAGTTTTTCTTATCGTATTTGCAAGGGTTTCGGGGAAGGTACATGCACATACCACTGTACTCATTTTGTGTATCCATTGATTTTTGTAAAGGTGTATAGGTGTTCTCTTAATCAAACTCTGTATCTCCCTTTACTTGTCTTTGTACTTTTATACGCCTATATTGTGCTGGAGTCCTCACTCTTATAGGCAGGATTACTGTAAATATACTTAAGATGTTTGGTGGGTTAATGGGGGGTTAAGGCAAGTGGACAATCCCACATACTTTACAATAAGAACATCCAAGAAACAAATAAATAATAATAATCATCATCATAATCATCATTTCAATGTTTCAAGAAAAAACAGAAACACAATTTTCCATGTCAACACAACACGGATAACTGAAAAGAAGCCAAGCCTAATCCGTGGTAAACTTCATTTTTCGAAATTCCACAAAAACTAATTTAAGTTATATGAATTTCTAAACGGACGCGTGTCACACTGGCTATTGGGCAAAACTTTGAAATATAAAGAAAACAAAATATATGATAACAAGTGAAAATAATATATAATAACAAGTGTCTAGTCAATTGACGTAGCAGATTTGACAAGAAAAAAAGATATTTATTAAAAGCAAATCACTGGGAAATAATTAGTTATAATGGGAAATATCATATATGCCTTATAAGCTGCTACAAAATGTAAACAGGGTTACAACCTTTTCTTTCGTTTCAGTTTTTTTAATACAGAATAAATATAGATCAATGAAAAAAAGGCAAACTGCTGAAAACAAACATGCCATTCAAGACGCAAAATACGGGATATCTAGTTTTCATCAGGTGGGCGAGAAAAGGATGCCGGGTAGCTTTTGTGCCAACAATAACAAAAAAAAAAAAGATTAGAGAAAACAGTCACTACGTCACACGTCTCGTGCTTACTTAAAAAAACTCCGAACTTGAATCAATTCACACAATGCTAAAGTGTATTTTCCAATATATATTTTTTAATTAGCCAAGTAGGAATTAGGCATATAATAATATCATGTTAACTGTTCAGTTTGTTATCTTATTTACCAAACATATCCAAAGAAAAAGGGTTTTTCTTTCAAATTTCACTCAGTAAATCCTCTGCATGAATAATTTAAAGGTTACACCGGCTAGGATATTTGCATAAGGTGAAGACTTTTAGAATGTCACTTACGATACAAATGAGACCAAAAGCCGCGCATTTCATGGCCCAAGTGCATAACGCACTTAGTACAATAAGCAAATACACGCTATAAGCGAACAAAATGAAGCTTCTATTGATAACAAAACCCACCAGCGATTTGAAGTGTGTCATCACATTGTTTTAAGATTAATTGTTATCTTTATTATCATTAGCCGTTTCAGAAATAAAGTCGAGCGATTGTTCTTTTTGGTAAAACCTAAAAAGACACGGTACTTTCATCAAAAGGGTTTGTTTCATTTCTTACGGCAATTCTTAAGGCTCAGAAAGCTATTTCAGCTTTAGGGTACAGGGAACACAAAGAAATAGAGCAAAAATAGAACGTAATGAAAAATTAGTGCACATTGCACTAATCAAGTCTTCAATAGAAAAGCGAAGAGAACGGATGGCACTTTCGAAGCTTGGTGATGCTTCAAGACGGATCTTATACCTTTCTAGTCAAAACAAACAGGACTCACCAAAAAATGTCTGGGATTAATTGACTGTGGTATATAGCAGATAAAACCGCCTAAAAATATACACAATCTATGCAAGAACACAATATAATTACCTATCCAAAGAAAATCATATCTCTTATACGTTAAATGTAATATAGACTTGTAAAAGCTTTTTTTTATTGAGACCATACAAGAGAACATTGCCTTGTCATGTCTATAGAAATTTTTGATTTTTCACACACAAAAAAAATCAGAATTATCTACTACCTTATGAATAACCCGTTTGGACTCTCTCTTACGCTTTTAATTGTTTGAAGGGGGTATTTGCTTTTATTCTTTTTTATTAACTGTTCTTCTTGTAAGATCATATCTTATTTGCGTCTTTAGGTAATCAAAATGTATAAACATTCCCATAAAATGAACAAAATATATTTAAATGTAATGAAAATTTCTTTTGGTTGGTATACTATGGTAAACCTTATATACAGCTTAATCACGGCTAAAAAATAAGGACTATACGAATTGATGGCGTAGCTTAAAAACTCTGTGACTTACATTGCTCGCGGGAGAGTCGAAATCTTCAAGAGGCTGGTACAACAATGGCTCCGGTATAGGCTTATAGCCAGACCGAACGCATTGAGAACTCTCGTCGCGAGATATCGAGGATGCATCTTTGCTTGAACACCAAGAACCACCCGTGGAGAGACTTGAACTAGAGCTTTTTGACCGCCTCGAGCTGATTCTAAAGCTCGCGCTCGACTTCATATTCAGTCAACATGATTTCTGCCAACCGAAGATATTCTAGACAGCATGACGACATGTTTTCCACGCTTTTGGATCCATTTTCTGGGAATTCTTTTTTCATCGAAATGTGGAAAAACCAGCTCAAGCCAACAAAGGTACCAAGTAAACAAATTAGTGCCGGAGATTTCTGATTTTCAGTAATTATAGATCTCACCCATCTTTTTTTCTGCTATTCAAAAGCGTCATAGGTATAGTGTGTTGAAAGCTGGTATTCTAAATAGACGCATCGGCAAAAAGTTTTTGGTCCATGCGTTAACCTCAAAGCGGCCACTTTAAGTCTTCTTCAGTATGCAGGCGAATGGTAGGCTTGTTGTTATGACAACCTTTATTTACGTTGCACCTGTCATTCGCACGCGCGGTGACCATTCAAGTGCTGCAATGACTCGAAGGCAGCTCAAATTAGTGCCCCAAAAAATCACACAATTAGTTACGTAAAACGATATCCGATGACCAGATTTAGGTACATGTCAAATAGGAAACACTTCCCTAGACGACATGTTTAAAAAATATATATATATAATTTCTGTAGATCAAAACAAAATAAAATAAAAATATACATATTTCCAGCTTATGTAGTGAAATTATAATACAGAATCATTGCAGGAATACACCGACCGATCACAGGTTCGATGACATACATTTGTATGATGCATAAGGATTGAAAACAACCAAACAAACCGATTTTGAGTAATTCACTGCGCATAACTTTACTAGTTTCGTTACAATACCATAATAAGAATAGTAGAAAATTAAATTAGTGCGGCTAATTTCATTATAAGCTATTGAAAAAAAAGTCGCCGTTTCAAAATGTCTGTATTCTAGTACGGAGTCTCTTATCCGACGAGATAATCGTGGAATAGAAATAGTGGTGTGAGTGGTGATAATTGAAAATAGTAGAAGGTAAACAAAAACACGTTCTTTGACAACTTGTCATGCGAATTCTACCACTGATGATCACAAGCAGACAAGCAAATAACATAATTTGCAATCGGAAACCGGAAAGCTACAATTTTCTCGATGACAAATACGTCACTAGAAGTATAAGAAATGGAATATGATAAAAAGGCACCGTGAATACGTATCGAGAAATCCATCACACTGGGAAATGTAATAATAACAATGTTTTGCAAACACTTTCCAGAAGGTTCGTTATTCAAATGCACACGCGGTCGTGAAAGTAAATTCCCACAAGAGAGCATGTGTCGCCAAGACAAAAGCGTCATAATGTAAACTCGAGCATGCAAATGTCAACATTCGGGATTAAAGTAACAACCGTATTTACGATAAGTCGTAATTAGCACTCCTATCTTATATTGAGTTCTCAAGAGCTCTTCATATTAGAAGCTCAAGGTCAAGATATAACATTTCGGTACTCGCCAATCAGCGGATAACACTTTTGCGAGTTCTGATTGGCTAAGAATCAAATGAAAAATCGCCGCCATTTTACGCTCCTAGTTGCTAAGTCACAAAAAGCAACCATTTCCATCGGCTAATACAAGCGAGTAATTCCGATACCTTTAATAAAAAAATATTAATAAAGTGTCAGCCTTCAATCGCGGATTGTTATTTTGCTTTGTTTTAAGTTTTCGTGCAAATATATTTTCAAATGTATTATCTTCAAATATAAAGGTAGTTCTTTAAATAAGATGGAAAAAAACATACCACATACAAAGGTTTGGAACAGGTCAAGGTTTTGAATGCTCAAAATATAAACAGCCAGGAAACAACAACAATGCAATCAATAAAATCGAATAATCAGAGGCCATTTGAAGCGAACCCGATTAATTTTTTTTAAGTTTTCCAAGAGGTTAAAATTGGGATTGTTTCTAAATCATTTCAAGCGATGAGCTTTAAATAAGTACCATGGAACATGCATATAATATAGTTACTTTTTAAAGATTGGTTGTGATCTTTTTGCACTACTGGTTTTTAAAAACGTAAGTAACTATGACAAAGTGTCTTTCTTTGGGCTCGAACTGCAACTGTTGAACTCCGATGGTAAAAAAAAGTTAAGCTGTTTAAAACTTCTTTATAAATTTACACCTACAAATTTAAACAACATTCACTTACTATTTTACTACTTACAGTCATTTTAGAGCAGGGGCGGATACAGGAGGGTCGATTTGGTGGATATCTATCCCCTTTTTGAGTAAAAAAATGAAAAGTCTTTTTCGTTTGAAAAAAAAATAATGTCTAAGGGACAGGCCTCCACCTGCTTTACTTGCTGACGTGACAAATCCAATACAGCTTGTAGTATTGTTAGATCCATGTGACCTACCAAGAACCACTGGAAATCCTGGATCCGCCCCTGCAGAGACTAGATTTTTTATGCCATGAAAATGTTATGGTTGAAAATCACGGGACTTCGAAACCCATGGACAGATCAGGGTTAATTGAAAAAAAATATGTTTGACATCTGACTTTTCTTGGATACCTTTCTGCGATTTCCAATATTCTGTGAAAACCCGCTATTCAAACTAACGGAATTACCCATTTGGCGCTTTTTGATTGGCCAGCGCCTTGCGGAGAGGTGGCGTGATTGGAAACCATTTCAGTGCTGGCCAATGAAAACGCTTCAAGGATTTTGACTGACGCAAGCCAGAATACGATTTTGCTGTCGTCGGAGAGAGTTCACAGAATATTGAAAACTGCCAAAAGATCTTCCTCTTCAAACTTTGTAGGTGGTTATCTGTAGATTATCTCGAATGATTTGACTTCTAAAATTGACAAAAGGTCGCGGGTTATCCACCACAAGTCTTGGCACCCAGGGTAATTAAGAAAAGGGGAGAAATGAAAGCGTTTTTTTCAATTTTTCTATTCGATAACTCTTCAATTCTAGTGCTCTTGTCAGGATTTTAAAGTGACACGTGTAAGCGAGGCAGACAGTGCTTGAATAACGTATGCGCATGCGCGTGTTTTGGCGAAAACAAACACAATCGTAGTGTTGAATCGTTCGAGTAAAGGAACGAAAGGCTGAATTCAGTCGCTGTTTTATTGACTTTCTGTATAGAATTAAAACCATAGTGTACAAAAGATGACATATTTGATTGATAATGAGGGAATCATAAAGAAAGTTATAGCCTTAAGTTTGGTCTAGTTTTCTTATTATTCGTCAAAATATTACATTTCGCCTGTGAAAGGCCGCCATTTCAAAACAAAAAGGCTGGGTAAACCTCGCGGTACTGGAACTAGTCTTCCGTTTTTCAGCACTGTCAGCGAGGCATCAGTCGTGAGTCTAAATGGGTTCGTTAATTTCTATTGTCCGCGCGTAAGTGCAGTAACGTAAGTCACGATACTGAGCGGTTATCAAGTCAAACACTTTTTGTAAAACAGTATGCCTTGTATGCATATGTCGTTCTTATAGGAATCAATGTAGCTCTCACTTTCCGTTTTACTTATATATGTAACATTGCCATCCAAGGATACGAATGCTTGCTTGAACCTACGGATGCCCAAAGGCGAAATTGCATAGATCAAAAGTTATGCAAAGTTTTCAGAAGAGGACGTTACGCGTAAGTGATCGCCGTATCGTATCGAATGTGTGTGCATTTATTTTATTACCTGAGGTTCAACGCCAATGAATATACATAAATACAAGCTATGATTTTAGAGAATGTAGATCATACTAAACTCTGATCAGACCCGTATTTTTCACTCCCAAATTATACTGTGTAATGTAGAAGACATAGCTACAACTCAAGCATAGTTCGGAAACTTCCAGACAAATTTTGTGGATCAGTCTATCAGTTTATCAGTCCTCACCGGATAGTTATTTGGAAGGTATCTTATTAAAAAACTGATAGACTATTGCGTTTTCAATTGTAAACAATAATAAAGGTGTGAATAAGGTTATTTAAAGATTTTAGAACGTGATGAAATAGCGAGTGGTTCAGTCAATACTTCACAAGAGTTTGTAATTTCTGAACGCACTCAACCAAAACTACCTTGATCGCCCGCGTACGACAAGCTGGCAATACCACTTGTCAAAACTAGCAGATGCCAACGTGAAGAAAAAAAAGTAAAGAAACAAAACGACATCGCGCATATAAAAAAAAAGTGGTTGACTCTTAATGGTAACACACAGTTAAATGAGCGGATAGCTTTTCTTATAGTGAACTGATAGCTTTCCAAAACTCCCTGCATCCCCTGCAAAGCCTTTGCCCTCTGCCATAATCTTCTTGTACCTAAAGGGTGATGGCTTACGAGAGGTTAAGTCAACACAAGAAGCCAGCTAAAACCCAAGTCAAGAGCGCAAAATAGAAAGACAATACAAAGTGATAATAAGTACCAACCTTTCCATTTATGTACAACCACATGTTCACGAAACTAAAACCCCAACGCATGGGATTGTTGTCTTGAGAGAATTGAGAGATGTTCGCAAAAATTGCATGAAGAAAGCCATGAAAAACCGACGATGGGTATAAAAGTTATCATACTATATATCAAATGAAATATTAAATTGGTTAACTTGGTTAAGAAAATGAAGTTAAAATGCGTGGAGAAATGTGGTTTATAAGGTTTACTGATAGGCCGCCATGCTGAAATGTGAGACGCAAATCCAAGGTCCCTTTTCGTATATATTTGGAGCAGGTATCTAGGTGAAAGTATTAAACATCTCGGCCTTTTTATTTCGAGAGTGTAAGGAACTAACGAGCTGCATTGGTGGAGTAAAGAATGAATATAATATAGCATACCTATAGATGAAAACATTAATGCTTTGGAATTACCTTAAACCATCTTAGGTCAAGTTCGCTTAATGGTACAGCCCGCATATTTGGAATTTCTCAGGAAGGCTCATGTTGCGATTTGATTCATTTCTTCTCATACGATACCGATGTAAACAATAGAAACATAATGGGGAGATAAACCGCATGGTCTACAGCGCATGCGTGCAAGCACTGCGACATTATATACCCGTAATGGACCCATGCAAGCTTGTGAATTAAAGAAGGCCAATCCTGCTACCTCTTTTCAATCCCGCTCAAAGCATTCCTGAAAAGCATTCATTTCCATCGACTAGTTCAAGCGAGTGCCTGGGATAATTATAATCAAATATTATTACTCAAAAACATCTTAACAAATATAAACAATAACAAAGGAATGGATGATCGACATTCTTCAAGTTATAACCATGTGACCAATATCATAACGAAAGGTTTAAGTGTTTGTATAAACGATATATCCATTTCTTTGAACGTTTGATTCAAATGCATCACCTACACGTCGACTATACTAACTACAAGCTTAAAAGCCAACGATACACGTTTTCAACCTGGGGGTTACTGGCTTGGGGTATCCAGTACTTTAGACGTTCGATTCAAATTAATCCGCTACACAAAAGCTGACCATATAAACTTTTAAAGGCCAACTTTACATGTTTTCGACCTGGGTGTGGTTTGCTTATGATATTTCACCTTGCTTAACACCTTACTGATGCCTTTAATCAAATATAGATATCAGCTTAATTATGCAGTTAAATACTGGTCCACCTCAAGCTCAATATCTAGTATATAATAAAAATGTGACTAAGGCGTCGGAGACATTTTGGATTATTTCTCCTATCTGGAATAGTGAATATTAGGCTCAGAAACAAACTAAGATGATTTCTACTTTCCGATTATCCTATGATCCCTGATTGATTCAGTAGAAATATAAATCTTTTAATGCGGTGACTGTTTCACTAAGCATTCAAATTGGAAGACGTGTTCTTAATAATATTCGCATAGCTCGTATTCTCTCGTATGGTTAACCACAAGTCAGTCGCCATTTTGTCAAACCCAAGCAGCTATAAAGGGTGACTTAGACAGCACGATTTAGTCATTTGCGACCTGCCTACGACATGTCTTAGCCCTGATATACAACGACTTTTTACTCGAACATCGTAGGTTGATTTACACTCTACGACTCGAGTTGTAGAGGTTTCGCGGGCAAGTCGCATACGACTAAATCGTGCTGTCTAAATCAGCATTGAGGCGAGTAAAAAAATATAAATTTGTATCAATTGCATAAATGGAGTATTTTTTTTACAAAGGACAAACATGAGTAAACGAGGGGCTGCCTAGGGTCCTTTAAATCAGAAACTGCCACTCGCTTGCCAAAAACGCGCGCAACACACTCACAATACAGACAACGCGCGGGCGGTCAAAAACTATGCACGCAAAACGCGCGCACTCACAAAACACACAACGCGCGTGTCTCAGGGGTCGTCCACACTAACAAGGATTTGTTTCGCCGAAAACGCATCACCTGATTCGCGTCCACATTATCGTTTTCGAAGCGTGTTCGCCTGGATCCAGCCGTCCACACTAACACGGATTCAAACGTTTCAAAACGCTGAAAGATACGGGGTGACGACGCATGCTCAAAGCAGCAGGCGCGCCTACGATATGACGCCATCGTTTTCATTTTGATACGGAATCGACCGTCCACACTACGGACCAACGTATACGGATTTATTTTGATTCACTTTCAACAGCGTTTTCAAAAGTATTCGGATTCGCGCGCACTCATAAAACACACAACGCGCGTGTCCTGTACTTCGCACGCAAAACGCGCACACTCATAAAACACACAACGCGCGTGTCTCATACTATGCACGCAAAACGCGAGCATTCACAAAATAAACAACGCGCGTGTCCTGTACTTCGCACGCAAAGCGCGAGCACTCATTAAACACACAACGCGCGTGTCTCATTCTATGCACGCTAAACGCTCGCACTCATAAAACAAACAACGCGCGTGTCCTGTACTTCGCACGCAAAACGCGCGCACTCGTAAAACACACAACGCCCAAGTACGCGCGTGTCGGATACTATGCATAAAAAAAGCCCGCACTTATAAAACACACAACACGCGCGTGCCACGTACTATGGATGAAAAACGCGCGCAGTCGCGTACTATTGCACGGTAAAGAGGGCACTCAAAATGGACAATTCACCAACACAAATGCATTAGTATCAATATCACGCGCACTTGCGCACAGGTAAGACAGCACATTTGAAAAACACGCACTTGCCTTCAAATGGCCCCAATCCATCACCCACCCAAAGTGGGAGATGTAGTCGCGAGATTAGTGCAATGCTCGTATTCTTTTAAGTCCTTGGTCGACTTTTTTATTACGTATTCTTTGCAGTTCAAAAATTTCAAGATAAACTGTACTGTGCTCACAAAGGTCCATTCGGTGGGACTAATTTACTCTATTCATTTTGACATCAAACCGTTTAACCTGAATGACAACATTCAATGCGGTACGTATTAATGATGTGAGGTATTAATTAAGATGTAAGGTATTAACCAATTGACTCCTGGCTATTTTTGAGCTGAATTTACAAAACAAAAAAACAGATACCTCCCTCCCTATTCTGAGTTTTATACAGCCCGTCAAAGACAAACACAGCTGCACCTAGTCAGCGGTATCCAAGCTTTCCAACAGTGCTTTGCGGTCCCCACTTTTAATCCCTCGTCGATGTGCTGAAGCCAGCACAAGTTGATGGTTGCTTGTATTTTTCATCAAAAATACAGCTATGAGCATATTAGGAGAGTGTCTCAGGACATCATGAAGTCTTTTGGGGCATAATTGAGTGCTTTGCTTATGGATATTTGCAAGCAAAGGTGGATTCATGATGATTTTTTCTTGTTTGGCTTTGCCTGGATGAGAAAATAATTTTCTAATGAATCACCCCAGCTCTCCTAAATGCTGTCTTTTCTGAAACCAAATTGATTCCAAAATTGTTTACACTGCTATTCTGGGTCTGTATGACCTGGAATTGATTTGTTTGGCTTCGGGGTGAAAAGACTTATAAAAAACATCTGACTTTGGGGAGAGGAGTGTTGACTGGCCCTCCCCTCGTGAATTTTTTTCCTGGATCTCCCAGAATGCTTTTCAATCCGTAAAGGCATCTTCGTGGTTTTACAAGCCTTCAAGGAGTGGACATTGTGTTTTGAGGCCATGGAAATGAACCTGGAGGATCAGAATAAAGGTATCTATTTGTGTCTTGAGCTGTGTTTGCTGATCTCTCTCCCTTGTGTTGTATTTTGAGCGTTTTATTGAGAGGGGTGATTCTGCTTTTCTTTCCTTGTTCGATTTGAAATTTTTCAAAGAACCTGTGCTATTATTCGGCTTAAGAGTAGTTGCCAACACCTTGGTTGGATGCATATCTTCAAGACCATTTATCCCTTAGACTGATGCCTGAGTATCTTCATCTTGTTGTGTTTAGTTTGCATTTATGAATTTTTGGGGTTGTGGGTACTTCCCAAAGCCGGTACAGGCCGGTTGAGTGGTCAATGTGTTAATATGCCAGTTTAGAGTTTAAGGAATGACCGGGGAAAAATGGGTAGAGTCCAAACCATGGGACCAAAATCCACCGGAAGCCGATCGTTTCGCATACAAGCCTCTGTATTTTTCTAGCAATATTGGGTGCATAAACTCGCTCCAAAAAGTACTAATTTGCATAGGTATTGACCAAAACTTGATGCGACACGAATCATTATGTATGATTTATTAAAGCAATGGCTTTCTGATGATTATACAAAAATTGCCGTGAGATGATAAAACCGTCTATTATTACCTCTCTACGATCGCCATGTTTACAACACTGTATGCCCTTTCTTTAGTAGAAACTCTCAGAGATATTCATGTATGCTTTACGATACAAACTTTTCGCCTCAGTGTGTTTAAATGTGGGTCTTATACTCTCATATCCGAAGAAATAGTGTCGATAAAACATGGAATAAGCCGCAAACAGTACAGCAAAATACTGTTTTGTAGTCGCTTGGTCAATGGCGCGATAAGAACAAATTCTTGGTTGCTTATCATTGCTGGCCGCTAAAGCAATTTCAGTCCCATAATCCAAAGAGGCTCATCGCCTTAAAGATGCATACTATCGCTACAGATAGCATTCAATTTTGGTCGATATTTTCGTAAAATATGGCATTTTGAAGTGATTTTGCAAACCCCATATCGCGCAAAAAATACAAAGGTTTGTATGAGGAATCTTTACTTCCAATGGATTTTGGTCCGATCGACCCATTCTTCCCCGGTCATTCCTTAAACTCTGAACTGGCTTATTATAGTAAAGACATCAAAAGAAGGCCGTTCTAAAGCCCCTTTTCAACATGCGCCAGCGTTCCTGGGCACAGCAAGGCGGACGCTGTTTGAGCAGCATGCTTGGAGGTGCTGGGAAAGAATTTCGCAAAAATTCCCAGCTGGCGCCACCACTAAGCTTTACAGCTTTACCGAAAAAGCGAAAAGGACAAACAAACAACTTAAACGGCAGCAACGGAATGTTAGATCCAAGACGGCGACCGATTAGCGGAGGTACCTATCCATCATCTAATATACCAAGAGCAATTGATCCACACGCCACGCGATCTATCCACCACGTGATCTTTCCCCCACGTGATCTATTCACCACGTGATCTTTCCCCCACGTGATCTATCCACCACATAATCTATATGCCAATTGATCTATCTACTACGTGATCTATCCGCAATGTAATCTATCCACCACGTGATCTTTCCCCCACGTGATCTATCCACCACGTAATCTATACGCCACGTGATCTATCTACTACGTCATCTTTCCGCCATGTGATCTATCTACTACGTGATCTATCCGCAATGTGATCTATCCACCACGTGATCTTTCCCCCACGTGATCTTTCCACCACGTGATCTATACGCCACGTGATCTATCCACCATTGTTTGAGATTTATCAAAAACTTGGTGTTATTTTTAAGAAAGAAAGATTCTAGATTCACAAATTAAAAACTATGAATGAGATAAATTCGAGTGTCGTGCTTAACAAGTTGCAGATGTAATTGACAAATGCTTTATCGATTTAAATATTTTCAAAAGTAAAGCTCCTCGCGCATATTTTTGTTTAATTTTAACCAGTGCTTTGCTATAAACTACCAAGCAACGGAAACGGATAGGGAAAAAAGTGCACAAAACTCATGCAAAAATATCCCCAGGTCATTCTGGTAAAAACAGGATTTTTTTTTAATTTTTCATTTAAAAAAACTATTTTTTTCGTAAATGTTACGAATATCATCTTCTACTCGTTTCAAGAGCTGGGCGTTTCTCTAGCAGTAGCTCTAATTTGATATAAAATTATGAAAACGCTTTAAAAGCTATCAAAACCTTTATGCCTTAAGGGAAAATATGTGTTAAAAGCTTGACGGTAAATGCTAAAACACAGTTTAAAGTTGGCTCACATTTTCTTATACAAACATTTGCCATTATTCGAGCAATATAAAAAAGCTAAGAAAGCAAGCTGATATAATGAAGAGAGTTAAAAGTCACCGATTTTTATTCCGACATTATAATTAAAATTAAAATTTCTTCAAAAATAGTAGAGAAATTTCAAAAGAAAATATAATATTTTTGCGAGAAAATCAAGAAGTCTTAAGAAGCATTAACTTTTAAAATGCATTTTTACCTTGCATTCAACCATTATTACTAAAACAATTCATGAAAAAAAGAAATCTGATTTGAAACACACCTATATATCATGGAGAAAGGAAAAAATGCATGTCTATTTAAAGTATTTGTACAATTTTATGATCATTTTATGACCATATGAATTATATGTGAAACAATTGAAGGCACATTTCCATAAACGTGCAAAAAGAATTTATTCATAGAATGACCTGCTACGGTTTGATCGTCACAACAGAGCTCTTTTCATAAGGGAAAGAAAAGCTAGACACAACTCAAACCATGCCAAATATATTGCCTGTTAAAGAGTTGAGAATTAAGACAAACGCAATTCTAGATCAAGTGGCCCTTTTTCTTACAATCGAAGCAGACTATCACAAGATAAATGAGAATGGCGCGAACATATCCTTAGAAAAATGGCGCTCAAAACTGTTAGCAATATGCAAAGATCGGAAGCGGGAATTTCTTCTCAATAAGGCCTTAATATAAACACATTTATACTTCGTTTGAGCATGGTTTGAACGCTACCGGCTTGAGTATAGTGTTTTCATTCATAAGGGCATCCTCTTGAGGGGCGATAAATAGATTTTCTAAAGTCTCATAAAATTACACGACTTCTTTGCCTAGGAATACTTAACAAAATGAAATAAAATAACAAAATGAAATAAAAGCCAAAACGATGGGGTTATATTAGTCGGCTGAAATGGTCGATTTTTAGTTTTCTACCCCCGAAAAAAATTAGATGCATCTTAAATTGATCTTTTCGGTCTAAATGCTATAGGAGTTTGTTTGTTGAATTTTCTAGAAAAGTTGTAACAATAATATTCTACAATAAAAAACATAATAACATATATTAGAAGGGAAAATATCGTGGGGAGAAAATGGCAGGATATCAAAAACACATTTCAATGCGGCGTAATAATCATTCGAATATGCGCCCAAAAAATAGGAATCGACTAACAAGGAAATAGTGTCTTAAATTAAACACGCGCGAAAACCGACACGGTTATTTAATAATAATAATAAAAAATCAAATGAAGAAGCTTAGCGATCTTAGCGGTTTGGCTAAAAGCAATTTATGAAAAGGATCTTGTTCAACATTTAGCTCAATATACAGACTAAACAAGCTTGTAACGACACACAGTCGAACCGGTTCTAATGCAATTGGGTTTTCGGAAGTCTAGAATATCACAATAATTTCGCGCTCTCGATGCAAGAGAGACAGGGATATGGTAGTGCGGCAATTATAATTAATACTTATGATGAAGACAGCAATTGTGTGGCTTTTATAGGAAAGTAAATGCGTTAAACTACTGGAAAAGATGAGGGGATGATCTGTTAAAATGTCGATACACACAAAACCAAAAAAGAGAGAAATATCAGCATTTGCCAACCATTTTAGATAATGTATCAGTTACATAAAAGGCCACTAGGCCGTTTAAAATCATCATTAGAGAAGCACAATGTTTACAAATTGGAAAGGGACTATTTTTATCTTCCTCCTGAGGCTGTTGACAAAACAATGCATTTTACCACACAGTTGACAAGTCAACACTTTTCTGTCACGATATTCTCTTACCTTGCATTCAGGAATCTCGATTTTATCCTCAACGTGCTGGGCAGCAGTACAAGCAATTGGCGAACCCGCAGCTATTGTTGTTGCTCGTATAATACTCCCCGCTCCAAGGACAACCGGCGTTCCTTTGACGCGTTCGCTAGGTTTTGGAGAGAGTTGAGTCTCGTAAACAGAGCGCTCCTCTCCCGTGTGTTCGCATTTTACACTTGACACAGATCCGTTAGGCGATGTGTTACCCGAATAAGCGATGTCACGGTTACCTATCCTTAAATGATGTTCTACTTCACTTCCCTGTGCGGAATTACTAGATAGAGAATTCAAAGAGACAGCCGGATAAAGAGAAGGAAGCTTTAGAGGTCGTCCTGGAGCATTTCTGATAGGATTTAAAGGCGAATTTCGCTCGCCTGGTCTCCGATTCTGCCCGTTGTTTCTTCTGACCGGTTGACTTGAAAGCGCGGGATTGTACCTCAAGAACATTGTTTTTGGTTGTCACAAGGACACAACAAATTAAATTTCCTAGAAGAAGTTAAATCGAGACTCAAAATGCTACACATCTCAATCAATCATCGTTTCCATGTTAAGCTTCGTCCCACTATCACCTATCTCACATTTGGCGGCTCTAAGGACATCTCTTGCCGTCACGTCCATGGTTACTCCGGGGAAGTCAAACTAAAACTTAAATAATCAATAATTAAACTTTTCTTTAGCGAATTCCCGCCACAGTAATAGAACAAGCGAGTAAAGTGTGATTTTTCGTGGGTTTCTTCGTGTTTGATTTGCTTGTGTTTAGTGTAGCCCGTTTCTAGGCCGATTGTTGGTGAATTGCTGACAAGTGCTCGTATCGTTGAAATCCCCCTTCTTACTCAACACGGTCCCGAGGCTAAAAGAACAGGTGCATTGAGGAAATGCAATGTATGTAAATCAACGGAATTCGTTAACATAATCTTGCTTTCTTCCACAATGCTTATCACAAATGCTTTGATACTATGTCCCTCTCTAACCCGGCAAATTCGTATGATACGGGTTCTTGTTTTTATTTTCATTTTATTCGCACACCAAAAGAAAACCCGCCAAGTCTGTGCTAAAAGCAAAACATGGCGATACAATAGTCGACCGGGCACGCATGTAATGCGAGAGTTTGAATATGTATGGTTGTTTCTAAATGATAAGCCATTCGCGAGATTTTGAGATCGAGGGATAGTTACTGCGTAGATGTAGTATGACGAAAGCCCCTTTGATATATGACAGATGTGCAAAAAATGATGGTAGGGAATACTGCGAGTAAGGCGAGTGGTTATGGACTTATCGCCCACAAATAATTAAAAGTAAAAATATAGCGGTTTCACAAGAGGTCACTTCGGATTATGGTAACTTCGCTGTTAAGAAAAGAGGCAAATATAAAGGCTAAAGGGTGAGAAACTCCCTCAAGGGAAAACGCAGTTATCTGTGGTATTAATGTGTAGGCTATTTCGGAGTGAGTCAACGTATGAATTGTACATGACGGGATTAACAAAATTACAGAGCGCGCGTTGTAACACGTCAAGATTAACAGGCGAAATTAAAAGAATTTCCCAAATGTAAGCGCAACGACTCTAAAGTGAGGACTAATCATTATTCAGCCGCAGCGTTTATGGGATAAAACCAAAGGCATACAGCTACTGCCTGAATGAGGACGTTAAGGGTATTAGCATGTATTTTTTAGGGGAAGTATTTTATTACGTAGCATTAAACTTTGAACCACAATAGAAGAGGAGCGTTTTACTCAGGAACACCTGTTATTACATAAGCCCCCAGGGGACGGTACATGTTAAAATCTTTACAAAACCCGTTAAACTGAAATGACTAGAAAACACCAACACGCATTTTTAAAGACTTGTTTCTAAAAGTACCGGAATATGGTGAGCTGTCGCTTTCGATATAGAAATAAGATAAATACGGTAATTTTGCTATTTTAAGTTCTCCCTGATGCAAAACATCCGGATGTTTGTAGTTTAATCAAACAGTCAAAACTCACTTGATTTTGCTCTCTTTATCATAAATGCTGTTTTTTTGTAAGAATCACTTCGCTAGCAAAATGGATCAATAAATTATAGATTTCTCACAGCAAAGGGAATTGATTATACTGTCTGAATGTTTTTATGATCTTATAAAAAAACGTGCTACTTTACTAGCTTCATTTTTTTATCGAGGGAATTGCTTGAACATCAATATCATTATCGTTATAACCATATCGACGCTATTATCATCACCATCATTGAAGTTTTCATCAACGTATCATAATCGGCATCATCACCATCATCATCATAGTATTACACATCACCATAAATATTGTCGTTTTCATCATGAAATAAGCTTCCCCGCATCTTTCCACAACTCTTTGCGACTCGCGCATGAAATCGAGGATAAAAACATCTTGTTTACAATTTTGACGCCTAACCTCGGTTTCATGCGCGTTGCAAAGAATTATGGGAAGATGTGGGGAAAGTGACATTCATTTCTTATACTATCCCCGCTGTCCCCGCATTCTGATGCCACTTAGGCCGTGGCAAAAAATCCGCGCATTTTTACCAAGCTGTCAGGGAAATTTCAGATGTTCTTCTTTACAGAGGTGGGCGCGAACGCTTGGAACTCAATTTGTTTTCTCGAAGTGGTCTTATCTCGAATAAAGCATACATTATATACAACTATCTTTGGTCAAATCTCGGATTGAACGCATTTAAGACATGATCACATGTCGGATTATTGAAGTATAAATTTATAGAGACATTTAGCAGCGCGTTTTTTCTCGGAAACGGCAAACGTCAAACCTCTGGGTGTCACGTGGCAAGGCCTAACGGTCAAGTTCGCAGTCTGCGGTTCGCGTTTTGACCTGAGGAGCACCGTCTAGCGGTAAGAGATTTACCTCAGCAGTTTTCCCCTCAAATATTCTATGAGCTCACGTCTGAGACCATGAGTTAGTGTTCTTAATCATTTGACTCTTGAAATAATATATTTTCATTGACAATTTGCACAATTACTCATACTTTTGGCTCGGTTGAAGTCGAACACATGTATTGCACTTTTTCCTGCCAAATTTGCTAAACTACGTTTTCGCCAGTACGTCAAACCGCAAACCTGTAACGGCTAACCGCGGTTTGCCGTTGATTCTGAAAACGCGATGCCAAATCTCTCTAAAATGCTGCCCCTCCCCTCTAGCACACACTTGTGCGGTATTCTCTATGCCATTTTGTTAGCAATTATTTAAAGATGTCACCGTGCCAGACAAGAGTAATATGGACAAGAGCATCCTAGGGTATCCTTTCTTAAAACCGTTAACTGTGACGACTTAAAAAGGTTTCTTAGACGACCTCATAATTGAAATAATTCAGAATAAAAAAACTATGGAAAGATAAATATCTCAATACCATTTGCATGCCTTCTTATGCCATGCATATAAACCTTTTGATCCTTGAACACTGACGTGCATATAAACAATCTTATGCCCTGGGTCACGGCAACAGCAAATAAAAGGTGCAAGACGAAAAGACGTTCACTCAAGGTGCGCAAAGGCACGATTACTCACGGTTCGCAAAGACTCAATCACTCCCGCAAAGGCTCAACCACCCACGGTGCGCAAAGGCTCAACCACGCACGGTGCGCAAAGGCTCAACCACCCACGGTGCGCAAAGGCTCAGCCACACACGGTGCGCAAAGGCTCTATAGTACATGGTGCGCAAATGCTCTATTACTCACGGTGCGCGAAGGCTCAATTACTCACGGTGTGCAAATGCTCTATTGCTCACGGTGCGCAAAGGCTCTATTGCTCACGTTGCGCAAAGGCTCTATTACTCACGGTGCGCGAAGGCTCAATTACTCACGGTGTGCAAATGCTCTATTGCTCACGGTGCGCAAAGGCTCTATTATTCACGGTGCGCAAAGGCTCAATTACTCACGGTGCGCAAAGGCTCAAGTACTCAAATTGCGCAAAGGCTCAATTACTCACGGTGCGCAAAGGCTCAATTACTCATGGTGCGCAAAGGCCCAATTTCTCATGGTGCGCAAATGCTCTATTATTCACGGTGCGCAAAGGCTCTATTGCTCACGCTGCGCAAAGGCTCAATTACTCACGGTGCGCAAAGGCTCAATTACTCACGGTGCGCAAAGGCTCAATTACTCATGGTGCGCAAAGGCTCAATTACTCATGGTGCGCAAATGCTCTATTACTCACGGTGCGCAAATGCTCAACTACTCCCGGTGCGCAAAGACTCAACCACCCACGTTGCGCAAAAGCTCAACTTCTCACGGTGCGCAAAGGCTCAACTACTCACGGTGCGCAAAGGCTCAACCATCCACGGTGTGCAGAGGCTCAACTACTCACGGTGCGCTAAGACTCAATTACTCACGATGCGCAAAAGACTCAATTACTCATGGTGCGCAAAGGCTCAATTACTCATGGTGCGCAAATGCTCTATTACTCACGGTGCGCAAGGCTCTATTGCTCACGCTGCGCAAAGGCTCAATTACTCACGGAGCACAAAGGCTCAATTACTCACGGTGCGCAAAGGCTAAACTACTTACGGTGCGCAAATGCTCAAGTACTCACGGTGCGCAAAGGCTCTATTACTCATGGTGCGCAAAGGCTCAACTACTCAAGGTGCGCAAAGGCTCAATTACTCACGGTGCGCAAAGGCTCAACTGCTCAACTACTCACGGTGCGCAAAGATTCAATTACTCACGATGCTCAAAAGACTCAATTACTCCCGGAGCGCAAAGGCTCAACCACCCACGGTGCGCAAAGGCTCAACCATCCACGGTGTGCAAAGGCTCAACGACTCACGGTGCGCTAAGACTCAATTACTCACGATGCGCAAAAGACTCAATTACTCCCGGTGCGCAAAGACTCAACCACCCACGTTGCGCAAAAGCTCAACTTCTCACGGTGCGCAAAGGCTCAACTACTCACGGTGCGCAAAGGCTCAACCATCCACGGTGTGCAGAGGCTCAACTACTCACGGTGCGCTAAGACTCAATTACTCATGATGCGCAAAAGACTCAATTACTCCCGGTGCGCAAAGGCTCAATCACCCACGGTGCGCAAAGGCTCAACCACCCACGTTGCGCAAAAGCTCAACTTCTCACGGTGCGCAAATGCTCAACTACTCACGGTGCGCAAATGCTCAATTACTCACGGTGCGCAAAGGCTCAATTACTCACAGTGCGCAAAGGCTTAATTACGGTGCGCAAAGGCTAAATTACTCACGGTGCGCAAAGGCTCTATTACACACGGTACGCAAAGGCCCAATAACACACGTTGCGCAAAGGCTCAACCACCCACGGTGCGCAAAGGCTCTATAGTACATGGTGTGCAAATGCTCTATTGCTCACGGTGCGCAAAGGGTCAATTACTCACGGTGCGCAAAGGCTCAATTACTCATGGTGCGCAAAGGATCAATTACTCATGGTGCGCAAATGCTCTATTACTCACGGTGCGCAAGGCTCTATTGCTCACGCTGCGCAAAGGCTCAATTACTCACGGTGCGCAAAGGCTCAATTACTCACGGAGCACAAAGGCTCAATTACTCACGGTGCGCAAAGGCTAAACTACTTACGGTGCGCAAATGCTCAACTACTCACGGTGCGCAAAGGCTAAACTACTTACGGTGCGCAAAGGCTCAACTACTCACGATGCGCAAAGATTCAATTACTCACGATGCGCAAAAGACTCAATTACTCCCGGAGCGCATAGGCTCAACCACCCACGGTGCGCAAAGGCTCAACCATCCACGG
Source organism: Nematostella vectensis (assembly GCF_932526225.1). Lineage (NCBI taxonomy): Eukaryota > Metazoa > Cnidaria > Anthozoa > Actiniaria > Edwardsiidae > Nematostella > Nematostella vectensis. Next base: position 11,308,788 of record NC_064038.1, read on the forward strand.
TGTGCAAAGGCTCAACGACTCACGGTGCGCTAAGACTCAATTACTCCCGGTGCGCAAAGACTCAACCACCCACGTTGCGCAAAAGCTCAACTTCTCACGGTGCGCAAAGGCTCAACTACTCACGGTGCGCAAAGGCTCAACCATCCACGGTGTGCAGAGGCTTCATTACTCACGGTGCGCAAAGGCTAAACTACTTACGGTGCGCAAATGCTCAACTACTCCCGGTGCGCAAAGACTCAACCACCCACGTTGCGCAAAAGCTCAACTTCTCACGGTGCCATAGGCTCAACTACTCACGGTGCGCAAAGGCTCAACCATCCACGGTGTGCAGAGGCTCAACTACTCACGGTGCGCTAAGACTCAATTACTCACGATGCGCAAAAGACTCAATTACTCATGGTGCGCAAAGGCTCAATTACTCATGGTGCGCAAATGCTCTATTACTCACGGTGCGCAAGGCTCTATTGCTCACGCTGCGCAAAGGCTCAATTACTCACGGAGCACAAAGGCTCAATTACTCACGGTGCGCAAAGGCTAAACTACTTACGGTGCGCAAATGCTCAAGTACTCACGGTGCGCAAAGGCTCTATTACTCATGGTGCGCAAAGGCTCAACTACTCAAGGTGCGCAAAGGCTCAATTACTCACGGTGCGCAAAGGCTCAACTGCTCAACTACTCACGGTGCGCAAAGATTCAATTACTCACGATGCTCAAAAGACTCAATTACTCCCGGAGCGCAAAGGCTCAACCACCCACGGTGCGCAAAGGCTCAACCATCCACGGTGTGCAAAGGCTCAACTACTCACGGTGCACTAAGACTCAATTACTCACGATGCGCAAAAGACTCAATTACTCCCGGTGCGCAAAGACTCAACCACCCACGTTGCGCAAAAGCTCAACTTCTCACGGTGCGCAAAGGCTCAACTACTCACAGTGCGCAAAGGCTCAACCATCCACGGTGTGCAGAGGCTCAACTACTCACGGTGCGCTAAGACTCAATTACTCACGATGCGCAAAACACTCAATTACTCCCGGTGCGCAAAGGCTCAATCACCCACGGTGCGCAAAGGCTCAACCACCCACGTTGCGCAAAAGCTCAACTTCTCACGGTGCGCAAATGCTCAACTACTCACGGTGCGCAAATGCTCAATTACTCACGGTGCGCAAAGGCTCAATTACTCACAGTGCGCAAAGGCTTAATTACGGTGCGCAAAGGCTAAATTACTCACGGTGCGCAAAGGCTCTATTACACACGGTACGCAAAGGCCCAATAACACACGTTGCGCAAAGGCTCAACCACCCACGGTGCGCAAAGGCTCTATAGTACATGGTGTGCAAATGCTCTATTGCTCACGGTGCGCAAAGGGTCAATTCCTTACGGTGCGCAAAGGCTCAATTACTCATGGTGCGCAAAGGATCAATTACTCATGGTGCGCAAATGCTCTATTACTCACGGTGCGCAAGGCTCTATTGCTCACGCTGCGCAAAGGCTCAATTACTCACGGTGCGCAAAGGCTCAATTACTCACGGAGCACAAAGGCTCAATTACTCACGGTGCGCAAAGGCTAAACTACTTACGGTGCGCAAATGCTCAACTACTCACGATGCGCAAAGATTCAATTACTCACGATGCGCAAAAGACTCAATTACTCCCGGAGCGCATAGGCTCAACCACCCACGGTGCGCAAAGGCTCAACCATCCACGGTGTGCAAAGGCTCAACGACTCACGGTGCGCTAAGACTCAATTACTCCCGGTGCGCAAAGACTCAACCACCCACGTTGCGCAAAAGCTCAACTTCTCACGGTGCGCAAAGGCTCAACTACTCACGGTGCGCAAAGGCTCAACCATCCACGGTGTGCAGAGGCTCAACTACTCACGGTGCGCTAAGACTCAATTACTCACGATGCGCAAAAGACTCAATTACTCCCGGTGCGCAAAGGCTCAATCACCCATGGTGCGCAAAGGCTCAACCACCCACGTTGCGCAAAAGCTCAACTTCTCACGGTGCGCAAATGCTCAACTACTCACGATGCGCAAAAGACTCAATTACTCCCGGTGCGCAAAGACTCAACCACCCACGTTGCGCAAAAGCTCAACTTCTCACGGTGCGCAAAGGCTCAACTACTCACGGTGCGCAAAGGCTCAACCATCCACGGTGTGCAGAGGCTCAACTACTCACGGTGCGCTAAGACTCAATTACTCACGATGCGCAAAAGACTCAATTACTCCCGGTGCGCAAAGGCTCAATCACCCACGGTGCGCAAAGGCTCAACCACCCACGTTGCGCAAAAGCTCAACTTCTCACGGTGCGCAAATGCTCAACTACTCACGGTGCGCAAAGGCCCAATAACACACGTTGCGCAAAGGCTCAACCACCCACGGTGCGCAAAGGCTCTATAGTACATGGTGCGCAAATGCTCTATCACTCACGGTGCGCGAAGGCTCAATTACTCATGGTGCGCAAAGGCTCAATTACTCACGGTGCGCAAAGGCTAAACCACTTACGGTGCGCAAATGCTCAAGTACTCACGGTGCGCAAAGGGTCAATTACTCACGGTGCGCAAAGGCTCAATTACTCACGGTGCGCAAAGGCTAAACTACTTACGGTGCGCAAATGCTCAAGTACTCACGGTGCGCAAAGGATCAATTACTCATGGTGCGCAAATGCTCTATTACTTACGGTGCGCAAGGCTCTATTGCTCACGCTGCGCAAAGGCTCAATTACTCACGGTGCGCAAAGACTCAACTGCTCAACCGCCAACGGTTCGCAAAAGCTTAACTACTCACGGTGCGCAAAAGACTCGATTACTCCCGGAGCGCAAAGGCTCAACCACCCACGTTGCGCAAAAGCTCAACTTCTCACGGTGCGCAAAGGCTCAACTACTCATGGTGCGCAAAGGCTCAACCATCCACGGTGTGCAGAGGCTCAACTACTCACGGTGCGCTAAGACTCAATTACTCACGATGCGCAAAAGACTCAATTACTCCCGGTGCGCAAAGGCTCAATCACCCACGGTGCGCAAAGGCTCAACCACCCACGTTGCGCAAAAGCTCAACTTCTCACGGTGCGCAAATGCTCAACTACTCACGGTGCGCAAAGGCTCAATTACTCACAGTGCGCAAAGGCTTAATTACGGTGCGCAAAGGCTAAATTACTCAATGTGCGCAAAGGCTCTATTACACACGGTGCGCAAAGGCTCTATTAGTCACGGTGCGCAAAGGCTCTATTAATCACAGTGCGCAAAGACTCAATCACTCCCGCAAAGGCTCAACCACCCACGGTGCGCAAAGGCTCAACCACCCACGGTGCGCAAAGGCTCAACCACCCACGGTGCGCAAAGGCTCAACCACCCACGGTGCGCAAAGGCTCAACCACCCACGGTGCGCAAAGGCTCAATCACCCACGGTGTACAAAGGCTCTATAGTACATGGTGCGCAAATGCTCTATTACTCACGGTGCGCGAAGGCTCAATTACTCACGGTGCGCAAATGCTCTATTACTCACGGTGCGCAAGGCTCTATTGCTCACGCTGCGCAAAGGCTTTATACTCACGGTGCGCGAAGGCTCAATTACTCACGGTTCGCAAAGGCTCAATTGCTCACGGAGCGCAAAGGCTATATTATACACGGTGCGAAATGCTCTATTACTCACGGTGCGCAAAGGCTCTATTACTCACGGTGCGCAAAGGCTCAATCACTCCCGGTGCGCAAAGGCTCAACCACCCACGGAGCACAAAGGCTCAATTTCTCAAGGTGCGCAAAAGCTTAATTACTCACGGTGTGCAAAGGCTCAATTACTCACGGTGCGCAAAGGCTCAATTTCTAAGCTTACCTATCGTCTATTTCCCCCAACTCATCAGCTATTGTCCCGTACTCGTGTGTACCGGTCATGTTCGGTAAGATACCTGCGACATGAAGTAAATATTCTCAGTAGGTCTGTGAGAACACTGGCAAACAATCTTTAATATGAGAATAAAGTGCATCGCGAGCCATGAAGAGGCTTCGCGCTGTCTCTTCTCGAAGAGCCGACACGTAATACCGCAGAACTCTTTCAAAGAGTTATTCCGCCGAGAACATGTCCGGCATATATATTACGGGTATTACGACTTCGCACGCTTCTACATTTCACGTTATTTCCCATAGGCTTTCCACAAGGCCTAAAAGCTACAATTGATTATTAGGTACTAAATGTTTGTAGCAGCGATAACAAAATTTGGTTTTAAATATATACGCTGGTTTGTTGGAGTTTTCCCAGCAATTTTATTTTCAAAACAGATCTTAATAGTAATGACAGAATGTGTGACAAGCCTCGTGAAGCTTTTCCATTGTTCTATTCACTTCCGTTTTATTGACACATGATCACTTAAGCAAGCTCGAGAGCCAATAAGAATCGCCCTAGGAATTGATTATCCCAGAGCCATGTACCTTGCCGCTGGCAGAACGGTACGTGAGCTCTGGGAACGAGATTGGACGCGTTGAATATAAAGGTGGTTTATTTTCGTAAGAGTCGTAGTTGCGCGTAAATTGAAACACATTCTGCCGTGCTCCCTTTAACAAATGTGAAATTACTCTATTCTTCGGGTATTATATTTCTACAATATTCTTCATATTAAGAACATCCTTAAGAACATATTCAGCCTCAACTGAAAATTGTAATTAAAAAGAAAGAGTGTATCCATGGAAACATCCCAATGCTTTGTTTAAAGACTATATAAAGCACATTCATTTATTCGAGAATATATGTTATGAGAACTTAGCGTCTGGTGCGCTAGGGATACATCTATGGAAAACCCCAGGAAAAGAATTGTACGGTTATACCTGTTAGACCCTGTTGACAAACATAATCCACTTCATAATCCGAGCCCGCGCCTCCAACAGCGCAAGTGATAACTCCCTAAGCAAACACATGTGACGCGTTGCATATAAAGGTGGTTTATTTTCCTAAGAGTCGTAGTCGCGCGTAACTTGAAACACATTCTGCCGTGCTCTCTTGAACAAATGTGAAATTCCATGTGTATCCATGGAAACCTCACAAAGCTTTGTTTAAAGACTATATAAAGCACATTCATTTATTCGAGAATATATGTTATGAGAACTTAGCGTCTGGTGCGCTAGGGATACATCTATGGACAACCCCAGGAAAAGAATTGTACGGTTATACCTGGGAGTATTTTATTGTCTTCTAATTGTTCATCAAACAAACACAAATTTGGCAAGGTTAATTTGATTAACTGCGAATATAATACAGGTATAGACACCTAAGGCTTTTTAAGTTTGAATATTCACATGTGGGGTGGGTACAAATATGCGAAATACATGTATAAAACAAAACAAATATATCCTGACATATATAACGAGTGTGAAAAAAAAACATAATTTTTAGTCTTGAAGTGTTAGATTGTTTAAGAATTTTATTTTCAATCATAAAACAAACTCTGAAAATACAACTGATTTAAATTAAATTACTCACAGCTTGAAACTCATTCTACTTTTTAAAGAGCGCTGTTTTCTACGCTCAGATCATGACATTCGAAATGATGGTTCACATCTTTCTTCTATCTTTTATTTTTATTTCACCAGTATACTGTACCAAAAACATCCAGAGAGACCCCAACCCTAACACTTGGTCTTACGGGAATTTCAACGAGAAACTCGAAGCCTATCTCAATCAAAGTATCATTGTGAGAATTTCTGTGGAAGATATACCGTCTTGTTTGATCGAATGCTTAGAGAATTCAAAATGCCTCTCAACCAACATGGCGGCGCAAGCAAACTCCGAATCCAAGTATTGGTGTGAGTTGCTTTCCACTGATAAATACAACGCATCCGAAAATTTTCATTCCGGAAACAGGACTTCGAACCACTACAGTATCAAGGTAAAGAGTTGTTCTCAATCTACGTTTGGCGTATGTCAACTTTTAACCTAGAAAATATCAATATGAGCGGGGAAGATTTGCTGCCACGAGTTTTCCGATGTTGAGCATAGGCGTAGCCTGTATTTCTAAGGTAGGGAGGAATGTGGCTAAATCACTTGAAAAGATTTTAGTTTCTACCTCAACTCACACAAGAAGAAGTTATATCTACTTCAATTTAAAACATAATAGGACGTCTCGACTGTAGTGTTGAAGAAAACAAAAAAACAGAGGTAAACAAGAAAAACAAGAAAAGATAAACAATAGCTATCACAGTCTTGTCTTACTTTGAATTTCAATATTCTGCGAAATTTCGTAAAAAAATTCCAACTGCTGTCAAACCCCCCTCTGGCTTCCGTCTTTCAAGCTAACGGAATTATTTTTGGTGCTTTTTTATTGGTCAGTGGCGTGGAATCATACACCTATTTCAAAAAAGGTTGCACTCGAGAATCCATGTGTCGTAGCCCGCTGTGGCTCATGGGTAACGTATAAAAGTCCTGAATCTTTGTATCTGAAAGCCAGATAAATGTTCATAAGAACATAAAATAGAATTCTGCAGCTTTTGAGACCTGGTTTTGTATTTTTGGAGCTTTTTTTGCTTATTAACTTGATACCCATGAAGCACTGCGGGTTACGATACATGGATTCTCCTAGCAACCTTATTTTAAATAGGTGTATATTTAGTGCAGGCTACGCCAATATCGTTTATTTTAAATTTGGAAAAACAGGACTAATTTTAACTTTCCAGAGCAAATGCAATGAAAGTCCGTGCAAAAATGGAAGATGTAATGCTGGTTACCATGACGACTCGTTCAGTTGCGCTTGTCATACAGGATTCGCAGGAAAAACTTGCGAAGGTCAGTAGCATCTTATATACGCCATTACGCATGCGTGTAGACTCACTTTGAAAACAAAGGAGTGTTTTCCAGATGATGGAAATTGAATGTTAAAGGAAGACTTCGGCAGGTACGAGTTTGCCAAATATTTTACCAAACTACTGCACATTTTGGGTCCTTTATACCAAGTATTTAGCTTCAAGACGTATTTATCTCGAAGCAAGCAAATATGTAAGACGGCTGAAAACAATCTCCGACATGTCAAAGCCTTGCTTTCACGCTCAAATAACACCGGGTCCCCATCATCTTAAAAAAGGCCCATTGGTGTACGCGTGTTTCATAATAAAATGTAATGAGTAGCATACATATAGGACGATCTTTTTTACCTTAGATGAGAAGAAAATGGAACGTTTGGGGAAAAAAGTAATAAAGTCTATTAATAAAGGTATTAATAAAGTCTGTGAGTGCGGTATAATCTTTTGTTGTTGTACTTAGTGTTGTTGCCATTCTTAGCTCTATAACTCATTACTCTCATATTTTAAGGAGAATTTTTACCAAGTTCATTAACAGTCCAGGCGAGTTCCCAGGATTGGCCGAAAATTTGACAAAATTTTTGCCCGCCAATTGTGGGGTGGAGGGGGGGGGGCAAACACACCCCCCCTCCCTGTGTACGTGCCTGCAGTCTACGCATCAAAATTGAGGACTTTTGTCAAAGAAAGAACTGTTAAAATGTATTTATGATTAAAGGGATCATACTTTATTCACATGGACATAGAAATGTCCTAAAGCTGAAAAATGTTCAGTCGTGATGTGACGTCATTACCCGGTGACTGCAATACAATATAACTTTATTGGGCCTCTATGAAAAAGGTGATTTTGTCACAATTGCCTGGTGATTATATCTAAAGACCTAAAAGGTGGTGTGTTGTGTGTGTGTGTGTGGGGGGAGGGGGGGGGGGGGGGGTGTAGGTAGATGTGTAATGGTGTATAATGTAATAATTGTACAACATTGGGTAACCAGGCACGCCCTCGGGTAACCAGGCACGTCCTCGGGTAACAAGGTACGTCCTCGTGTAACCAGGCGCGTCCTCGGGTAACCAGGCACGTCCTCGGGTAACCAGGTGCGTCCTCAGGTAACCAGGCACGTCCTCGGGTAACCAGGCACGTCCTCGGGTAACCAGGCACGTCCTCGGGTAACCAGGTGCGTCCTCAGGTAACCAGGCACGTCCTCGGGTAACCAGGCACGTCCTCGCGTAACCAGGCGCGTCCTCGGGTAACCAGGCACGTCCTCGGGTAACCAGGCACGTCGAGATCAGGATAACTAGGCACGAGAACGAGGCGGCAAAGAGGGGAATGGGCGCTTTTTTGCCCCCTCCCTACCCCCTCCCCTCTGCCGTCATTGTCCGCCTGGTTCTCAAGCCTGTGACCTCTAAGCGCTGTGTTCCCGAGGATGGTAATTGTGAATTCACATTTTTGCAGAACCTGCTCTGGGAGTGGAAGATAGGAACAGAATACGTGACGAACAAATGGCTGCCTCAACACATGCTCCTTACGCGGATGCCCATCAGGCCAGACTGAACAATGTCCATGTTAACGGTCACCATTACAGCAGCTGGATCGCTCAAACTCATGACACCAACCAATGGCTGAAGATCGACCTCGTTAACGTTACCAAGGTGGCTTGTGTAGCTACACAAGGGAGCCAGGAATTCCAGGACTGGGTTACAGGATACACCATCGGCTATAGCATGGATGGTACTGCCTGGACAGTATACCAGGAGGAAGGTGTTGATAAGGTATGTAATGGTCAGACCATCAGTCTGTATGGTAATGTCTGGACGGTGTTAACAAGGTATATGTAATGGTCATACCATCAGTCTGTATTGTACTGCCTGGACATTGTACCAGGTAAGAGGTATGTAATGGTTGGACCAGCGTTCTGTATGGTAATGCCTGGACAGTGTACCAGGTAAGAGGTATGTAATGGTTGGACCATCAGTCTGTATGGTACTGCCTGGACATAGTACCAGGAAGGAGGTGTTGACAAGAAATGTAATGGTTGGACCATCATTCTGTATGGTACTGCCTGGACAGTGTACCAAGAGGGAGGTATTGACAAGGTATGTAATGGTTGGACCATCAGCCTGTATGGTAATGCCTGGATAGTATTGTACAGGACCCGAAATGATCCCAGGACCCGAAACAATCCCCAAAAGTTCCCCAACTGATCCCGGGACCCGAAACGATCCCCAAGAGTCCCCGAAATGAACCCCAAGGAATTGCAGTAATGGACAAACAAAAGGAAGGTGGAAGGATTTCAGTTTTAAAAGCATATGAACATTTTAGCGTTATTTGTGTTACTATCAGGAAATTTACATTAATTAAAACTATAGTATTAAGATTTTAATATACGACTGCGTGGGAAATACAGTGGTTGAATCAGAAATTGGGGTCAAATGACAGTTTCCGTGATAGCAATTTGAAGAACCAGGCGTGAATAAATCATTTATAGATAACAAGTCTCCATATCGATCCACAGATAAAACATAAGGTTATTCTTAAGGTTACTTTTGTGCATGTTTGTTTGTATTCGGTGAATGAAAGACCTATCATGAGATCATGCAGGGTTGTACGGCCGACTACGTAAAGGAAATTCAAAACTCACATAAATATTGCTTTCAACTAAAGCCACATCTTGCAACGGTAGTATAAGGGGATGTTCGAGTGCGTTACTCAGTGTGCTTTTGTCATTCCGCCATCTTCTCGGCCAAACCGGCTGCCTAAAATGTGTCGGTAAATATTCGCTCATGTGAACATGGATTTCGTGGTGAAATACAAGTTTGGTTGTCAAATGAATATGGATTTTTAGGGGTGATGTTTACCGGGAACGAGATTTATATTGTTAGAGTCATGTGTCGGAACTGCAAATGTTTATTTAGAGTGTGATGGAAGGTCAACAGTTTTGGTTGTTCTGAGCAAGGCTGTGCTGCGTTAATATTGTATTCCTTTCAGTAGCAATTAAAAGTTGTGTATTTGTTTTGGACTCCGTTTATGGGTTTACCGCCGGCGCAAAAGCCTTAATTATGCTTTAAGAATTGCAAGAGATTACTTCTGCGTTCCCTTTGTCCATTACCGCAATTCCTTGAGGTCGATTTCGGGGACTCCTCGGTATGGTTTCGGGTCTCGGGATCACTTGGGGTACTTTTGGGGATCATTTCGGGTCCTGGGATCGTTTCGGGTCCTGGGATCATTTCGGGTCCTGTACAGTATACCAAGAGAAAGGTGTTGACAAGGTATGTTATGGTTGGACCATCATTCTGTATGGTAATGCCTGGATAGTATACCTAGAGAAAGGTATTGACAAGGTATGTAATGGTTGGACCATCATTCTGTATGGTAATGCCTGGACAGTGTACCAGGTGTGAGGTGTTTGCAAGGTAAATAAAGGTTGCATCATCTGTCTGTATGGTACCGCCCAAGCTTTTCCGAGCCTGTTTTCGGATAACTTGCTCGGGGTATGCCGAAAAACATCAGTTGAAAGAAAGATAAGTAGATTTGCAATACTATCCTGCTACAGTAGCTTAAGTTTCTGTTTAGAACGGTTAGGCTTAAGACTCAAGACTCGAAAAAGAAGGGGAAGCCCGTAGTATGGTAAGGACATAAACAGAATGGGTCTAAAAAAATCCCAGACGGTGGTAGGAAAAAAATAAAATAAAACAAAACGAGACTTCGTGACTTGCGTATAAGACGCCAAGATTCCGAAATTTTGCAAAATCTTGCTATACTCTCGAAATTTCGAGGTACCCATCGCTACCCCTACAGTTGCTTGTTTATTTTTCACAAATTAAACTTTTCCAAATTTATGTTTTTCATGTTTGTATATCAATATAGCGTTGTATTATGACATGACTGTATTTCATCTGTTCGTAATGAGGCCTTGAAAAATTGCAGCCTCTCAGTCATTTAACCATCAACCACGGTAAACAATCTACTATCATCTATACTTTTTATGTAGATCTTTAATGGCAACAATGACAATAACACAGTGAAGACAAATTGCTTGAAAAGGGCTGTCCTCATGCGATACATCAAGATCATGGTAGCTTCTTTCCACAATAAGATTGCGCTGAGAGTGGAGCTATATGGAAAAGTTCAAGACTAAAGTAAAGATTTAAGAATTCAGCTCAGCTTTCTTGCCCAAAATACAAAATTAAGAATAAGGCTCCACATTTAAATATTCACTGGTTAATATATTGCATTTTAGTATGAATCCACTCACATACTATCACGAATCTCGCAATTTGATTGGCTCCCGTACTCACTATCTATTAAGCCAAAGAGAGTGAGTAGCGAAAAAGCCACTTGAAGCGAAGGAGACGAAAAACCTTGATTCAAATTCGAGAAATTTGGTTCACAATCTTTTTTAGTAAATGTATTTTCCATTGTTAAATATTGTACTAGCTTCCACAAGCTATACTGTTGCACTTGATTTAGAGCTCTAAATCAAATGCCTCCGAGTAGGAACTGATAATAAGCAGAGTTTACTGTGTCCCCAGTGGTTCTTTTAAGTCTCTTAGATTCAGGTTAGCGAAGTGCTGCTTAAAGAGATGGAATTCCCAGTTTAATGTCCTTATCCGAGAAGACTTGAAACAGAGGAGAAATATCTTCTCACTTCATTTTAGCAAGACAGCTGTCCAGAAATATCGGTCACTCAAGGTGCAAGGAGCAAGGTGTTCCATGTACCACCTTCAACAAAATAAAACTTTTTTTGCCTTTATGATAGCATTTTTTTTTTGTTCTTTTTGGGGTAATTAACTTTTCTGAAAATGCAGAAAATGGCATTTATAGAGCTTGAAATTTCAAATTTTCTTGGGGGAGCATGCCCCCAAACACCCCTATTGTTGGTGTTTTGGTAGAAACTACTCACTCAAAAACCTGGATCCACCCCTAAAACATGTTTTATTTTGCACTTTAATTCAGTGGCCTTGGTCATCATTTTATTGTTTTAGTGTGTTATTTATCATCTCTGAAAGAATCTGTTTATAGAAGTATTCTTCGGTGAAAGTTTTACTTGTTAATGGAATTGAAGGTTGGTTTAGAAAGGTTATTTGTAAAGCATACTTCAAACATTTCCTGGTGGCCACTGCTTATAGAGGTTCCAAATAAGCATAAGCATTAGAAGGTTAGTGAGAACCCAATCCTGACATGATGGCCTAATGCCTGGTTTATACACTGGTATAATAAAATAATGTAACCTGTAACCGTGAGCAAGAAAAAAACTTTTCAGCAGATGTCAGCGAATGCTCTGAACAGCGAGAGAGATAAAGTTTTGTTTGTTGTTGTTGTTTTGCATTCAAACTGTCCGCATTTTGTTTTGGCATCTTCGAATTTACAATTTAAATTATTTTACGTTTGAAAAAAAAAAGATCGTAATTGTCATTATTTAAAAAAAATGAAAACTTCTTTAATCTTTATTACATTGGTGAAGGTTATTCAGACTAGGACCATGATGCAGTTTACAAGAAGGTGGGAGCTACTTATTGATATGCATGATGCTATGTTTACAAACCTAATGCATGTTTATGTACTTATATACTAGGGGTTATAAATAAAGGTGATTTGGGTGTTGTTGTTTTTCATTTCTTACAGGGTATCTGTTTGAGGAGTGGGTGTGGATACCTGAGAGGGTACATTGTGGGGGGTTGTTGATACCTAAGAGGGTATATTGAAGGGGTTGGCTTGTCGATACATGAAAGGGTCCATTGGGGGGGTGTTGATACTTAAGAGGGCTCATTAGGGGGGGGGGGGGTGTTGATACATGAGAGGGTCTATTGTGAGAGGGTTCGATACATGAGAGGGACCATTGGGGGTGTTGATACATATAAGGGAGGGGGAATTGATACATGAGGGTGTCCATTGGGGTGGGGGGTTGATACATGAGATAATCCATCGGGAGGGGGTGCTGATACGTGAGAAGGTCCACTGTGGGGAGGAGGGGGGTGTTGATACATGGAGGGTCTATTTGGGGGGGGGGGGAGTGTTGATACATGAGAGGATCCATTGGGGATGTTGATACATATTGGGGGGTATTGATACATGAGAGTGTCCATTGAGGTGGGGGGTTGATACATGAGAGAATCCATTGGGAGGGGTTTCTGATACATGAGAGGGTCCACTGTGGGAAGGAGGGGGTGTATTCATACATGATAGGGTTCATGGGGGAGGGGGTGTTGATACATGAGAGGGTCCATTGGGGGGGAGGGGGTGTTGATACATGAGAGGGTCCATTGGGGGTGTTGATACATATTGTGGGGGGGGGGGGGGATTGATACATGAGAGTGTCCACTGTGGGAAGGAGGGGGTGTGTTGATACATGAGAGGGTCCATTTGGGGAAGGGGCTGTTGATACATGAGAGGGTCCATTGGGGGTGTTAATACCTATTAGGGGTGGTATTGATACATGAGAGAACACATTGGTAGGGGGTTCTGATACATGAGAGGGTCCACTGTGGGGAGGAGGGGGTGTGTCGATACATGAAAGGGTCCATTGGGGGGGTGTTGATACTTAAGAGGGCCCATTGGGGAGGAGGGGGGTGTTGAGACATGAGAGGGTCTATTGTGAGAGGGTTTGATACATGAGAGGGACCATTGGGGGTGTTGATACATATAAGGGAGGGGGAATTGATACATGAGGGTGTCCATTGGGGTGGGGGGTTGATACATAAGATAATCCATCGGGACGGGGTGCTGATACGTGAGAGGGTCCACTGTGGGGAGGAGGAGGTGTGTTCATACATGGGAGGGTTCATTGGGGAGGTGTTGATACTTAAGAGGGTCTATTGTGAGAGGGTTTGATACATGAGAGGGTCCATTGGGGTTGTTGATACATATTGGGGGGTATTGATACATGAGAGTGTCCATTGAGGTGGGGGGTTGATACATGAGAGAACCCATTGGGAGGGGGTTCTGATACATGAGAGGGTCCACTGTGGGAAGGAGGGGGTGTATTCATACATGATAGGGTTCATGGGGGGGGGGGGTGTTGATACTTAAGAGGGTCCATTGGGGGGGAGGGGGTGTTGATACATGAGAGGGTCCATTGGGGGTGTTGATACCTATTAGGGGTGGTATTGATACATGAGAGAACACATTGGTAGGGGGTTCTGATACATGAGAGGGTCCACTGTGGGGAGGAGGGGGTGTGTTGATACATGAGAGGGTCCATTTGGGGGGGGGGGGTGTTGACACATGAGAGGGTCCCTTGGGGGGAGGGTGTTGATACATGAGAAGGTGCATTTGGGTGGGGGAGGTTAAATGAGAAAGTCCATTTTGGGGGGGTAGGTTACATGAGAAGGTCAATTTAAGGGGAGGGACTGAAGATGCAGGGAAGGCCTCTTTGGGGTAGGTGATAAGGATACACGAGAGGGTCCATTGGGGAAGAGAGGTGTGAATACAATCAATTAATCATTTTTTTACGCTGTCATATGGCAAGGATTTGCGAAACCTGTGATTGTACTAGGACATTAGGTTTTTGGGCTACTTTTTAAGATTGATAAACTCCTGCAAGTTAAAATGGCACATGTAACTCATATCAACAAATGGATAAGGGGTGTTGAAGGGAAAAATAGCAAGATGAATTAGAATGATACAAACCTTTGACAGATTATATCATGCAATATACCATTGACAATTGGTGGTGGGTGGGGCAGTATGGCATGCAAAACCAGTACAGCTAGGCACACTACCTCGAACATATGGCATATCTGCATCATCTCGAATCAGCATTATACAGGACATTTTCCACCTGAAGCAACCAAAGTTAATTAAGCAGGTTTAACAGGTGCATATCCAGAGGGGGGGGGGGCAAAAAGTCCTGACCCCACCCTGCTCATGTGAAGAGATAAGTTCGAGTCCAGTTGACACTTTCCAGGAACAGATCTAGGGGTTTAAAAAAGGGTGGGCTGAAGCAAGAGTTTCAAATAAGGGGGGGTTGGGAGTGGGGCCGGATTCATCATTCTTCCGTAGATCTCCCTATATTTCTCATATTTATAAGCCAAATGTCTAAAGATAGAGGTATGGGCCCGTCTCACCCTCCCCTTGGTCCGCACTTGTCTTCATAGTTGAAAAGAGGCTTAATTCTATGTATGTCATTGGATAATAAACGTTTCTAGATGGATCTAGTGACTTATTACCAGAGCTAAAGATGCCGATTCGAGCTTAATTGAGTTGTTGTCAGTGAAATACTACTCTTGCCCCCAACCTGTGTTTCCTTTAGACACACCCCTGTCTTCATATAGCACCAACAAGAAGGAGATTTGCTGCCTCTTTGTATGAATGTTAAATCGTTTAATTTTTTCAGGGGTCTGGTATCCATCAAATCGCACGCTCTGATTGGCTCTTGCGAGGTCCGGTATCCTACGATCTGGAACCCGCGATACCAGACCGCTCACCTCCAAAGCTCGAAATAGTGAGTTGATTTTTGTAAAATGAAAATCGAAAACTGGATTTTTACTGCCGAGATTTTAGATCTTCACACTAAAACGGCATTTTATTTGTCATTTTATCTAGAATCATTAACTTTACAGAAAATCGGCTTCAAACCCCCTGTGTTTTGACAATTTCCCGCCATAATGATTTTGCAACGCGCGCGACAATTTCAAGTTTGCTGAAAGTTTATTTTGGATAAAAAAAAGACACAAATCGTCTCTTTATACGAAGAAAAACGACAAATCACTCTAGGAATTTACCTGCTGCATAATCAGCCCAACGTATCCACATTCAAGAGAAGTTCTTTGGTGAATATATGTTATCGTCTGTGGAGGATTTACAGCGAAAGAAGACATTTCTACGATCAATTCGAGTTGAGAACGACGTATCAATTTGACTAAATTATTTTACAAAATTGTTGGTCAAAACTCGGAGAATGTCGTCTTTGGAGGTTCTGTATTTCTGGAGTATTAAAAGCGTTGAAGCGAAACCTCGCCTCCGTCAGTATTTTCAAGACCTCGGGGTCACGGTATTTCACGATACGGACCCCAAATATATATATTTGATAATGTGCTAAAACTAATATGCTGTATCTGTGACGTAGTTTCATATCAAAATCTTTTAAGAATCGCCCCAAATATTACTTACCAGTGTCTTCATAAAGTATCGTGGAAGATGAAGAAAATAAACAGCGAAAAGCTTGGATTTTGAGTCTTTCAACCCGTTTTTCGGTCACCCTTTGTAGTTTTATAAGAACTTTTAAAGAAAAAGTCGACAACAACGCAGATTTATGTTTTTTAGAACGATATTTCGGCAGGCCAATACCTGCCTTCTTCAGGTTATAAATGAGTTACAATGGCATGTTATAGCTAGTATATGTACAAAGTTCATTAATGATTAACTAACAAAAGGTAAAAATAGTAATTGAGTGACAAAGTACAAAGTTCATTGATGATTAACTAACAAAAGGTAAAATTAGTAATTTAGTGACTTATGGAAGATGGTAAATAGGGTGGTGTGGATTACTAAGTAGCTAAACGGTTTCTTCACGCCGGTTGAGGCCACCGGGTTCAAGAGTGCCAGCGCGAGCTATCAGTGTGGCTTCTCTTGCTTTGCGGATGGAGTCGCGGTTATTTCTTATTTTTTCAATAGGTATTAGCTCTATGTCAGAAGCGGAGTGGTTGGGTTTTAGGAAGTGTTCAGCGGCGTGGGTTGGTATGGATCGAGATTGAGAGTCTACAGTTCTGCGGTGGTCATTAAATCGTTCTTTTAATTTGCGTTTAGTTTCCCCAATATATTGAAGGTTACAGCGGTTACATTGAATCATATAAATCACGTTTTTAGTATTGCAGGTTATGTGGGAGGTTATAGGTCGTGTTTCACCTGTTGAGAAAAATGTGTAGCTTGTAAGGCCATCGGTTCTAATATAGGGGCAGGTTAGGCAGTTTTTTCCGCAACGGAAAGCACCGGGAGGTTGGTTGGTGGGAGAGCGGTCGGAAGGTAGCTTGGCTTTAACGAGGATGTCGCGGAGGTTAGGTGAGCGGCGAAAGGCGACAAGAGGGGGCTCAGTGAAAACCTTATGGCATCGCTTCGACGAGAGTAGAAGGTTGTAGTTTCTACGGATTATGTTGTTGATGTTAGGTAGTGTAGGGTTATAGGTAGTGACAAAGGGGATGCGACGGGAGTTTTTGTGGTTGTTATTATTAGGGCGTAGGGCGTCAATGCGGGAAATGTTAGCAACGCGTAGGATTTGTCTCTTGAGAAAAGCGGGTTTATAGCCACGCTTGAGGAGGTAGTTGGTGAGTTCATTGCAGCGGTTATTAAAGCTTTCTTCTGTAGAACAAATGCGGCGAATACGGAGGGCGAGGCTATAGGGGATGGCCTTTTTGGTGTGATGAGGATGGCAAGATGAAAAAAGAAGGTGTTGGTGTTTGTCAGTAGGTTTGGAGTAGAGGTCAGTTTCGATTTTACTATTAACAAGGGAGACATTAACGTCAAGAAAAGGTACATTGTTATAGGAGTAACAATGTACCTTTTCTTGACGTTAATGTCTCCCTTGTTAATAGTAAAATCGAAACTGACCTCTACTCCAAACCTACTGACAAACACCAACACCTTCTTTTTTCATCTTGCCATCCTCATCACACCAAAAAGGCCATCCCCTATAGCCTCGCCCTCCGTATTCGCCGCATTTGTTCTACAGAAGAAAGCTTTAATAACCGCTGCAATGAACTCACCAACTACCTCCTCAAGCGTGGCTATAAACCCGCTTTTCTCAAGAGACAAATCCTACGCGTTGCTAACATTTCCCGCATTGACGCCCTACGCCCTAATAATAACAACCACAAAAACTCCCGTCGCATCCCCTTTGTCACTACCTATAACCCTACACTACCTAACATCAACAACATAATCCGTAGAAACTACAACCTTCTACTCTCGTCGAAGCGATGCCATAAGGTTTTCACTGAGCCCCCTCTTGTCGCCTTTCGCCGCTCACCTAACCTCCGCGACATCCTCGTTAAAGCCAAGCTACCTTCCGACCGCTCTCCCACCAACCAACCTCCCGGTGCTTTCCGTTGCGGAAAAAACTGCCTAACCTGCCCCTATATTAGAACCGATGGCCTTACAAGCTACACATTTTTCTCAACAGGTGAAACACGACCTATAACCTCCCACATAACCTGCAATACTAAAAACGTGATTTATATGATTCAATGTAACCGCTGTAACCTTCAATATATTGGGGAAACTAAACGCAAATTAAAAGAACGATTTAATGACCACCGCAGAACTGTAGACTCTCAATCTCGATCCATACCAACCCACGCCGCTGAACACTTCCTAAAACCCAACCACTCCGCTTCTGACATAGAGCTAATACCTATTGAAAAAATAAGAAATAACCGCGACTCCATCCGCAAAGCAAGAGAAGCCACACTGATAGCTCGCGCTGGCACTCTTGAACCCGGTGGCCTCAACCGGCGTGAAGAAACCGTTTAGCTACTTAGTAATCCACACCACCCTATTTACCATCTTCCATAAGTCACTAAATTACTAATTTTACCTTTTGTTAGTTAATCATCAATGAACTTTGTACTTTGTCACTCAATTACTATTTTTACCTTTTGTTAGTTAATCATTAATGAACTTTGTACATATACTAGCTATAACATGCCATTGTAACTCATTTATAACCTGAAGAAGGCAGGTATTGGCCTGCCGAAATATCGTTCTAAAAAACATAAATCTGCGTTGTTGTCGACTTTTTCTTTAAAGGTTTTATTAATTAATCAACTGTCGACGCAGACCACAAGGTCCGACGCACACCAGCAGATAGAGGCTGTCCGGTGGTTTCTTCCTACGTTTTTATAAGAACGCATGCATGATTGGCCAAATCTTTAAAGCAAAAGCCAATCAATGGGACTGAAAGATACATTATAACCCAGTCTCCGCGAAAAATTGATCAGCTCAGTCAACACTGACTCATCGATTCACGAACGATGCAACCCGAAAGGACCCTAAAATAGCAAATTTCTGAATGGATCTTCTTAACAATGGTACAGATTCTAAAGTAAAGGTAAATCTATAGTTTTGTGATGTATTAATGAAGGTGTTAATGAAGTAAAAAATCCAAATTCTTGTTGTTTGTTTATATTCCTCTGTAGGCAACAACAAAGCAAATTGATTAAAATGAAAAAGTTTACAAATTACTTTTGTTGGATTTTTACGATATCTCATTTTTTATAGGAAGGTCCTTTGCACATTTCCGAAATTATACAGCAGCTGTTTTTAAAGTTAGATTTTGTTAAATCTTCATTATCCATTTCATAATCGGAAATTGATTCATCCTGTGTATAAAGTTTCTATGATAGCTCCAAATGTTACCAATCATACTTGTTACTCCATTGATTTTATTTTCTAGGTAGTATTACTATTTTTTGCCCAAAGCCGTGAACTTGCCGAACAAAAATCAGCTGAAATCTCACTTCCAGTCGAAACTTCACGAGAAGAACTCTTAGAAACAATCACAAACCTGTACCCAAGGTACCGGACTATATATCCTATCTATTTAAAATCCAAATACCCAACCAGTCTTACTCTCCAACCAGATTAATCAGTGTAGTCAACCAAAAACTGCTTGTCGACTTCTACTGTAGTTTTTGTAGCACTGTCCTATTTATTTCAAGTATTTTTTTTTTATTTAATGGTTTTCTAAGATTTAGGCGGATCCAGATGTGGGCCATGGACGCAGTCCCACCCATTCTCAATGATTTTGCATAAAATATTTTATATGAAAATTCCTGTCCTCTCTTCTCAACCCCAGGGTCCAACCCGGATTTCAGTATTCTATCTCTTACTCTTTCTGTTGCTCGTGTAACTTGAAAAGTAAGTTTTGGATGAATTGTAATGCCCCATTCATTTCTTTTATTTTTATTAGTTTTCTCTTTTTCATGTTTTTTTTTTAGAAAAAAATATAAGCTGGATGGACCACTTTTGAGGATTATGCATATTATAATTCTTTGATTGCTATTTTTTAGGATCTCACAGATTCAAAACAACATTGTCTTGTCAGTAAACCAACAATACCTTGAAGAAGAGTGCACTGTTAGGTTACAAACAGGAGACGAAATTGCTGTTATTCCCCCCATAAGTGGTGGATAACACAGGAAAAATCATTTTGTGCCGTCAGCCATCAGAAAGAGGTATAGTGCCATTGGGCCCAAATTAGTAATTCAGCGCAAGGGATGATTCAGGTGTTTCTAAGGATTTTTGAAGTGACTATTTGGACCTCTGTCTACCCCTAACTATTCAACTGGGATTTAACATGGAGAAAGTAATGTCCTTTCCCTCCAGCATGTAAAAAGAATGAGTGACGTCTACACCCAAACACCTCCTAGTGACTTGCCTTTCCCTTCAAAACTTAATCTGTTCATTAAATTCTTGACCACTTGCAGCCTTTTTTTATATTATTCCAATCTCCTTTTAATATTGTTCTTATCTCCAGCAAGGCATAGATTAGTAACCTAGCCCCTAGTTCATATAGACTGCCAGCTTTTACTTACATCATGAAGATATTTACTCTTCTGAGATAAGATTTTAAGCTTTTATGATTAAATAATTTATGGCATTTCCATATATGTAATAATAGACATCACCTCAAGTGATAGCCTAACTCAGTAATTTGTTTCCCATCAGTTGTAAGTTGCATTTAGGTTATTACTTCTCTCCCTCTCCTGTTTTAACCACAAAATGCCCACAAACACATTTGTATTTAATTATTTTCAAGATGTTCTAAAGAGTGGTTCTGATTGACTTTTTGTTGGTGAACCTCATTGATGGACCTTTTAGAAGGCAGCTGTTTCTAATTGCAAATATTGCTCTGTGACATAATTAAGCAGATTCATATTCCCCACATGGTGGGTAGTTGCTTGAGATAAAAGACAAGAAACAACAATTTTGCTGCTTGAATAAAACTGTTTTGTGCTTCTAAATAGTTCTGAGTAGCAGTCAACAAGACTGTCATACTAAAGGGTTGACATTCTAAAGGGTGATTTTGGCTAAACCATGCTCAGAGAAGAAAACTTGACAAACTCACCTTTGTATTTTACTTATACATGGTAATACCTAGGGATCATGTTTACATTTTAAAATAATTTTGGAAGTCTTCCAAATTTAGCTCCTCCCCCAGTGTGGCAAAAGAGGAGAGACATAAAATTGTATAGAGTGTCATGTTGTTTGACAGCAATGTATTATAACAAGGTAATATTATATTATTATAATATATATAATAATATAATATAATATATATTATTATAATATTATTATAACAAGATAACAAGATAATAATATAAACAAGATAATAAGATAAGATAATGATTTTATGGGTTCAGTTTTTCAGTGTATACAAAGTTTGTTCTTTACTACCTCAAGATATTTTCAAATGCCGGCTATAAACACATCTTTACCCACACACCCTACACAACTACATGCATATCAATCAATGGCTGTTGTTTTCTAAATGGTCTAAGAGAGCCTGGGGCGAGCGCAGGGAGACCTGTGATGTTCTAAAACGATAGGGACTAGGCTCCATTTCCAAGATGGCTGCCAGAGCAAAATCGTAGTATAAACACAAATTCCTGCAAGTTTAAGTGGAAATTCTCGACTTACAAAGCTCTAGAGCGATAATAAAAAAGCGAAAAAATTATTGAAGTGGACTCCCAAGTATGGTATGTAATGCCTAATAAGGAAATGACCGAGTGAGCTAGGAAAATGACAGTTTTCAGAACAAGATTGACTGACATGATGATGTTACATGGGCCCACCCCATCCCCCTCCCATGTACTTTTGACATCTAGGAGGCTTTTTAATAGCAATTTCGTCAATATGTTGCATAAAAATCTATTGCTCATTACAAAGTTTTTTTTGGGGTGGTGGGGGGGGGGGGGGCTGGTAGGGGCTTGGGACCACACCCACGTATTTTTAGGTGACAATTTGCACCTTCCCGGCTCAGCCAAAGTCATAGCGCAAAAGTAATAATAACTTTAACAGGGGGTCAGTATAGGAGGGTATTCAGTCATATTATGTAAAAGCGTATGGCGAACATGTAAAAAAAAAAAATCCGCAGAGGGGTACCGAGAGGAGTTTGCCCTCCCACTCCTACCAAAAAGTGCTTGTGTTCCTACCATTATCACACTAAAGATCTTTCATTACCGGAAGGTTTTCCCTTTGTCGGTCACCGCCAGTTACATATTTGCTATGAGTTAACCATACAGCAGTCGTGTGTTCTATGATGCAAAGCCAAAGCTTTGACATTTTTGGGATTCCTTAAAAAAATGTCCTGTAGTAGCTTTTTTAATATGAGGTATTTTTTCTGATTAGAATGTTTTGAAAAGAAGTTACCTGTTTAAGTGGACGTATTTTCTTTTAACTCTAATGTCCGAGGGTTCGATATTTTGCAAAATCATCGGAAATGACACAGAACGCTACCCTCCGGCCTTCTGTAGTGCATCTTGTATTTTGTTTTTCTCTTGCCTGAAATGACGTCTCTTTTGAATAGCTTTTCATTGTGATAGTGATTAGATCTGAAGACCCCAAATTGATTAATTAAAATAGCTTAAAGATATCTGAATATTGATTTGTCTTTATTTTTTGTCAACAAGTAAAGCACCGGCTTATAGTAGATAGTTTTTTTGGCCGTGATAAAGTCAACATGATTTTTTTTTCGTGGTAGTATTGTTTAGTATCAATATAATCCATCGATCAGCCGCAGGGCAAATCGAGTCCTTTTAGGGAGTTACTCTTAGCACAATTAAAAAAAAAAAAAAAACATGCTAAAAGTTCTAGAAGAGCTGTTCAGAAAGTTGTAAAGACTTTGACATGAAGTCAAACATACAAAATCAAAAGCATTATGAATGTCCAAACAATCAAACACGCGGATTTCCATAAAAATGGTTTTTAATCCGTGATTATTGTCTAGGATTAGATAATTGCTTCTTATCGGAATAATAAAAACACTGAAATCAATTAACCAACTTGAAAATTCATGCAAATGTCAGGGAGTGCAGCTGGTTTCGCTTGGCAGCTATTTTTTTTCGGAATGATTGAACCAGTGCTGATAACTTTTAGCCTAAGGTTTCATTTAAAGTTTTAATTCACGCTGAGTACCAGATGAATCGGGGTGACCCACGCTATCTTTATCGCTATTGAAATAATTTTACTTGAAGTGTTGAACGATAAAATCGTCGTTTAAGTCGAGAAACCCGTTGTTGGTTCTTCTGGCAAATAACTTCGGTGTCATGATGGCATACACTGTAGCTAAACTCGAAAAAGAGTAAGTATATTTTCAAAAAGAAACACCAATTGTCTTGAACAATTTTGTACTCAAAATATCTGCTATTTATCGAATGATATCTGACGGTTTCTTTTGTTGTTGTTGTTCAATTTCTTTTTTTCTCACACAATACATACATATTGTCAAATTGTTCTTGCGCAACTCAATTTTGTATGGTACTTAAAATGCGGGAAGAACTCATTTTGACTTTGCCGTAACAAGTACTTAGTTTGCGGCTTGTAGATTGATGTATTATGTACGGGACAAATTAGCTTTTCTTATGATACTTGTTTCGCTAATTGTTTTACTCGCCCTCAAGGACATAGCTTTTCACCTGCGTTTTAGTTTAGGAAATGTTTCAATAATTTAAGGACGAAAAGATTTTTATCGCATTCGCAATTTGCAAGGGCTTTGTTATACCCGAAGTATTGTTTGTGTTTTTCACGTATTTTCCTTGTAAAATAATCTCCTAACAGCCGTTGTGAATTTGACACTTGTCGTATGCAAATTTTTATCGTCATCTTTTCTTCATTTATGTTTTTATGTCAAAACGCTATTATCTAACATTAGTGTTAAATTGATTTATAGCAAACTGCCAAAATGTCAGAAGCATTTTTATTAGAAACGGAATCGGAAAGACGACAGTTATTCTATTTTGGAATTAGATATAGGAAAATAGTATAATTTTCTCTTTTTAGTTAGTGTGGAAAATCTTATTTAACTTGTGCCCTGGTGTGTTTGATTGTAACGACATATTCGAGAATATTTGTCGAACTTTAAGTCAATATTTTGACTTAGACAAAGTTATTTAATATATTCCGTTTCGAAGAATGCACCTAGTCTATGTTTTCTTTGTATTCGCCTTATTTTGTGTATTCGAAAAGTCGTCCGTCACCCGCAAATTTCACTAGTTTTATTCCCTGAAGGTGTTATTACACGTGTTAATAGGATTGTTGATTTACACGGTCTCCCGCATTGATTTTCAGATTTTGAACCACGTCAGGTGAAAATCTCATACGCACAAAAAAATATATACCCGGGTACCAGAGCCCACGCACAAAAAAATATATACCCTGGGTACCAAGCCTCCAGACTTCTCTCGTCCAGTGACGCTCGGCCGAAATGCCGTGACGAGCGAAACGAGTAGGCTCTGGGCGGGCGAATAGCTTTTTTCAGTTCCAGGGATACAGATTTTTTTATTCTGCAGCTGATTGGTCAACGAGATTGTCAGAGTAACGCAAAACCATATTTGGTCAATATACCCAGGGAAGTGTAAGGAGACTTAAACTTCTCCGATATACCTATCAACGGCGTATAGCCAGGATTTTCAACAGGAGGGGGCCCAAAAGGCCCTTTCAATGCATTTTCTACTTTGTTTTAGATAATGAATCATACATTTACTGTATTTTTGGCTGCTTATAGGGGGGGGGGGGGGGGCATGTAATTCGAGACTGGAACTGGAAAAAGCTACTCGCCTCCCCAGATCTAGCCTCCCTCGCAGGCGTTTTTAGGCAGGCGTCGCTCGCGAGCCCAGCCCAGAGCCTACTCGCTTCGCTCGTCGCGGCAGTTTGGCTGGGTGTCACTGGACGAGAGAAGTCTGGATGCTCTGGTAACCAGGGTAAAAAAATTACAAATCCTGAAAACATCGGATTCATGTACCATTAGCTCGTTATTTGTGTGTGTAAAAATTCATCTCTTTTAGGGCTTGCAGTTGGGGGCGTATTAAATAATGTGGGGGCGTAGAATCGAGGCTCCAGTCAATGCCGATAAACGACCCGTGTAACATACTGTATACCACAGTGTGACGCATTTTGTTGTCCTATGACATCATTCTTTTGTGCTATGACATCATTCTGTTGTGCTATGACGTCATTCTTTTGTGCTTGCACGACATTGCAAACGACGTGCCTAATACCAGTTTCAAAGTTTTTCAAAGTTTTTCAACCGTTTGATACCCTTTTTCTCCTTTTTCTAGTAAAAGAAAGTCGAAAATAATGGCCGATGACGTCACGGTCATTACCCCGGATGTTCTTCACGTGGAACAGGTGATGGCCCTTGCCCAGTCCCCCTCTGCTGGTGCTGTTTCGCTTTTTGTTGGTGAGTACACAAGTGTGTGATCAGGATCTAGGTGTCATTTGTAACCAGGCTTGTGTGCGTATTGCGTGACCAAGCAGGCGCCTGTGTCTAGGTGTAACGCGTGACTAGACCTTTAGTTAGGTTGCGTGAACACCGAAAGCGCGACAATAGCGAAGGCTAATTGATTTCGCGCTTGATGCGAAATTCAAAACTGCAATGAAAGATCCGGAAATTATGCATGCACGTTAATATTGCGACGTCCTTAATATACCGTCAAAATTGCAGTATTTCCTTCGCGTGGCTTGGAAACCTTCGTCGTTTTTCTTTGCCTGCTATGCTCGCTCACTGATCCTTTTTTTTTTGTCACAGGAACTACCAGAGACAACTTCGAAGGTTTGTTTTAGATTCGTTTCTTTCAAGGCCGAATTTTTTCCCTGTCTCTTACAATCTTGCTCCCTAAAAAGACCCATATCAATCAATCTTGTTTTAAAAGTTGTCGTTTTTGTAGCTCGCTCGCTCAATTACATGCCATATTTGCCGCCCTAGAACTGTCCACGTAAAAATGCAGGAATTCGTGTTTACTACGATTTTGTACGCCGCCATATATAAAATAGCCCAGGCCCTAGCGTGTTTAGTACATCACAGGTTTCCCGCGCGAAGTAAAACGACTGCCGTTGATTGATATACTCGTTGCTTAGGGAGGTGACGCGCTAGGAAATGCGCACGTGTAAACCGGTGATGAAATTGTACGCGTGCATGGTGTGGAGTGTCGTATTTCAATAATGGATGCGTTCTCATCTATTTGTAAACAAAAAAGGTAGTGGCTGATCGACGCTCTTTAAAAGTGTATTTCTGTCTCTGCAGGCAAGAATGTGGTACGGCTGGAATATGAAGCCTACATCCCAATGGCAAGTTCAGAGATGAGGAAGATCTGTAAATTGGCGCGCGAAAAATGGAATATTATGAAAATAGCTATTTACCACCGAATAGGGTAAGACATAGACAATCCTTTTCTGATTCTCTTTCTCCTTTTCTTCCTTGTCCTTCTCTATAGATCTCTCTGTCCTCACTTATCTCACCCCATCCTTATACTCATGGAATCGTCCCTATCCGGTGAAGTGGGTATTATCATTGTGTATTCCCAGCTCCCCCTTCTTGTATCATGTAATCCCCCCTCTCTACCTGTCTCTACACTGACAAGTCTTCCCTCGTAGGATCGTCCCTATTGGGGAAGCGAGTGTTATCATCGCCGTGTCTTCAGCTCACAGGAAGGAGTCCCTTGAGGCTGTCAGCTTTATCATCGATACATTAAAAGCGACGGTGCCTATATGGAAAAAGGTAATTTCCATTACCCTTCTACGGGATCACAATCAAAAGAGTTGTAATCAGTTACTTTCGGCTAAAATTCCTGTCCATGTCTGTCCATCAATGCAGATAAGATGCCATTATCTAGTCCATGGGTCGCTGTAAAATTCATCCCTTCCTACAATCAAAACAGCATCATTTTGTGAATGATCATTTATTCCAAAATTATACTCGCACTTCTTTCTAGCGTACCGAAATAACAGTCAAATCACTTTCCCACTGTGCATTTCCCCTTTAAAAGCCTTTCTCTCTTCTCCAGGAAATCTATGAACAGGGTGAAGCTCAATGGAAAGAAAACAAGGAATGTAGCTGGCGCTCAGTCAAGATGTCCACCGTCTGACTTGACACAGGGAGCCAGTCAAGATATCCGTCTGACCTTACACAGGAAGCCCAACTTCCACGCTTAAAGAAAAGGTCACAGTTTGACCAAAGTTTGAACTAGTTCTGAGCTTTGCGTTGTTGTCGATATAGATTTTTAGCTCATGTGTTCTCCTATTGCTCTAACGACTGGAATACTGCGAAATGGCTTTCGTTTTACGGTAAACTTTATTCAAACTGTGACCTTTTTTTTTTGGACCGTAGGAGTGAGCTCCCTCTGACCTGAGAAATGAAATGCAGAAAGTAGGGAGTAAATAGAGCCGCCATTGCTGGCCCCCCAACGGCGATGCTGTTTATACACCATGTTGGGAGTTGCTGAAAAGCAAAAGATATTCGCCAGCATTTCCACTCTCTTGTGGTCAGTTAAGCTTGGCGGGGTAGTGCTAGCGGATGTTGGCGGTGATTGCACGGGGACTCCTTGCCATAAGCAGATAAGATACGCAATCCGTGATAGATAGTCTGCATTGCAAGCGTTCCATTTTCCTGGGTAACAGAAGTTATCGCGCCGCCGAACACCCGAAGGTGCGACAAACGGATGTCCAGCATCGGCGGAAATTTGTCGTGCCTTATCACTCGGCCAGAAGCCTATGCGCAATTGGTATCTGTCATTCTGTGAACGGAGCTTCATCGGGTACTCTGTAGAGAGTAAACCTGGCGCTTTTCTTTTTTGCGTGGTACCCTTCAAAAATGTACTGGTCGGCAAAAGCTTTTTTATATAGAGTGGTTTTGAAAAACCCATGAAATACTATTTAGTTTATTTAGTACTAATACACTGTAATGTCTTTGTTTTCTTTTGTTCTGGCTTGACTATTACACTTTAACAATTATATTTTGTTGCACGAGAATTTGAAAACCACAGAATACAGTTTAATCACTTTATTGAACTTTGCACCAAGTTAATTTCATAGGAGAGAATTCCCAGTGGTTGCACTAGTCATTGGTTCATTTTATCTAAAAGTTCATAATACACTTTATCTTATAAACCTGGCGATTGCTTTACAGTAAATACACAAATAAATATGGCATTCTTTTGGTTTTATTTATTTATCGCAGCACTATACAAATATTTATGGCTTTCCACATTTGACAATTACGTTTTCTTTTACATAGCTAAGATTTAACTGGGCTATTGTCTCTCATATTGGAAGAAATGAAACACACATCGCTCTCTTCTTTATGTACGCGTACAAATCTGCCTTCAATTTTGATCATGGTTCATGAAAGACATTAGTAGTCGAAGCGTTTTTTTTTTTCAAATCTGATTATTTCAAACATTTACAACAATTGTAAAAGCAATGGGATAATTTTGCATTAATGGGAGATGCCAACTGCAGAGGACTCACAGCTAAATTAATCTACAATAATGGACAATTTGGGAGTAAACTAGCCTAAAACATCGATCAACAGCTTCCTTGCAATTATACGACCGGGGAATGTCCCGCAAACTTCATTGTCATCAAAACGTCCAACATTGATCGGAGGGGGGGGGGGGGGGGGGGGGGTGAATAAGTAGGTAAACAGTAAGCAAGCGTATGGTCTGGGAGGAGCTCTCCAACAGTTCGGGGAGAAGGTCATTTGTGACGTCACAACCACAGGAAATCTTATGACAGGGACTAGGCAGTTGGCAGATTTTTTGTTTCGCTAATAGGCCATTCCAGCTATAAGTTTGCGCGCGCGTTACCATAGAAACCTACCTCAACTACCAGAATGCAGCACGCGCATTTTCAAGCTTGCACCAAACGAAGCTCGCGCTGCATGCCGGTAGTTGAGGTAGGTTTCCATGGTGAGTGCGCGCGCATGCTTATAGCTGGAATGGCCTATTTTTCAGGGATTCTACAAGAATAGTCAAACACTAAGGTTTATCTATTTATCTGAGTTTTGCCTCTTCGCCATAATGTATTCCATAACTTGCAAGGCTTTATTTGCGACCTCAGGCTTGCTATGTCTTTTTGAATTCCTTTTTTTACCTTGCCGCTTTTCCTCCTCAAGACGTGAGTATCTTTGATCCCGATCGTACACATTACTAGTTTTACCCGGTCCATCCGGAGCGACATTCAATATCGCTAGGACTTCTTCGAAAAATGTCGCCGAACCCTCCTCCGTCACGAGTCCCTCGTTATCTATTCCCGATTCCAATAAGTGCTTTAATGCGTCACGCACCTCTTCTCTCGTGACAAGGGGTAAGACCTTTCCACTGTCACGCAATATGGCCATTGACTTCCGGTTCTCTTTGTTGGAGATGATCGTAAGGCGAGCGTTCTGAGACAGGCAAATAGGATAACGTGAAATGGGGTTATTTGGTTGGGATAGGAAAATCCAGATTTTTGAAAATTGAAATTTCTATGCAAGTCTAGGGTATATAGTCCATGTAGTCCTCCATCTGTAAGTTACTTTTCACAACAATACCATTTTATCATAACCCTGAAATTTCGTTATAAATTTTTTTTTCTTTCGCAATTTTATGCAATCCTGGAAATAAGTGAATTACTAAGCCTCGCTACCAGAAAAAATATCGGCGATCGACCAAAAATTCCGATTTTTAAGTCTGTATGTAGCCTGGCCTAGCCTCGTAGAGGCTACTCTGTAGGAAGGTTAGACACTACTTGCTTTAGCGAGATCAACAAGAATCCAATTAAAGTGAGATTATATTAAAGCAGCCATTATATAGAGAGTAGACAGGTCGTTGCACCGTATTCCTTTAGAAACCAAATTAATTCTTAAAGTTTGCAAATTGCTCACCTCTTTTTCGTCGATATCTTTCTCGTCTGGATGCTCGTGCACCTGTGCTTCCGTGGAATACTGCTGACCGCTCACCATGTGCCAGCCGAGCTCGTCTCGCGCGCGAAACTGCGGGTTGTTGTTATCCCCAATCTGGGTAGAAACAATACTTAACGCAAGCGAAAATAAGGTCCCCTAGTTGTCTCAACTCAATATCTTTTGACCTGTCACTCAGTTGACACCTGTCAATCATTATATGCCAATCACTTACCTGACACCTGTAAGTCATTATATGCCAATCACTTACTTGACACCAGTCAGTCATAACATCTCAACCACTCACCTTACACCTATCAATCATAATATCTCAATCACTCACCTGTCAATCATAATATGTCAATCACTTACTTGACACCTGTCAGTCATTATATGCCAATCACTTACCTGACACCTGCCAATCATAATATCTCAATCACTCACCTTACACCTATCAATCATATTTAATCACTCACCCCACACCTATCAATTATTATATGCCAATCACTTACCTGACACCTGTCAATCATATCTCAATCACTTACTTGACACCAGTCAGTCATAATA
The DNA here is from genome assembly GCF_932526225.1 of Nematostella vectensis. Classification (NCBI taxonomy): domain Eukaryota; kingdom Metazoa; phylum Cnidaria; class Anthozoa; order Actiniaria; family Edwardsiidae; genus Nematostella; species Nematostella vectensis. Next base: position 11,338,999 of record NC_064038.1, read on the forward strand.
TCTCAACCACTCACCTTACATCTATCAATCATAATATCTCAACCACTCACCTGTCAATCATACTATGTCAATCACTTACTTGACACCAGTCAATCATACTATACTAACCACAGCTCAATCACTCACCTGACACCTGTTAATCATATGTTAATCACTCACCTGCTCTATAATGGTCTGCGCACGGTTCCGCTCGCTCTGGTTGCTGAGGGTTGCGGAGTAGGCGAACTTTATCCTGATGCTGTCTTTTTGTCCTTTTTTCACGCAGGGCAGACAGCAGCAGCAGTGCCGATACAAGGCTTCCCGATACTGCTTGCGCGCTAGCACGTACACGAACGGGTCCAGGACCAGGTTTAGAAAAAGAAGGCGGGAAGCTTGGAGATCCGCTGACCAGCTGCACCAGATACCGGTAATGTTTCCAATGATGCGAATCTACAACAAAATGGAATCTTAGTAAGTCAGTGACCAATAGACCGAACATCCGCTGACTCACCGAATGGCAGCTAAAGCTTTACGGCTAAGTTGGTTACTGCTTCACTGCTCCAACACCGCTATCTTGCGAACTATACAACACACAGGTACCGATGCACCCGAAGGTAATAACCAGGTTCCTAGACCTGTCTACATACGCCACGCACAGCTCTCTGTGACGTGCGCAAGAAACTATTAGAGAGCAGGCTTTATTTGAAAGTTTTGATCTGGGAAAAAATCTAGCCCCGTATAAACAGCGGGCAGAATTTCTGGGACCACTCCAGTCGGCACACTAATTTACTGGCTTGGACCCTGAGGGCTCAGGGGCGGGTCCATTTTTACAAAGGGGGTCAATAAGAAGGTCAGAACTCCACCAAATCCCCTCCCTCTCCAGTATCGCCCACTGGGGTTTACTTCTCTGCTTCCTTTATATCAATTCCAAAGCCTAACAGTGTACAAACAGGAGTGCCAACTTTAGCCAGCACTGCTTGCGACCTCTACTACTGACCACAAGACAAAAGGAATTGTTGGCGAAGTACTTTACAATACGGTGCTGGGTACGCTGGGTACTTGCGGGTACTGGGTGCCAGAGTAGTACTTCATAGTACTATCAAACAATGGTCTACAAACAGCGGCGGTGTCTCAACTGGGCCCAGAATTCTTGCGCTATTTGCAGGGTGCTTAAGAGAGAGAAAGTGAAGCAAACAATCTCTCTCTGTCGTCCTATGGCAACTTTTGCTTGAGTAATATATCGCGAGGCAACAAATTGCTTATTTGCACGTTTCACGTGTTTCCTGGTTACGGGTCCACAAACGTGCAATTCCAGATAGAGAGAGAAGACACAATTTCTTACAATGGCTATAGGTTCCTTGTATTACGGACTGATTTTCAAAACACAAATAACGTGAAGCCGTAGTGCGCATAACCAGATTTTGGCTTTTTAAGATAATTTTTCCTTGATCATCATTGCCCTGTGTATCAGTTCAGGGACGAAAAGCTCAAATTTCAATGACACAATCAATTTAAAAAAGTCGCACTTGATATTTTGTTTGCTATTTGTTACTAAGTACTCAGAGAAATTCCCCGCCTTATTCGAAGTAAAATGGGCTTATTTGAAGTGTCACGTCATGTTTTTCCGTCATGTCGCAAAAAGAGTTACTAGTAGTGACAAAAAGACAACTTACAGCTTTCTCTCGACCAAACAACCATGACCTGTCAAAATCTGTTTACTTTCGTCATAAAGATAATAATGAAAGTTGCAAGTCGACATTACATTAGCCACGCAGCGTATTCTAGTAGATGGGGCTAAATGGTAATGTAGGAGGAATAGACTGGAGATGAAATACAAAGAATGTAGCTGCAGTATCACTGACGGTTTTCAATATTCTCAGGGACCGCGGGGCAAACTTTCAAGTAGTAGGGCTGATGTACCACAAAACTGAGGGACCTGAATATAAGACAATTTCTTAAAAGGTGGTGGGGCCTCAGCCCTACCAGCCCCCCCCCCCCCCTCCCCCTACACGGTGCCTGATTTTGCGAGCTCTCGTCGACATTTTCCGACAGCTTAATCGCCTCCTGGCTTTCGCCATTAAAAATCCTTGAAGCGTTTCTGTTGGCTAGCCCTGAAATGGTTTCCAATCTCACCACCTCTCCTCGAGGCGCTGACCACAAATAGGCTGATAAAGGGGGGGTATGCATCACGTTTCACGGACCGGGCAAAATGGCTTTTCACGTTTCACGGACGTCGAAATGGACGGTTTCACGTTTGTCGTAGGGTGAAAAAAAGCCAAATCATTTCTCGTTTCACGAAAATACCCTTTACCACCCTGCACAGAGAGCCTCAAATGTTATTTCGTCAGTTTGAATGACGAGGGCCAGAAAGTCGTCAGCGATAGTTAGCAAAATATATGAAACTGCATTTATGATAAAAGTCAAACGCTTAAAAAAAGATTCTCATAGATGCAAAACTCGACGGATGATAACCCGTTAATACTACATAGTCCCTGCACATCCACTAGCGCAGTACTTTGCGCTTAAGTTCAATAAAAAAAAATCAAAAGACGTCGTGTTGCCTCATCGCTTGCACTAAAAAATATTTCGATTGGTTTTTGACAAATCTTGAAAGAAATGTCGCGGAAAAGCAGATGTGTGTTTGATATGTGCTCATCTTATTTGTACAAGCGAATTTACAATAATGAAACGAAATTCAATAGATATTTGGTAATCATTTATATCGAGAAAATAGGATGTTATCCAGAAGAAGAATTCTGTGGCTGATGATGTTATAGTTCTGGAGTCCACCATGAAGGTTTTTTGAATTTTTATTTCTCTAGAACAAACAAACATTGGGTAAAAAAAAAAAAAAAAAACAATCAAAAACAGTAAAGAAAAAAATCGACAAAACTAGACGGGAAAAATAAATCGGGCAGATAAAATATACCAGCAAGCCTTTCGATAGCATATCAAATAATGGTCCGGCCCCGATGATTCAGGGTTTTTTAATGGTCGGTCCCTAATATTTCAGGGCTGTTTTAACATAATGAGAAATGACAGAGTAATAATGAACTGTTCCCTTGTTATTTAACGAAAAAATTAGTCGAAATTTCCTGAATAAAGTGCAACACGAGGCATTTCATTATTGCTTTGCAAGTTGAACTTCCCCGTCAGATATCAATTAATGGTCCATTCCTGATATAGTTCTTTGGTTAAAGATAGATCAAGATAAAGAAAATGAAAAAGTATTAAGGGCCGTTATCCGACATTTAAACCCTCAACACTCCTGTTTAATAAAAAAAAAGGCGAAGTATTATTAAAAATTTTCTTAATATTAGCTGGCCCTTTAAATTCATATCACATCAACCTGCTTAAATCTTTATAACGATTTAAAGACACTTTCTTGTACTTACAGTTGAGTGTGATTGATTTCGGATCATCAGTAAAATCGCTTACACAACATTAACAAAAAATAATAGAAAATGACTATCAAATATTCTACCATTTGTCTTTCTAAGTGGTTCGAAAATCACAGGGAAGCCGAGCCATGATCGAATAATCTATACATAGCACAAAAAAATATTTACCACTATTTCTAACCGTAACCTTTTGCCCCTCTGTTATTATGTTGTAAAACGTATGATGCTTACATTGACAATCTTAAAAAATTCACTTTAAGGAAAAGAATAAATTTTAAAGAATGTAACTTACCATAAATGGTGTCCAACAAATAAGGAAGAGTAGAGAAATTACAATCATCATACGTTGATACTGCTGTTGCAATCTTTCCGAAGCTGTTTTCTTTGGCTTTGAAACGTGTTTGAACCTGCTTTTCATACCTTGTAGTTTCTTTTTCGAATTTCTCTGCTTTATCAGCAAGACTACGACGTGAATGTTGCAAAATAGCACAATAAATATCATAAGGAAACCAATAAATGCGAAGAAATACGAGAACGATTTGTCCTTCCATTCTTCGGCAAACCAGTTAATAGTGCAATAAGTTCCTGTCAGGTTTCGTACGTAACTTCCAAATCCTAATACCGGCATAAAGGCTATAATAGCTGAAAACACAAACACGACAGCGACACCCCTTCGCGCAGTTCGAAAACTTATGTTCTCCCTGTGGAAAAACGGCGCCTTCACTGAGAGATATCTATCCAGAGCCAGCAAGGTCGCGAGAACACCAGACCCAAGTGACACAAACAAAGTTATAAACCCTTGAAAATAGCACAAGGAATCACCGCCAACCCATCCATTATACGCATAACAAAGCCAAGTCGGCCAGCACACATTGATAATACCAAATAAATCACAAAACGCCAGCGCCAGGACCAAAACATTGGGGACAACCTTCTGGTGTCGTAAAAGTCTCGCGATAATGATGATTGCGAAGACATTGGCTACGACGCCGGGTGTAGCAAGCATACCGAGTACAGCTCCTTGCATAGGTTTGAGTTCTTCATAAGTGCTGTTTTCCTTTAGGGAACAAGTTCCCATAGCTATAAGTGCCTAGAGCTCTAACGAGCCTCTGCTTTTCTAGGTCTGGGTGACTTTTCAGTGGCGGAAGTAATAAGAGGTGGCGTGGACTGAAGTGTTGGTGCGTGACACGTGCTAAGCGTTACTTCCGGCGTGTGATTATAATGTGACACGTGCTAAGAAGTACTTCCGGTATTGCAGGATGCCAAAATACTGTAATTAGAAATTGGCGTAATACCAGTTATCTGGAAAGCCTTGGAACTGATTTGACTTTTATTCTATCTAAAAATAAATTATTTTTTTCAACATTGTGAATTTCAAAAGAACACTAGCTCTGCGCTGCGTGCACCAGTCGAGCAAGGATAGATCTAGAGATTATTCTATTATACCCGTGCTGATCGTAGGCCGCTTTGCAATTCATGGGTTACACAGCTCCTCTCCCCGAACCCCGCCCGAGACAACGCACCTCCACGTGCGTTGTAACCAATAACAAGACATTAAACTTAGGGTGCGTTTTTTTCCTATCATTCTGGAATGGGAATAGTTGGTAGATAATGTTCAGAATGGCATTCTAGTCATTCTGCTACAGGTAGCAGAATATGGGTGGAATGGCCTTCATTCCATTCCGGAATGGGAACGCGGTATCAACGAACGTCCGCTTTTTCTATTCTAATCATTCTCATTCCGGAATCACGAGTAAAAAAACGCGCCCTTAGTGTAGCTTAATCCCGAATCTCCGGAGAGCCGGCTTAACTAAGTGCTCTTGGTGCTAAACACCCCCCCCCCCCCCCCCCACCTTCTTTAGGGCTGAACTATTTTATATTTGACGGAGGAATGGCTTATCCCCCCCCCCCCCCCCATTGAAAAATGGAGCAAGCAATGACTGGCAGAAAAATATCGGCCACAAAAACACAAAATGAGCAAATTAAAAAATCCACTCTCGTGTCAATTATGTAATGGTCAGTCCCTTAACAGAATCATATACCCTCCCCCCTCCTCCCCCAATGAATATGGTATTTTTCAACATCGCTCAATGACGCTAAACTATATTAGTCGTCATGCCCCCTCCCCTCCCCCCAATGATTAAAGGCGAAGACATGCGTCCCTTCCCCATAATCCATAGCACGCAGAATGGAGACAAAACCATTAAACTCTTGTCACCTTTGCTTTATTTCTGTTCCTCGCACTGTCCAGCAGTTAACGATATTTCAACAGTAACGCCAGCATTACACAACTTTACTAACCATCGTTACAATACTAACTGCCCTGGAGCCTAACACTGAAATCTCATTGCAACAAAGAGCCCTTTGCCTCTGGGTAAGATCAGCAATCGAAATTGCCAATTCTTTTGCCAATTGTCAATGTTTCCCATGATTCAGCTGACGGTGACTATTTACCTAACGTACATTCCCTATTTTTGTTCTTATAACTTTATTTACAAAATGCACTCGATGCATGCAAAAATATATACAAGCCCCAAACATTTACAAACATTATTATCACGCGATCAATCTCATGCGAAATCCAATAAATTATCTTGTGTCAATTTTTAAATAATAATATTATATATATTTTTCATTTTGCTAATAATGAGTTAGGAAATAGAAAAGGGTTTATCTTAGTATACGAAGAGTGGAAAAATCTCATTTTTACATATCTACATTAAAATGCTTTGTCTGGAACATAAAATATCTTAATATTTATAAAACGAAATAAATTCTTATAAAACGAAAAACAATAGAAACACTAAAACCTAATGCGATAATATAATTTGCTTTATACTACAAAACCCAACGAATAAAATGTATCACTTTATTCAAGTGAGTTATCAATATAGCTTATGATTTTTAACTTCAATAAATGTTTTCAGAATTGTTTAAAACCGATTGTTTGGAATAAATAGTTTTCATTCTTTAAAACTACCTAGTAATATCAATAATAATAATAATAATATCAATAGCGAATTCTGATTTGCTACCTATATCCGGGACATCAAACTCGTATACAAACTGTGCTGTTATTAGACAAGACCGTACAGTTTTCTGCCATGCGATTGGTTAGATCTTCTTGCAGCATCTCAAGGGTTTCTCGTATCTAAAAGACGTGGACATTTAATTTTAGCTAGCGTGCGGTTGAGGAGTTATTATTTAATGATTTAAAAAATTGTTACCTGAGATATCGCTTCTAGATTTGCTGAGACTATCGATCTTACTCTGAAATGGAAAAAAAAAAGATTAAAATCAGAACAAGTGTTACGAGTTGAATTCGAGCTAACGCGCAACTAATGTTGAAGGCGCTTAAAACATCAGAAGAGTCGGGCAGCTAGCAGACGTAAAATCACTCGATAATCACCTTCTCCCTTCATTTATTAAAAAGATCATCATTTGATTTATTCTTGGTAAAAAGAAGATTGCAGAAAGTGTATAAAACCCGTCAAATGCGTTTGAAAAGACGGTCCTTTTAGTACAGTCGAATCTTACCTCGAGGAAACCTCTACCTCGTTATTGCGGGCACTTATTACAGTCAACTCTCGCCTTATGGACACCCCACTTTTATAGCACCTCGCAATTACGGACAGGAATACGATCTCGTTTTTACGTACATTTGCTACTACGGCCACTTAATGGCGGTCTCGAGGGAGTACGTAATAGCAAGAGTTGACAGTAACAAGTCAAGATCCATGTTGAACTTTTGTGGTCTTATTGGTAGAGAGTAAACTTCTAGCCGAAACGGTCACGTGATATGTAAAACAGCCAATCACAAGACTCTATCACTCGATACATACCTAGAAACTTCTGCTTCGTGGACTTGTTTTCTAAGTTTGATAATTTGCTGTATCGACTGGTGTCTATAAAGCAAACGAGGAAGATTAACAAAGTGATTTCCTTATCATAACGAGATGATACAGATAAAAAAAAGTACGGCAGATTTTCACAGTAGTGTCTCGTAACTTACAAATAAGCTTTGACAGGTGGCGGAGGAGGCGCGAGGAGCCTGGGTTCTAGTACAGATAACCGGTATAACAGGAACGCGCTACACGATAACAATAACACCATCCTGGAATAAATTATGGAAGAGCTCGTTAATTTGGGCGGGTTTTAAAATGGTGGTGGTGATGATGATGGTTATGATAGTGGTGATGATGATAATGGAACAATAATAATGCTGATGATGATAATGATAACAATAATAATGGAGATGATGTAATGATGATGACGACGGTGGTGGTAGTAGAGTTGGTGGTGGTGGTGATGATGATGATAATGACTATATAATGTTTAAATTAAGTTATCGATGCACTTACAAAATTGTAGTAAGCAGAGCAAACAGCTGTTCTCGCGATAATCTGAAAGTAAAATAGTGCAATAAACAATAAGTCACCAACTTTATAATAAGTGAGAGTGCGAAGGTGAATCGTGTAAGCCAAAAAACATTGTGTGATTCAGGAAAGGTCGAATTTTGCCTCCATTTCATAACACTTTACAACAAAAAAAACGGTTAAACTCCTGTTTATTTTGGATATGTAGCCAGCGCCAATGAGCAGTAATCACTGCTGAATGAACATTACAGTGCAAAACAATCTGACAAGTAGCAAAAGTCAATATGGCTTAAACAGAGGAGCTGGCTAGAGTGACACTAGCATGCTGTCTCCCTTTATATACTCATACCCATACTGCACTCTTCACATTCCCACGTGTTATTCACATGCCGTCAAAATAAACATTTCTGCCTCTATCATCACATTCCATTGACAGAAATGTATTATACCCCCCTTTCCCTCCTCTCTCTCCATAACCCGGAATTTTTAATCCAGCGTATTCTCGATAGACCAATGGGTTAGTACTTCATGTAGCCATCAATATGGTAAGGGTTTGGGTTAGTGTCTAGGACACACTATACTGATGGTTACATGAAGTACTACAAGACCTATGTGAGCGCCCGCAAAGCACACTGGGTCTCCGAGCATGAATGCAGCAGGAATAAAATACAAAGCAGCGATAAGCTGCTATGTACGTCAGGGGAGGGGCAGAGGTATCATTGAATTCACCTAAGACTCTTTTGGAGCCTAGCGGAGGGAGTTTGAGTGTATTTTTACTTACTTTTTAATGAGTCTAAAGCTAACTTGGCAGTAGGAAAAGAGCATCTCAGCTATGGACGCGATAAAGATAGCTACGTTTGCCGGATCTGTAAAAATCATAAATAAAATCGCGATATTAAAACCTCGCGAAAACTAAATTACGAATAGTATCCTTGAAAACAAATATATTTGATTCGTATTCGGCGGAATTATTATTATTTTTTTGGTCTTTGTCTTGTTGTGAGCTAATGGCGCTGCGTCCTCGCCAAAGCTATTACTAATATAGTATCCTTCAAAAAAAGATCTATTGGATTCGTATTGGCCAAGTGCTTTTTTAAAAGTTTTTGTCTTTGAGGTAGATGATGTTTCAGCCATTGCTTTTTAAAATGAGTTTCCTTTCTTATTCAGTACGGTATACGTGCCGCTCTTCAGAACAATCGATGCAAACCTTTTTGAGTTCTAACACATCTAGTTAGACTGGTAGAGTAGACTTTGGCCAGGCACGAGTTATCCTCCCTCTGTAACACGACTTTTCTTCAAAGATTTTACACCAAAAGCGGTTTAACGATAATAAGGCGAGCCTTGGTGGAGCACAGAAGCGAAATAAATGCCTTCTTAATATTTAACGACGCGGTTAAATGATTAATCCTTTCATGCTAAGGTTTGCAAAAACCGCTCTCTTGTGAATTTTTACATATCCTCTTAAGTTTACACTAGTCAATATCTTCATATAAATATTGATTGGGAATCTAACTGAGAAAGCAATGTCTAGTTATTTCTATGGCTGAACGAAGGTGAGAGATAGAACGCATTGTTTGATTAGGAAAATCCACTAAAAACCATCTCATGTAATAGAAAGAACGGTGCCCCGCCATCTTGGGAACGATCTAGATTTGACGGTGCGTTTGAGGTAAAAATCAAGATCTAGACGATGGTTGATGATGGCATTGCTTAGTATAAAACTCATAGATTCTCTTGGTATGTCCTAGCGTATATAAAATTGTGATATTTTAAAAAGGTATGAATTGACTCTGCGGTTAAAAAAATTAGCGAAGCAAAAAAACACATTGGTAACATGGCTTATGCTAATATGCTTAACTCGGATCGATAAAAACAAAACATCCAAAAGAGATCCCAACAAAACAAGTAGAATCTCACCATAAGGCGACAGCCTTGGAGAAATCGAGTCTGCAGGCAACTCGCTTTCGGCCAGCGGTGAACCTGTCGCGCGCACTGACGTCGTCAACTCCGCTGAAGAGGCACCCTCCGTTGCTATGAAACCCGATTGACAGTCGAATATGCCACTGTCGCCGTTTGGTGAATACTCAAGCACACGCTCTGGTAAATCTGGTGAACAAGTCTCTGACGTCAACCTAAGTTGTGTTGCATGCCGGTATACATGCGTTATGCTAATTACCAGTGATTGTACCATTCCTGGGTTATTTCTTGCTAACGCGGTATACCTGTGCTGTACCGCATAGGTGTTAGAATGCTAGCCGTCTATCCTTTTGCGGAAAGTCCCTAGGAAACTCTAGTGCGCCCGGGGGAACGTTGATGTGGATGGCGTGTGTGCTGAAGGCACGATCGGGTGCCGAAGGCGAGAGTGCGAGAGAGTGCTCACCAAAACAAAGAGCAAAACTCTACCAGGGTTTCGCGCCTACTGCGTGTATTTTTTTTATAGTATTTTTATATTGGCGGTATACCTGTGTGTTGTGGTATACCTGTGTATTGCATACCTGCGCTCTGTGATATGCACTCGGCGGCAGCACACTCCTCGCCTTCTTCCACGCCTTCTTGTAGAACAGTGTCCATCTCCCCTCCAAGGCACTCCTAAAACACACCAAAGGCAAAACATTCACTAACTCCGCACATTGGCTGAAATAATGTATCAGACAGAATCCATTTCAGAAGTATATTTCACGTCTGGCTCTTTGATCTGCCGTCGCCGTTCGCGTTGCCGTTATCGTTGCTTAGGTTCCTAGTGAGAGAACAGCCCGTACCTTGAAATCGGCATGACTGCTGTTTGGCGGAATTTTACCCTGAAAGCAATATTAAAGGGTGATTATAAGGCAGTCACTCGGAAGAAGCGGGAGCATGGTCCGTACTACGTGCGCTTACGATTTGTTTTTACGGCAAAATACCCTGGGTATCACAGGTTTCAAGCTCGGAGCCTCAGTTACCCAGGGTAGCAGCGCCTCATTTACCCAGGGTAGCAGCACCTCAGTTACCCAGGGTAGCAGTGCCTCAGTCACCCAGGGTAGCAGCGCCTCAGTTACCCAGGGTAGCAGCGCCTCATTTACCCAGGGTAGCAGCACCTCAGTTACCCAGGGTAGCAGCGCCTCAGTCACCCAGGGTAGCAGCGCTCAGTTACCCAGGGTAGCAGCACCTCAGTTACCCAGAGTAGCAGCGCCTCTTTTACCCAGGGTAGCAGCGCCTCATTTACCCAGGGTAGCAGCGCCTCAGTTACCCAGGGTAGCAGCACCTCAGTTACCCAGGGTAGCAGCGCCTCAGTCACCCAGGGTAGCAGCGCCTCATTTACCCAGGGTAGCAGCACCTCAGTTACCCAGGGTAGCAGCGCCTCATTTACCCAGGGTAGCAGCACCTCAGTTACCCAGGGTAGCAGCACCTCAGTTACCCAGGGTAGCAGCGCCTCATTCACCCAGGGTAGCAGCGCCTCATTTACCCAGGGTAGCAGCGCCTCAGTTACCCAGGGTAGCAGCACCTCAGTTACCCAGGGTAGCAGCGCCTCAGTCACCCAGGGTAGCAGCGCCTCAGTTACCCAGGGTAGCAGCGCCTCAGTTACCCAGGGTAGCAGCGCCTCATTTACCCAGGGTAGCAGCGCCTCATTTACCCAGGGTAGCAGCGCCTCACTTACCCAGGGTAGCAGCGCCTCAGTTACCCAGGGTAGCAGCGCCTCAGTTACCCAGGGTAGCAGCGCCTCAGTTTCCCAGGGTAGCAGCGCCTCAGTTACTCAGGGTAGCAGCGTCTCAGTTACCCAGGGTAGCAGCGCCTCATTTACCCAGGGTAGCAGCGCCTCAGTTACCCAGGGTAGCAGCGCCTCAGTTACCCAGGGTAGCAGCACAATGGATTTCCCTGTGTGAGGAAAAGGATCCAAGACTTACCGAACTCTGTTTGAGCTTCTCCTCCCATACTTGTAGCAGAAGCTTGAACACAGTCTCTCGCGACAGGAACGACGAGAAGAAATGCTATGCAAAGTTTAAGGAAAATGTTATAACCCCTTGGAACCTGTGAAATTTGAACGCGATATTTTAAGGGGGGAAGGATGCACAATTTTTTGATTGCACGATTGTTTTTTTTTTTGTTTTGTATGTGGAACAGATGTGTTCGATCTTTTTTTTTCGCTGATCCATTGGGCTTTTTATAGTGGGTATTTCATCGCTGCTATTTTTTTTTCTTACTGTGGGATCCGGCTCGATTTATCTGGGGGAGGTAGGATGGGGATATGTACACACCCACCCCACCCCCAAAAAGTAACAAATGGTCCATCACTGGTATCACTTGATCACGTGTTTCCTGTATGTCACGCACCTTGTCGTCCTCGGTAGTGATAAGTATAGCGTTTGGGACAACATACGCAGTCTTCTCGCGTGTGATGGAGAGTACCTTTCGGCAGTCAATCGTAACCTGAATAACATAAATAATAACATGAGCAAGAGTATCATATAAAAACTTCTAGCGTACAATTGAAAGCCAACTGCGTATCTTACGACAGTCTAAGCTGAATAAATACATAAATAATAACATGAGCAAGAGTATCATATAAAACCTTCTAGCGTAAAATTGCGTATTTTTCGACAGTCAATCGTAACAAAAACCCACCTAGTGGAAATCCTTGGTTAGAGTTCGCAAGAGTTTCTGTCAGCCCCAAGTGTTTGGATCCCAGCAAAACACTCAGTGTTAAAGCCGCATTGTCAGTTTACCAGTTTACTTCCGGTCGATTACGTAACAATCTCCGATGATTTTTAACGGAAAACGCGAAAAATATTTCAAAATATTGAAAGTAGTGTGTTTATTGAAAGTTTCTTTGAGGATCTGATTGATAATTTAGAGCGGATGGCCTGTTTAATATCTCGGATTTTAATAGATTCTTTTGTCTTTTAACGGTCGAGGTTTCCGTCGGACCTCCGGAAGTAAACTGGTGACAATGCGGCTTTAAGAAGAATCAAATTTCTATTGTCATATATGGAGAGGCATAACATATCACTAGTACGGCTAGAGTTGACTGTGTTGTAGTAATTAAGTAATTAATTTATTCATTTCCATCGGCTGATGATTTGAGAAAGCTAGTGGCGATATTCTCGATTGAATTCGGTAAATGGATTATCAAATGTCTTGTTTTTAGATGTTTATTTCGAGATTTTAAGCCCTTTGTCTAAAAGTAAGTCAATCACGCCGCAATTTTATGCTCCCGCTCAAATACCGAGTCACACAAAGCATCCATTTATGTCAAGCAATAGAAAACCGTTCAATCAAACATATTTAATCAACTATCAGACTTCAATCGTGGATGGCTATTTTGTAGTTTTCTTGCAAATGAAGCGTTGTATTTTCAATTGTTTACAATAACAATGGAGTGGTTAATCGACATTCTTTAAACTAAAATAATAAATAACATCGGTGTTGCTGACCAGGAAACCAGGGAAAGTCATAAGACTTTTATACATACCTGAGTTTCCCAGCCGAAGATATTGGAGTAGAAGCAAACCCAGTCTTGGCTAATGTAGATGCGACCTTGCAGTAAGATCTCTCGACTCAGCGCGCAAGAGAAATCTATGGAAACGAAACGCAGAGTATGTAAACTACAGTGGAATCCTGATTGTCCGATCCCCGTTGTAACGACATACCAAGGTTTCGACGGTTTTACCCGATCTAACGACATACCAACAATATCCCGACCTAACGATCTCCCCCACACGATCTTCACGACTCCCTTTCTCCGATCTAACGACATACCCTGATTTTACGATCTATCTCGAAATGCTTTGCTTCTTTTTTACCCTTTGCACTTACTACGCGTGCAAGCAAGAAAAAAACTATCGGGTAGACTCTCATTACCCTATCCCTTTGTTAGACACTGTTATAGCAGGGAGAATTTTCATGTTGATCACTACCGAGCAGGCCTGAAACCAGGATTTTGGGCGGTAGGGGGGGGGGGATGGGGAGGGGAGTTCGTTTACCCATAAAGCGGGACCATTTTCTCTTAGGTAGCTCGTTCTACTTGTAGTGGAACTTTATTTTCCTTAATTATAGCGGACCTTCCAGTCGAGTGGGGGGTTCTTCCGAACCCCCTCTGGCAACAAGCCTGACCGAGGCATACCGTTTATCGGGAATTGATCCTTGGGTACGTCCTTGAATAGTCTGTGAAACTCTTCATACGGAGTACGGGGAGTGAGGAGGGCCTGTAAAAAAAAAACGCAATTAATTACAACAACATGATCGAAAACTTTTTTGACAATCTATGACGATGGCGGGAAAAGCGCGCGCGATTATCCGGGAACTTAGGGGTTACGTCATCAATTGCATTTAGCTTGTGCATGGAGATATAAATTTGTCTGACGGCTGGCTAATACTATAATACTTTATTCCTTTAAAAGCACCTATTTCAATGAGCGCTGAAGGGAAAACAGAAAACGTCGATTGGCCAATGGCATTTCTATGACAGCGAGAATCAAAAAGATTCACGGCTTCCCTCCGTCTTTCATCTAATAGCGGATTGTTGAATAAACTGGCCCGGTTTGAAGGAGATCCTTCAAAATAAAATCTGATCTCCTTTCATCACCTTAGATACACGTCCATCATGTTCATAATAGAAACGTCATTAGATAGGAAAGGATGATGTTACAAAAGAGGAAAATAGGAAATATGAAAAAGAACGAATAAACTTACAAAGAGACCGAGACTAGCATGATATAATAATATTAACTATTAATATTAAATATGAGATAACTTTTGTGGCTCGTGGCCAAATAGGGTTGCATGCAGTATTGCCAGTAGATTAAGACAACAAATTATTCAAGCCTTTCGTCTAAGTTTATTTATAAGCGACTATTTTTACTGCGATTTTTAATGTGATTTTCAATTTTCAATTTTTTTGTGAACTCTCATCGTCAATAATTTCCAACATCTAAATCGCTTTCTGCCTTCCTTCATTCAAAATCCTTGAAGCGTTTTCATTGGCCAGCTCTGAAATGTCTTTCGATCGCCTCAAATCTCGTTAGTTTAAATGACACGCTAGAAAGCGGTTGCAGTTGAATGTTATAGACGAGAGTTCGCAGAATATTTGAAAAACGCAGTAAGTATAAAAAGGGGTGTTTCATTGAGCTTTTCAAGTTAACAGACAAGGCATCCATTAAAAAAAGCTGCAAGTGCTGAGTACTGCACCATAACCGCTGATACACAACAGCACCAATCACTTCTCTAGATCTGCTGTTATATAACAGTTGCTCCGGTAGTCAAAGTTTATCGCACGTGGCCAACTACAACATGCCGATCTCGCGCGTGCAAATCGAGAAGAGGCACGAGAAAATGAAATCCCTAAAAGCTTATTTATCAATTACATTCCATAAATTATTTTGCAAATGTAAAATTTTTAGGAATGACAATAAACAAGGTTTCACATTATTTTCGGCGATAAAATTTACCCTCTATTAAGCTCTATAAAAAAAACGACCGGTTAAGTCACTTGTAAATTGCCCTATATTTTAGAGTGAAGTTTATGCATTTCAGATAAACACCTGTTAATGAGAAAAAATAATCTTTGAATGCTTTCCTCTGTGAGAAATAAAACCATCTTTACGAGCTACCTGTCAAAAATTAGCTTGAGAAATACCGTAGGGTAAAGTTAAAACTAAGCGATAATATCACATTTGTGTAGCAAATTAACTCTCGCAAATACCGACAACTAACACGCTGTCAAGTGAACTTTAATCAAAACAAACGTAAAACCGAGCTACCAGGAGCGAACACGATTGATAACATTACTCCGATAGACCAGAAAAGCAGATACATTGTGGTATTTATAGTTGAACAAAAATAAACACATAATTTATATAAAGAAAAATATTTGACTGGATTACGAGAGGAGATTTGCAGTATTGCTATATTTTTTTAACCCGCAAGTTATACTTGAACTTGGAGTGCTCGTCAGAATTTCATTTATCAAAAATAGATAATTGGAATTACTTTAAAGACTAAAAATATAATTCGATAACACGGTCGCCATCGATTCTTGAATTCGATTTAAAATCCCTATACGATAGAAAAGGTAGTAATTTACTGAGCGTTATATATAAACGGGAATCATCAATAATCATTGCATTGTCAATTAAATATTTTCTTTAAAAAATCTAAAATAGAACGTACCAATTTCAAGAGACTTTGAGTGGAGCTTCGTCTACGAACACTTCTGGGATGTCGAAACTCTTCCTTAGATTTGCTAAAAACATGCTTCTTTCTGCGGCTTTTCCGAGAAGGTCTACCTTGGCTCATTGCAGCACGTTTTCCTGGTTCCAGAGTGCATTACAGAGAGCAATCTCGATTTGCATCTTCGCTATGCGAGCTCTTTTAGAAGCACACGGAAAATATGCCCCTCTGGAAGGTATTTTTTTTTTAAACCCTAACTGTTAGAACCACAAACATGTAGAGCGTGCGCTGTGATTGGCTAGATGACGATTGCAGGTGGTACGGTGTAGATCTCTTAGTCAGCCATTCAGAATAATGGAGGACCCTTTAAGTTATCAATAATACAGCTTGACAGGCTAAAAATGTTGCTGAGATTCGAGAGACTTGTAGTCCAAGGATACCACTAAATAAAAGAATAACTAGATGATCTTAAAATTAATGTCCGACACTGCAATTAAACTTTCTGCTTTGCGAGAGAGTATTAGATTATTTTTCCACAGCGGAGCCAAGTAGTTGGGTTCCCTTGTAATGCAAATGAATTTGTTGCAATCGGCCCTAGATTTCAGATATCGATTTAGCAAAAGTAGACTCAATTAACGCAATATTACAATGGAACAATGATTCAGTGAAATAATACAGGAAGTTCTTCAAGACTTTGGTAAATAAAACTTAACAAAACACTTTACCAGAGCATCTTATTTTCGTTCTGATTTTTTGTAATTCAACAGGAGGTCAAAAGCAGTGTGAAATGAAAGAGACATGTTTTGCAAATGCAATCGTACAGTGTTAAAACTTGCAACAATTAATAATTAAAAACGAAACTACAGCGTTTTGCCTACGAAAAACAACCGGCGTAAAATGATGAATAACTCGTCAAAACACCCTCAATCATAACAACATAATCAGATGACCGAAAATGAGCGGGGGAATACGTGGATTTTTTGTTCTACAGTTACTTAAAAGTGAAAACAAATGGGCCATAATAGCTGTATCCATCAAAATCTAGCAAAATGAGGAATAGTATTCGTCTAGTTTAAAAAAAATTCATGATAAATTAATCTGCGCTTCAGAGGTGTTCAACATTTTTGTTCGAATGCCGCAAATGTCGCGTAGTTATTCTAGAGCACAGTGCATACAGTGCAGAAATAATCCTGGCGCTGTTGGGACACCATGTTTGTACGTGCTGTAGTTCGCCAGCATTCGTCCCCGTCTTGTAACCAGCTGTTTTCTTGTTGCACTGGTTGCACGGTACTTGTAATTGCCGTGAGCACTTCTGCTATTTGCCAACTAAAGGTCAGGGCAAACAAAATAGGTTCCATTAAAGCCGCATTGTCACCAGTTTACTTCCGGAGGTCCGACGGAAACCTCGACCGTTAAAAGACAAAAGAATCTATTAGAATCCGAGATATTTAACAGGCCATCCGCTCTAAATTATCGATCACATCCTCAAAGAAACTTCCAATAGACACACTGCTTTCAATATTTTGAAATATTTTTCGCGTTTTCCGTTTAAAATCATCGGAGATTGTTACGTAATCGACCGGAAGTAAACTGGTGACAATGCGGCTTTAATTAAAGACGATAATACCAAAAGCGTGTGAAACTAGTAACATCTTTTTACACGGACATAAGGCTAAACCAATAATTTTGCAGGTGACAATGATCAAATATTTGAAAGCCTCACACTTTCTCTCTAACCGATCATCAAGAAACGTTTTTGAAAATAAAAGGCTAAAGCTAGTAGCAATGATATAACGCAACAATAAAAATGAGAGAGTAACATTTCGCAAAATATAGAACCTTCATCGAAGAAATCATTTTTATTTTCTTCTTGTATATCTCGCCCTCCTTGTCAAATTCAACTTTTTTCCCAAGATACGTCCCTCGCTTAGCATACAATAGTATGGCACTATTTTTTCGGCTAGAAAAGAGCGCTTCTGTTACTGCTATCCTGAAAAGATACATTAAGCGATAAAGAGAATGGCAAACTATTACAACCTTAGAAAGAGAGTGGATTTTTATCTATTTCCCACTATGTAAGTCACCTTTGTGTGAGAAAAAATAAGAGTGAAGGAAGATAAAAGCCATGAAGGAAGATAATAATATTTTTCACACACGCGTATGTCTTTGTGCTTACTCCGCTTTATTTTCGAGTGAAAATCGATCCTGGTTGCTGTAGACAGTAAAGTCGAAAACGAAAGGAAAGGAGTAAAAAGTAAACTTTACTTTAGAACTGTAGCCACAGGCTAAATAACTCAAAATTTACAATTTTGGGGTCTTTTCCAGAATACTGTACAACAAGACGTGGTGCACGGTGGCGCGTTATAACAACATAATGCGACATAACAACATAAACCCGACAGAATACATGGGCATAACCTAAAAGGAAATATCATGTCCGTTTTCTAGGACCATTTTCGTTTCGAATCGAACTTTCCGCGCGAAAAAAGCTACTGAATACTTTTTACGTCCGAAAAAGCTTAAAATTTTGCGCCCAAAACGAATACACTGCGACAAAAACCCCTCCGTAAGCCACCATTTTTGACAGTAAGACAACAAATTGAAAAACGCCCGATTTTGACCCCTAAAAATAGGACAAACATCACTATAACTAGCCTCGTCCCTGTGCTTCTCGGCGGGCCTATCACGCTCTACATGGCTATGACGTCACTGGCCCTTTCTGCTCTCGCCCTCGAGCATGAAGAGTCCGCCATATTGGAAAGTGTAAGTCTGCGCGCAAAGAATCATGGAGCTGACAGCAAGGGAGTAGCCTGGGGACGAGGCTACCCTATCACGTCGACATTGCAAGACCCACCTCATCGGGGGGATGGGGGGGGGGGGGGGGGGTGGAAGACCCACCTCATCGGGGGGATGGGGGGGGGAAGACCCACCTCATCGGGGGGATTGGGGGGGGGGTGATCCTCTCGTGTGGTCACGACATCATTCTAGCTAGTTACATACCTTGATGAAGCTAACTTGCTTGTCAGACCTGAGCGACAACTGTGGAAAAAGAAATGACAAATCAGAAAAAAAACTAAAATTTAAACCGCATAAGTGGCGATTGTGTGATATGAATGCAAAGGTTGGCGACCAAAACTGGGACTATGAAAGAGTCATGGGGAAGCATGGATTGGGAGTCCGAAATGACAATGGAGAAAGATTATGTGAATTGTGTGACCTTGACGAACTTGTCATAACTGCGACGCTGTTCCCACATAGAACCATTCACAAGGCAACTTGGATTTCACCAGATGGAAAGACAAAGAACCAGATAGACCATGTTTTGGTAAATAAGAGGTTTAGGAATTCAGTAAAAGATACAAGGGTTTTTAGATCATCGGACGTAGGAAGTGATCACTACTTGGTTTGTGCTACTGTAAAGATAAGGTTAAGGAAAGTCCAAAACGGAAGGGTAACATCAGAGTGAAATATGATACATCTAAATTGACGGAGAAAGAGGTAAGGAACACATTTAACATCAAATTAAGGAATCGGTTCCAAGCATTGGAGCAAGAGGACAAAGAAGGGAGAGGGAAAGAAGTAGTAGATGCAAAGGAAGAAGTGGAAAGGGACTTTACTATAATGAAAAAGGCACTCTTGGAAGTTGCAGAGACAGTTTTAGGTAAGCCACGAAAGAAGAACAAACCATGGATTAGCGGAGAGTCTTGGAGTCTGATAGATGAAAGACAACAGATGAATGAGAAAATATTGAGTACACGATCGGAGAGAGTTAAGGGGCAATTGAGGAAAAAGTACAGAGAAAAAGACAGAGAAGTGAAGCGAAGTTTGAAGGCAGACAAAAAGAAATGGTTAGAGGAGATAGCATCTGAAGCTGTAAAGGCGGCGCGAAGCCAACATATGAAGACCTTATATGGATTGACGAAGAAACTATGTAACAGAGACCTAGGCACAGCACCGCAGTGTTGGATAAGGACGGTAAACTTCTCAGTAAAAAAGAGGAAATACAGAGGAGATGGACAGAACATTTTAGGGAAGTATTAAATAAAGAGCAACCAGATAACCCCATAGAACCGGAGGATGAAGTTGAATTTGAATTCGGAGAATTGATAGAGGAAATATCCTCAATGAACCAACTTTCGGAGAAGTAAAAGATACAATCACAACACTAAAGAATGGAAAATCGCCGGGCATAGATAATATCACAGCTGAGTTGCTGAAGGCAGACCCAGAATTCTCGGCCGAGCGAGTGCATAAGCTACTTGTAAAAGTGTGGAGGCATGAAACCATCCCAAATGACTGGAAGAAAGGGCTTATAATAAAGCTACCAAAGAAAGGAAATTTGAAAGAATGTAAGAACTCACGAGGAATCACCTTATTGTCCATCGTAGGGAAGATACTTGGAAGAATTGTTATTGACAGAATACGAAACGGAGTTGACAAAAAGTTGAGAAAAGAGCAGGCTGGCTATAGTATAGGGAGAGGAACTACGGAGCAAGTATTTATACTGAGAAACATCATAGAGCAAGTGAATGAGTGGCAGGCAACTTTGTATGTTAATTTCATAGACTTTGAGAAAGCCTTCGAGTCCATCGTAAGAGCTTGTGGGTAATTATGGAAAAGTATGGAGTTCCAGAGAAGATTATACGCATTGTGAGGCTGTTTTATGAAGATTTCCAGTGTGCGGTCGAAGATCAGGGTGAAACAGGAGAATGGTTCAACATAAAGACGGGGGTGAAGCAAGGCTGCAATATGTCGGGCTTTATGTTTCTATTGGTCATGGACTGGATATTGCGAAGGTCAATTGGAAAAGAAGAAAATGGAATACGATGGAAATTTACATCTAAACTGGACGATCTAGACTTTGCGGACGACATAGCATTGCTTTCCTCAACAAAACACCATATTCAGGAGAAGACAGCAAAGCTGGACGGCGAGGCTAGGCGAGCGGGATTGAAAATAAACTTAGAGAAGACGAAGATGCTAAGGATAAATGCCAAACAGCATGGGAATATTGTGATCAATGGAAAAGAAATCGAAGACGTCAGCGAGTTTACGTACCTAGGAGCAAAAGTTTGCAGAGAGGGTGGTGGAATGAAAGATCTCAGAAATAGATTATCAAAAGCAAGGAGTGTGTACACAAGGCTGAAACGTATATGGAACTCAAAGAAGATCATGAGACGGACAAAGATAAAGATTTACAAGTCGTTGGTACTTTCGGTTTTATTGTACGGTTGCGAGACGTGGAAGATGAACAAGAAATATGATAAATTGCTAGATGTATTCCAACAGAAGTGTTTGAGAAGGATATTGCAGATTAGCTGGGAAGACCATGTAACGAATGAAGAGGTACAGAGAAGAACTGGAGTACATCAATTGAGCAGTGAAGTGAAGAGACGGCGATGGAAAATGATCGGACACGTGTTGAGACAAGGAAGAGAAAATGACTGCAGCGTAGCATTAACTTGGACACCAGAAGGCAGAAGGAAACAGGGAAGACCCAAAACAACATGGCGAAGGACTGTGGAAAGGGAGAGAGGCGAGGCGGGGTGGAGGAACTGGGACGAGGTGCGGTCAAAAGCAGCAGACAGGGAAAAGTGGAAAAGCACTGTCTGAAGGCCCTATGTGCCACACGGCACGAGGAGGACAGGTAACAGGTAAGTGGCGATTGTGTAGTTCCAGATGATATCCATACCCCCCCCCCCCCCCATTGAGGGGATTGGAAATTCAGGGGGGGGGGGGTGGGGAGTTTAAACGACCAGGAATTTCCATAGGGAGGGGAGGATAAAATGCCCTTTTTACTTAACAGTTACTGTATTCATCTTTTTTCCAGGGGGTTGGCAATTCCAGAGGGGTGGGGGGTCATATCTCCGACCCCCTCCCGGACAAAGTTTAGTATATACAATTTATTTATTTCTTTTAAGTAAAATCATCAGTTAGTTTATAACATTTCTGAGGGCATACGTTTTCGCTTATGGCATTGTAACTGGCTGATTTTGAGCTCTTTTGAAAGTTGCAGTAGATCCAGGCCCGTATCCAGGGGGGTGCAGGGGGTGCGAACGCACCGCACAACGGCTGAAGGTCCACTTTCGGTTCCCGATGGACGTGCTATTTGTAGACAAAACTATAAAGCATAAGCTAGATCACTCTGGTACGTAGCCAAATCCGACAATAAACGTCCCGTGAAGATACTTCAAAGGCATAAAAAAAATCCCATGTTGTTTTTCCTGGAGTGATCAGATTTTTATTAGAGAACTCATCCCCCCCCCCCCCCCCCCTCCCGGAAAAAATTAGGTCAACTTTTTCGGATTTCGCACCCCCCCCCCCCCCAAAAAAAAAAAAAAATCCTGGTCACGGGCCTGAGATCTGATGGATAAGAAGAGACTGAGAAAAAGACAAGGAGTATAGAACTCTCTTCCTGTACACATTGAAAACCTTCTATATAACAAGCTAGTTTACCAGCGAAATTATAGATAATGAAGTCTTGATCAGACAAACAAAGATAAGGGAAATCAGTCAACAAAAGGTTGGTAGTTTTTGATCTGTGAAAACGGAGTAGTTCCTCTGAGGTTTCAAGCATTTTTTTTTTTTTTTTTTTGCGGAGCAGAGCGTTCATTATTTTTTCTCCAACGAAGGGCTAAGGTTTTTCGAAGGCGTATAACACACCATTTTAACCTTGTGTTGAATTATT
This sequence comes from Nematostella vectensis, assembly GCF_932526225.1. Classification (NCBI taxonomy): domain Eukaryota; kingdom Metazoa; phylum Cnidaria; class Anthozoa; order Actiniaria; family Edwardsiidae; genus Nematostella; species Nematostella vectensis. Next base: position 11,361,585 of record NC_064038.1, read on the forward strand.
TCCCTGATTTCACCATGCCTACGCAAAGCACCTGGTTATTCTACAGCTTGTTGTCTGTATTCTTTCTAGTTATACTATCTAGTCATTCTACAGTTTTTCTAGTCATACTACCTAATTATTCTACAGCTTGTCTGTAGTTTTTCTAGTCATACCACCTAGTTATTCTACAGTATGTCTGTAGTTTTTCTATTCACACCACCTAGTTATTCTACAGTATGTCTGTAGTTTTCCTAGTCAGAAAACGTTGTCATTCTTAAGCTTGTCCTGCAATTCTAAGCTTGTCTGTAGTTTTTATAGTCATACTACCTAATTATTCTACAGCTTGTCTGTAGTTTTTATAGTCATACCACCTAGTTATTCTACAGTATGTCTGTAGTTTTTCTATTCATACCACCTAGTTATTCTACAGTATGTCTGTGGTTTTCCTAGTCAGAAAACGTTGTCATTCTAAAGCTTGTCCTGTAATTCTACAGCTTGTCTGTAGTTTTTATAGTCCTACCACCTAGTTATTCTACAGTATGTCTGTAGTTTTCCTAGTCAGAAAACGTTGTCATTCTAAAGCTTGTCCTGTAACTCTACAGCTTGTCTGTAGTTTTTATAGTCATACCACCTAGTTATTCTACAGCTTGTCTGTAGTTTTTATAGTCATACCACCTAGTTATTCTACAGCTTGTCTGTAGTTTTTATAGTCATACCACCTAGTTATTCTACAGCTTGTCTGTAGTTTTTATAGTCATACCACCTAGTTATTTTACAGCTTGTCTGTAGTTTTTATAGTCATACCACCTAGTTATTTTACAGCTTGTCTGTAGTTTTTATAGTCATACCACCTAGTTATTCTACAGCTTGTCTGTAGTTTTTATAGTCATACCACCTAGTTATTCTACAGCTTGTTTGTAGTATGGTAAGAAAGTGCTAGCATTTCTTTAAAACGAAGCAACGATCTGCTATCAACCTAATAATGTCCGGAAAAACTAAGTTAAAGGGTTGGGTTTTGTTAATCGAAAAAACGAAATATCAACGCGAATATTCTTTGAGACATGTAGCGAGAATCTATCTTCATGATTTAGGGTTAGACTGCGGTGGCCATCAAAGAGAGTAAGGGTTTCCCAAAGGCAAAGAAGAAGAAAAAGTAATTTCATTTAACTATAGAATCGCAATACTCAAAAGCTGAAAAAAACTACAAAACGTACCTTATTAATTTACCTTATTAACCTAAAGAAAAGGAACACAAAACACACAAATCAACACCTTCACTTCTGCACACTCCTCCCTAGCGTTGAGTTATTTTCTAGTGAATTTTCGAGGTTTCAAATCATAAGTAATAAAAAAACATTTGTTATTCAAAACATAAATTTCCAACATTGCATTTTAACGCATAATATGCTGGACATTTGTTATTGAAAATATAAATTTCCAACATTGCATTTTAACACATATTATGATGGACATGACTTTTAACTTCATTTCACTTTAGTGTATTCAAAGGGCCTTGTTATGCATCAACAGGTTGGGAGAGTTTGGCTGAACGGAATTTAGAATGAAAAAAAAAAACTTCACCTTTCGTACAAGCTTTTGAGTCGTTTTCTTCTTCGCCTTTTTCCCAGCAATATACATTGATGACACGAACATTGCGCTATCCGCACCGCGTTGTTAATCTACTAAGCGGAACACATTTCGTAGAACTCTATTTTCGAACAGGAACTTGTTTTGCTAGATGCATAATTCATGTACGCGATCGCCATGCCATATGAGGTGAGTGTTCCAGCCAATCAAAGACACGGATAAAAGTTCAACCTCGTACGACGATAGCACGACATGGGCCCATGGTACACTGAGAACACAACCAACTATTTACTCACTCGAGATTCTGTCGTTGATGAGTCCAGCTCTTCAGATTCTTTTCTGGAACGAGATCAGTTTCATCATGAATCGTGCGAACGAATGTATTCTAAAATGCAATTAGTAAATTCGAAAATGATTTCATCCTTGTATGCATCTTCGTTAGTGTTTCGTGCGTTTCCTACTGCGCTTTATGGAATTAGTAAATTAAATTTGAACTACTATGGAATTGGTTTTGATGGCATTTGATCAGTTTCTTTTCCATTAAAAACAAAGGGAATCGACCGTTAATGTGGACAACCTGTATTACTTACATGTACACCTGTTTAAAGTATCTCTTCCGAGACTACGAAGATATAGCATTATTCATCCGTATAATAAATATAACGGTAGAGTTGAAATAAACAAAAGCTGAGAAGGGATTATTAATAAGTAAAACAAAATGCATTGGAGTATAAGTGAATTTCAATTAGTTTCAAAACGTTTTTCTTGGCAGTTTATCGAAACCATCTGCGTTAGACTTCCGTTTTCATCAGCATCGCCATAATAAAGCAAACGATTAGTCGCCAAATATAATAAAAATAATAAACGCTCAAATAATAAAACGTACAAATTGAACTTGAGTATAAAGCATCAACTATGAAGGCAATTTTGCACGATGCAGGTCATCCATGCCTTTTATACTTACTTTTGGGGGGTAAGTATAAAGAGAGTTTGAATGTAGTAGCGAGTGGGATGCTTATAACCCACTGCTGTGATCGCGGAGATCGAAACTAATACAGAATGCCTACACGTGGAGACGACTAAAGGTTCGATTCGGGGTTACGTAATAGTGTTCGATATTTACCTATGGTTAATCCTTCCTCTACTGTCAACCTCCGGGATACCATCCTTTACCTCTTCGGCAAAGCTGAGGAAATAGTAATAACAATAATAACTTGTCAAGTTGGCACGAAATGCTGTCCACATACAAATGATGCCCCAGGGCGGCGCGCGCGATAATAATAAAAAAACTTACGTTTCAAACTCCTGGACGAAGCTGGATAGAGAACTTGTTTCGTTCTCCTCTGGTCCATTCATGGGGGTAAATCCAGGCAGAGGGTAAATAGCCCTTTCCTCTACAACCCTGCAACCTAAAAAATAGTCCCATCTCAGAATAACAATAAACTTGGGGTGCGTACACGGATGGTCCAATCAATACATTGTAACAGTGCGTGTTCATACTGTATCTAGATATGAACGAGGCGGAATTTCCCGGTTTCGTACCCTTAATCTTTTTCTTGTGAAGAATTTTAACAGCCGAGATTGCACTTTTCATAATTTAAAACAAAAATGTAATTGTCAATTTCGACTTCCGTGTAAAAGTTAAGACGTCAATAATAATCGACGAAGAAGAAAATAAAACATGATGTACGATGTAATAAACTATATGGACAAGACTGAGAAGCGAAGTTCATGTTGAGATGTAGAAAGCATGTGAAACGGCAGCAGAGTGGGTCAAAAAAAGTCGTGACTTTTTCTGACGTTCGAAACGACGATGATCTAACATGGATTGATGTTACACAGCTTCTCGTGTAAATAAAGCCTTCATTCAAAGCGAAAAAGGCGACAAAATAAATATCTCCCACCCACGATTTTCAGAGGTACACTACAAACGGATTAATTCACACCACGGAGAGCTGAAAAGGATGGTTCATTTAACAGGATAAAACCTAAACGTTCGTACAAGAACCTGTAGCCGGCCGGCGACTGCTTGCCTTTGTCGATGAAGGATCCAAAGGAAATTCCACCATAAACATAGCCGCATTAAAAGACAGCCAGAGGAAAAGGATATCTCATTCCACAAAATAAACACCTTTTTTTTGGCTTGCGAAGAAAAAAAAATCAATCCCTAATTTTCTACCGCCAACATGGTGAGTCGATTTTCCCGGTGCCGCGAAAATTTCAAAGCATGTCAAAAACATGAAATTCACCGATGCAAAACGATACGACTAAATTTACCACCCAATAACGAGAGTTTGATAGCTCGTACATACAGGCGGAAAACATCGTGACTTACCGCACCAAATACCCAAGTTGAGACACCTTTTCGATGGAAGATTTGATAGAAATGATTAATTCTCAGAAGCGAACCGTGCGTCGTGGGTTTGTTTACAATTGAGAAATTCTTGGCTCTCATTGGCTCGTGCTGACAGCTGCTCGCTACACAGGAATCCCAGAAAGGTAACAAAATAAAAATCTTTCCTGAAATTTAAGCGCAACCAAAAATTATGAAATCACGAAAGCTTTGTGCTATTATTAGAAAAATATTAAAATCTTTCTAAACAATATAAAAAATATTTTTATAGTTGAAACACAGTCATGGAAGTTTTTCCCTGTATGTGTCTCTCAGAAAGCATAAACTAGCTACAACGTATGAAAAGGCTGGTTAACAGGTGTTCATTGTGAGAATGATAGGGCAATAACACAAAAGTCCATCCAATAACTTTTAAATGCTTTGCAAGCATCCACAAGTTAAAAATGAACCCCAAAATGGATATGCTTGCAGCTCTAGAATTCTATAAATTTTCAGGTATCTTACCTGAAAGAAATAAAACAGTTCCTTTTTGATAAATGGTTAAGATTAGGGTGCTTTTTCCTAAGTTTTAGCTTACCTAGCAGCATTTAATGTTCCCTGGAGTAAGTCTCTAAAGTAACTGTACCCTGAATCTCACATGTTGAAATTATTATTACTGTTAAATTTGCAGCTTTACATTTTTCTGCATCAATAGTTCTTTAGGACTGCGGCAACAAACACACAATACGATTTTAATCATATTGTGAAATACTTACATTCAAACATAGCAGAAAAAGTAGCTGAAAGTAAATTTCTTTTTCCTCTTTTACAGGAGAACATCTTAAATAAATATTTTTCAGCCAACTGGTGTGACAAAGAAAAAAAGCTTAATCAAGAAAATGGAAGCACTCACCATGTACGGTTTTGTTGCTTTTTGGGGTGCTAAAACCAATCTTCAAAAATGATTTGATGAAAAAAGGATTGTTTTTTTTCTATAGAATTTCAAGCTATTAACCAATAGAAAACACAGATTAAAGAATAGAAAATTTACACCTTTAAAATTCCATTGCCCAAGAGCGCTTCCCTTCTTATGTGAATCATTATCAGGTACTCTCATGCTAGGTGCAATACTTAGAATCATTCAGTAACAAAATTATGATTATAAAAAAAATATCAGGTATTGTTTATCATCAAAATCATGAGGGGAATGAAGAAAAAATTTGCACAAAAAGCTAGGCTGAGCAAAGTTTACAAAATCATCTTAAAGTTGGTTTTTGTGGGACATTGTAATTAACATGATCTGGTAACTCAAGCTCAAATATTTAGTTTCTATTCATAACTGATACATGTGATTTTTGAGAATTTTTGTCACAGAATCATAAAAAGACAAGCTTTGTCTAGACATTTGGCTTGCTCATTTTTAGGTTAATTTTGTCATCAACCTGTATGTAAGATATCATATGCTCAATCTTAAATACAGGCACTACCTAGCAGAGTAAACACTTACAAATATTCATTTTTCACCCAAAGTATCCCTATGTGGAATAGTCTACCAGAGACAGTAGTCAAGGCCAAAGATCTTACCGCCTTTAAGGCAGGTAAGGCAGGTTAAGGTAATTCCCTTGAAATAGTTCTACAACCCAGAATATTTTTAAACTTGGCATAAATAATGTTAAAGTTAAGGGCTTTCAAAAAATGTAATAAAAAAAATGGGGGTACCAACCTCATTTTCGCAACAGAGGGGCGTAGAGTTGACACGTTTTTACTGATCGCACAAGGAAAAATCCCAACTCTTAGTTTTCAAAAAGAGTGCCTATAGTCTTTAGAAAATTAAGTTCTGTTTGTCGAGCTGACAGAATCCGATCTCCTAAACAATAACCCGTAGTAGCTAATGTGCAAAACAAATCACATTCCAAGAGATCGCACTAAAAGACATTGTTTTCGCCACTATTCATACGGTAAAAAGCGCCATTTTGAAGTATTTTTATTGCTTTTAAGAGAAATAACAAAACTTCTACAACCCAACTTTTTTTCTTCTTTCAGTATATCATTTTTCCGTATATATTTAACTATTTGAGCAAATAAAAAATGGGGGTAGCCGACTTCGTTTTTCTGTCAAAGCGATTTTAAGTAAAAAACGCGCACCTTTTGCTGTGTTTTCTTGTACAACTGTGGCGCGCGTGCGCACTTAATACCGGAAAATTGGAACAAACATTGCCCGCCACTATGCGCAGAAGGGGTGCGCAGTGCAATTCAAGGGAATTACCTTAAATGCAATTATACCATTTTAAGATTAAAAGACAAAGTCCCTTACTAACTCTCTCTAAAGGTTGGTTCTCACTTGGACACAAGCAAAAGCGGTAGTGCCACACAAACAGGCCCATAGCCAGGGGGGGTTCGGACGAACCCCCCCCACCCACCTGGCTTGAAGGTCCGCTCAGAGTTAACAAAAAAAAGTTCGCTGGATATACCGTGCACATTTATATGTCTATAAAATGACTATAAAAATCTTTTACAAATAATTATCTTTATTATTATCGCATCCTATTTATAACATTATAAATACAAGATTGAATTTATTTGAAGTATTGATTGCCTAATGTAGTAAGGCCAGGAGAGGGGTATACCGGAAATTTGGTACGCTCAAATGGAAAAACGAACCACCCCGCCCAAAATCCTGGCTACGGGCCTGACAAGTGAGAATCCGTCAACAATAAAATCAAGCAGTAGTGTGTAGTGTTCTCTTGCACTTTCTCTTCTGCTTGCTTTTCAGTTGGAATCAGGAAATTATGTACGCAGTGTTTGCATTACAAGTGAAAACCAACTCTTTACCTATTCTTCATCTTAGGATAAGTAAATATCAAAAACAAGCTACAGGAATTTGATGCTAGGGGCACTTTAACAGTCATAGGCATAAAAGTATTTTAACATAAAAGTCTTTTAACAAAATTTCTGGGTGGGGGTATCTGGGTGGTAATGAAAAATCATCATTTTGGACCTGATCACCAGGGAATGTTTAAAATTTCAGCCAAGAGAAATTTCTCAAAAAATACAAAAATTGGAGAAGTACGCAAGACAATACAACTCAAAATGTATCCTTCATAAAAAGACATCGTATTTTATCTACTAATAATGCGTTTTATTCCATAAAATGACTGATTCAAATTAGCTTACCTTTGCGGGGTGGTTTGTCCCTTTCATGTAGTAGGGCATAGTTGAAACCCGGAAATAAAGATATCATAACCGTGCAAGCCTTGACAAATCGCAAACCTTTCATCGCGATGCCGATACATCGGTAAAAATTACAGTTCTACTGTTCCACAGGACGGCATACAAAACCTAGTAAGTCATTAATTTCTGTGTGTTTTTTGTTTGTTTTGTTCTCTTTTACTTTTCTTCAAATGTTGGCGCCTATTTGAGCCCGCGTTTAGTTAGCGGACTAAAGTAAAGAGCGTGCCCAACATAACGGGCTTAGTCCTTCGCAGCCCTCCAGGAACGCCTGGCTAATTCGATTTTGTTGTCAGAAACTGAAAAACGTCAGAAAAAAAAAATAACGTTCTGACATGTAAGGATTTACTTTTGATATATTTTTGCAGTCGTAGATCACCTCAATGTATCAGGCAGGGTTTAAGGAGACCGAGAGCCTGCTTGAAAAAGCAATAAGCCAAGGACACAAAATTCTAAACTTGAGCCACCGAGAACTAACCGTTATCCCAGACTCTTTGAAGAAGTTAAAACACGTTCAGATTTTACTTCTCAACGATAATCAAATTATAATGCCGCCTGTGGAACTTGTCTACCTCTCAAGACTTCGGGAGCTTTGTCTGGACCATAACCAATTGACTCTTTTGCCGAGTGGGTTTGGCCGCTTAACCAACTTGAAAGTTCTTTGTCTGAGTCACAATAACCTTGGGTACTTGGCGTCAGAAATATGCGAACTGGTACAACTGGAGGAATTGTGGATAATTAACACACAGCTAATGGCTCTCCCTGCAGATATTTGTAGGTTGAAATTACTGAAGAAACTTAGTGCTGGAAAAAATATGATAACATCATTGCCTGACAAAATCTCGGGGTTGGTTTCCTTACAGTGGTTGAGTCTGAGAGAAAACCATCTTTCTTCGTTGCCATCGGAGTTCTTTAAACTTCCCAAACTTGCCCATTTGGATCTTAATATGAACAAGTTTGAGGAATTCCCTGAAAACTTAATTGGACTTGTTTCTCTGGAATGTTTGAGTTTGCGGGGAAATTGTATTAAGTCTTTAGCAGACAACTGTGTCGAAGGTTTACCAAAACTCTGTAAGGTGGACATAAGGGACAATCAGGTTACTTTGTTGCCAAGGCAACTTGAGAAGCTAAGGATTTTTGTGACTGCACAAAGCCATGAATGTGGTGATCCTCATCAAGAAGACAATGGACTAGAAGTAAATGTTAGAAAAAAGCTACGCCAATGGACAAAATGACTCTGAACTTTATAATACAGAAACATGGGATATGTTTATGTTTATAAATATATATATTTATATTTATATATAAAACCATTTCTACCAAAAAAACATAATTTACGATAGTAAAGTTAAGTGTTGTGCCCATTTTTTGTGATGAAGGACAATAACAGCAACAATCAATTTAGAAATGATACAGAAAAATTTCCTGTGATTCAATGCTCCATTCTAAGCCACTCCTAGCCAACAATATGCTTTTTGATTTAGTGATTTAGTAAATGAATGCCAACAATATGAGTAAAAGGAAAAGAGTGATGGAGAAGAGTGATTTTAATGTTATTACAGTTATCTAAAAAACAGTCAAAACTCTCCAGGTTTTTTAAATATTTTTTTTTTAAATAGAATGTATAGGAAATAAAATCTTAAATAGTTAATTCTTAATAATTATTATTTAGTAACTATTTTAGACAAAAATTAATGTTTTAACAAGACTGGTTCACATCAGGCAGTTGGAAAGAGTAATTTAGGGTTCGGAACATGTTGTACCTTCTCACAAACATTAAAAGTACATAAATAAACCAAGTAGATCATTTGCATAAAATTTCTTTTACTGAGAACCAGTTCATTTCTATTGATTACACTTAGGGGAAGTAATCAGTAAGATTTTACATTGCTTTAATTAGCCTGCGTAGCAAGCGTTCCTGTGTGTTTTGAAATCAAAATCTTGCTCATCGAACTTCTCGTCGGTTTCTGGGTTTTAATACACACTCTGAGCTCCCCAGTGCTCTTTCAAAATTGCATTCGATTGGTTTAAGGGACAACTATTATATTTCAAAACATTTTGTACAACCCTTACATTGTTTCCAATTATGACCAACTTGTAGCTGGAATTAGGGAAGGAATTGAAACTTTTGTACAGATCTGAAAATGGTGTTTAATGGGGAATGGGGTGCCTTTATATATTGGTATAACCCCCATCCCCCTATTCAAGAAATCCTGATTTTATCCCTGGTTGTATAGACAAACAGATGTGTTTCACAGTAGCAGATACAGGATTTTTCCAAGGGCGGTAATTGGAAATTCTTCAATAGGAAAAGGCTTCTTTTTGGCATTCAAGGGGGTACGCATGCTTCCTGTACCCACCACAAGGGCGGATCGAGCTTTTCGCTGAAGGGGGATTTGGCTCAGTGACTGAGGGGGGAGGGGGTAATTATTTTTTGTTATTATTGTTTGTTATTATTTTATGTTTATACATAGTTATTCTGATGTATTTCAGTACAAAAATCCGAAAAAAAAACATGCCTGCTATAAAGTCAGACTGTCAGATGGCTGCAGTGGACAAAAACAAAGTATTTTGGGTAGGTTAACTGGCACTTAACTAACAAAACATAAACGAAGGATAAAAAACTGCTTCTCAAGGACAATACTACTAGAAGCTTGTTGTAGTTAGATAACCCAAACCCCCCTTCCTAAATTTAACCACCCATTCTTTTATTTTATTTTCTTTTGTGTTTTCATTTTTTGTAATTTTGCTTGTCATATTTTTACTGTATTAAGAGTCCGTCTTTGTAGATCTAATATTACTCTATTAGATAATCAGCATTTCTGAGTTTATTATTCTTCATACAAATGTCTTGTCGGTTGCGTCAGGTCAAATTTGAGGTACTGTACCTCCCCACCCTTACCCCGTAAATCTCCTAACCCGCGCATGCTCACAAACGATCTGTCATAGAGAACTGTTGTTGAATGGTCGAGTCGAGTATTGCCTTCTGATCTTCCGTTTATCCAATGTTTTACCTGTTTTCAGTAACACAAGAGCCTATATACAGAAACAGAATGCCAATGTAGCAACCGTCCAACTTAGTGGAGTTCTGCAAGCTAGCAATGGCCGCATCGCCCGATTATGTGCAAGTGCAGGCGAAGCTAGAACTCGGACACACTGCATCATGCCGTAAGAAACTAACCCCAGAAGGATTTACCCATGATTGGAAAGTGTTTGTGCGGGGATCGGACCACAATGATATTTCTCACTTCGTGGAAAAGGTCATCTTTAACCTTCACGAGAGTTTTCCAAATCCAAAGCGAGGTAACTAACTTGTAAATCCTAAATCGTAGTACCATTGTGTTGAAGTGCGTTGTTCTTCTCACACGGTCAGACTCATCAAAATTAGAATCCCGTACAAGAATTCTATTCTCAGCGCTCTGAATTCTATATGTCTTATTTAAAGCAGATTATCGATGTCTTGGTGCCATGAATTGCATGATAACTCAGTACAATATCCAAAGTTGTCATTTGAGACAACGAACATTATTGAAAGATTCGAAACAACCGCGCAACCTCACTCAAAGTACACCCATCTATTACACTAGAATACTTTATTAATTCAGAGTAGAAACAATATACTAATGCATGAGTTGTTTCGAAGGCCATACAGACTCTGTGATTTGAAAAAACATGATTTAATCTGTCCAACGCTGTCGAAAACCATAAACCACGAATTTCATAAACCATATTTTTTTGGTGACAAATCCGAGCTCAGACAAGTGTCATGTCAAGATTGAATTTCACCACTACATTTTACACTTCCACAAAACCTTTTACGATATAGATGCTAATTTAACCTTTTCTTTTATCTGTACATCCGTCTTTTAAGCCCTTTTTTGAGCGTTTTTTTTCTTGAGTTGCGTGTATTAACGGGTCATTTTTCTGTTTATATATTTCACACTGTTACATCTCGGTGTCTTTCCTTCCCGTTCTACTTTTCAATTAAAACGTTTCCCAAATACTAAAATTAATCGCAAATAACATAATAGTATCAAATGAATCCCAGGCTGGTATAAAATGATTGTAATTCTGTGGATTTTGGAAAGTATGACTCAATATAATTGGTCTTTATCCGACATTTGTGATTTTATTTTTTGGTGATATTGTGTTCGATTGGCTGTTCACTATTTCTCAAGGCATCAACTGTGGCTGTTCTTTAGATTTGTTCCGTTGGTTTGATTAGCCTGCCTTAATATTCGAAATTGCCATACAGTATTTGTCTAGCTAAATATCCTTTTTTCTGAGAGAAAGACATTTGACTGGAATAAGCAGAAACGCTACTGCTGTTGCTTTCTTGTTTTTTTGCATGTGATAAAATTGCAGTACTGAAGACTATCTCCAGACACCACTTGTTAACAATGGATTTCTATATCTATTGACTTAGATAAGAAAATACTGTTTGTTTCCCCAGTTCCCCAGTAAAAGAAAATGTTATAATTACTTCTTAGGTTGATGATTTTGCCAAAGCTAAAATACTGTAGTGTTGACAATTTCATTGTCAATGCAGTGAAATCAATATTTATTTTTGATCAGAACCGTTTAAAAAAAAACTAAGAACATTGAGCTTCAGATGGCAGCAAAATGTTGTTTTGCTAGTGTGAAGCTTTATAAAATGCAGAATCAAATTGTGTTTATAATTACAACCATTATGATATCATGGCCATTGATAATCGTGTAAAGTGCCCCTAGCATCATTTCCTGTAGATTGTTTTTAATATTTACTTACCCTAAGATGAAGAATAGGTAAAGAGTTTTCATATGATATTAGAAAATATCTCGAGATTTCACCACGGGCAAAGACACAACTTTTAAAAACTGCTTTTTCTTTTCATAAGTTGACCCCATAAAACAAGCCCGTGCGCAGTAAGAGCAGCGGGTACTTGCATCAAGCGAAAATGTGCAAGAAATTTTCTAATCAAGTAGCTTATGAATTACTATTATTTGTAAAAAAATAGTAATTTTTGTATTTTATTTATAAGACTATTTAAAACAACATAATCAAGTGCCATTTTTCTGTTAACCATGTTTTATTACTCTGGTAACAAATGCAGCTGTTTGAGTATTTTGATTGATTGGTTTATTGAGAGTTATATATTAACATTTTACTGTCATTCAACATATGGCCCTCTTTTGTCTTCAGATAGGGTATCCTCTCTTTTCAAGACTGTTCTATTCTAGCACATACATCACTTCATGATTGTTAACATTAATATTTTTAAACACGTCAGTGCAATGTAAATGTGGAAATCACAAATAATGTTTTTTTGTATATTGTAGCTAATTAGTTGCTATTGTCCTTCTACAGTATTTCAGTTGGCTTATATTATAGCTAATTAGTCACCATTGTCCCTATATCTTAATTGTTGTATATTATAGCTAATTAGTCGCCATTGTCCCTATATCTTAATTGTTGTATATTTTAGCTAATTAGTCGCCATTGTCCCTATATCTTAATTGTTGTATATTATAGCTAATTAGTCGCCATTGTCCCTATATCATAGTTATTGTATATTATAGCTAATTAGTCACTATTGTCCCTATATCTTAATTGTTGTATATTATAGCTAATTAGTCGCCATTGTCCCTATATCTTAATTTTTGTATATTATAGCTAATTAGTCACCATTGTCCCTATATCTTAATTGTTGTATATTGTAGCTAATTAGTGGCCATTGTCCCTATATCTTAATTGTTGTATTTTGTAGCTAATTAGTCACTATTGTCCCTATATCTTAATTGTTGTATATTATAGCTAATTAGTCGCCATTGTCCCTATATCTTAATTGTTGTATATTATAGCTAATTAGTCACCATTGTCCCTATATCTTAATTGTTGTATATTATAGCTAATTAGTCGCCATTGTCCCTATATCTTAATTGTTGTATATTCTGGCTAATTAGTCGCCATTGTCCCTATATCTTAATTGTTGTATACAGTTGAAGCTCTCGTAAGCGACCACCTTGGGAACTGACACCTGTGGTCGTTAACAGAGCTGGTCTCTTACGAGAGCTTGCTCTCATAAGCGACCACTGGGTGCCAAAAACTTGAACAATAGGTGTTGGTCGCTTACGGGAGCTTAATTAAAATGGAATCTAAAAGTTATCGTGATAATAACAAAGCTGTAATATTTTGGTTTGTTGCTTGATTTAAAAACTAGGTATTTGACTTGTCATGAGAGTGAGTTGTTTTATTTAATAGCAATTAATTCTACGCAAAGTAGCTCGTTATGCTCGTTTATATCGACGACTTAAGCTTTTTTTCATGAGAATATCTTCTGCGTCTAGGACTATCGCATGGCATATTGTTAGCCGATTTCTAAAGCGTTCAACAAACAAGTGGATGGCTATTGTAACTAGAAAAAGGATAAATCATGGAGCTGGCAATGGACTAGAGATTCCTTGCATTTATACATTTTCTGGAGACAAAGAAATGTCAATCCCATGGTTGAAATCAAAGTTTGAAAATTGTAATTATGGTTGCCTACTGGAAAGGCAGCTTTTGTGAAACAAACAACATTTCCGCTTTATATGTGATTCCAGCATGCATTGGATATGATGTTTATCAGGTGTTGACTGATGTTGTAAAGCCAAAAACCATTGTGGTCGCTTACGAGAGCTTAAAAAAAAATCTCAGTTGGTGGTTTGAAATTGTGGTCGTTAACGGAGCAGGTCGCACCGATAAGTTGGTCGCTTACGAGAGCTTAGAATTACAGAGTTTGTGTGACAATTCAATTGTTGATTCGTGATCGTGGTCGTAGTCGGAGCTGCTTGCTTACGAGAGTGGTCGCTCAGAGAGCTTTGACTGTATTATAGCTAATTAGTCGCCATTGTCCCTATATATTAATTGTTGTATATTATAGCTAATTAGTCACCATTGTCCCTATATCTTAATTGTTGTATATTATAGCTAATTAGTTGCCATTATCCCTATATCTTAATTGTTGTATATTATAGCTAATTAGTCGCCATTGTCCCTATATCTTAATTGTTGTATATTATAGCTAATTAGTCGCCATTGTCCCTATATCTTAATTGTTGTATATTATAGCTAATTAGTCGCCATTGTCCCTATATCTTAATTGTTGTATATTATAGCTAATTATTCGCCATTGTCCCTATATATTAATTGTTGTATATTATAGCTAATTAGTCACCATTGTCCCTATATCTTAATTGTTGTATATTGTAGCTAATTAGTTCCCATTGTCCCTATATCTTAATTGTTGTATATAGTAGCTAATTAGTTGCCATTGTTCCTATATCTTAATTGTTGTATATAGTAGCTAATTAGTTCCCATTGTCCCTATATCTTAATTGTTGTATATAGTAGCTAATTAGTGGCTATTGTTCCTATATCTTAATTGTTGTATATAGTAGCTAATTAGTTGCCATTGTCCCTATATCTTAATTGTTGTATATAGTAGCTAATTAGTTGCCATTGTCCCTCTGTCTTGATTATTCAGTTGCTTTAGGCTTGTTTTGAAGGGGTCCACTTAAAATATAATTAAATGCCTGCCCCATCCCTTCAAATCCCAAGAAAATACAAGGAATGGAAGAGGTAGTTTTTCCTAGTTAAATCATATTTTAGCTATGGTCTAATGAGATTTAATTTTCTGTCTTTTTTACTTCGCAGCTTTTACAGCCCCTCCATACGAAGTCAAGGAATGTGGTTATGGAACATTTAGCTTCCCTATCGATATTTACTTCAGGAACAAAGAAGAACCAAAGAAAGTCACAATTCAGTACGACCTTATTCTGCCTGCCCTAGGGTGTTCTCCCATTACCAATATTCGTAGTGAGGCACTGAAATTCTTGAATCCCCCTGATGAATTCAAGCAAAAAGTGCTCAAGGCAGGAGGAGAGGTACTCGATCACAGAAATGGGATTGGGTAAGAGAACTTTTATAATTGCCTAGTTGTGTTTTTCCATCACCCTAATAAAACTAATCTGAGTCAACTTTCTGTTGAATAAAGCTTTTTAAGAAGTTCCATCTACTGTCAGTCCATATGTTTGTCTTTCTATTTGTTCTGTCTGTCTGGGGCCGGTTCCTGAAAAGTGAGTAAAATTTATCTGCCCATAGGACTTATCCGTAGGTTAAACTTACTTAGCGATTGATAGCTATCCGACTGATAAAATCTGGTTCCTGAAGTTATCCCTCTAATAGCTATCGGTGGATAAGCAACAAGAAAATTAGTTTGTACAGTAAATTGTACACAGGAAACTCTGCAAATCAATTTGGCTTGTGTTTTTCAAGAAAACGTATGGAAATTGCCAAAACACAGCGAGCAGCATTTTGAATCACCACAGGCTTCCCAACACGTCATTTGCAAGCAATATGTTAGATGTGCTAATGATCATTTCCAAGCTTGGGAGCCCTGTGTTATCCAAATAACCATGGCAACAGCTCATCTTGGATCACATGACTTATTGTCAGATAGAGAATTATCGGCTCCTCTTGACCTCTGATAGTTTTATATGCTACTTTATAAGAGGATAACTTTATCGGTTGTTTCAGGAACCTGTTTTATATATGGATAGTTTTATCTGGGGATAAAATAGTGCATACTTATCAACAATAAAGGCCTGGCTGAACTAGCCGACATGTCTCCTAAATGTTTCCTAGTTTAGTCAACACCAAAAACATGTAGTGCGCGACAAATTTTGTAGAGCGCGACATGAAAATGTTTCTCGACTATCTGAGAAATATTTCTTTGTCACTTCTACAAGATTTTGCACACGCTATAATGCCTCTTTGGGTGGCTAAACTAAGAGACATGTCGCACGCAACATGTCACGCTCAACATGTCGCCTAGTTTAGCCAGGCCTTAACCCCTAAAACTGAATTTTTTGGAACAGGCCCCTGGCCAATAAAAATGCTTAAGGAGATTTCCAAAGAAGCCAGAAGGCGATTTCAATGCTTGAAATTCTAGGCCAGAGCTGACAGAAAATTGATAAAAAAATCCATAACATTATCTCTTTTTGGTTCTGATACTAAATATATATATTTTTTATAGGTCACCTCCTAACACTATAACTAAAGCTTTGGGTCCAACAGCTTTAAACTCTGGGAGCAGTGGAAAAGAAATGCGAAAAATATCTACAGAGGAAAAACCTAATCAATCAGAGCCTCCAAAAAAAGTAAAGAAAATTAAGACTGAGAAAGTTGAAAAGACAACAAATAAGCAGCAAAGTAAAAGCTCAGAAAATGTAAGTAATAATAGTTTGAAAAGAACAAACACTGGAGAAGATGTACTTAATGCTGTCAAAAAGAAGAAAAAGATCAAACTAGAAGATGTGCCATCCATTAATCAGAAGCCTTTAGGGTTTATACCTATAGAGCCACCAGGAAATGGAGACAAGGATCGAATCTTGGAAACAAAGGATGTCAAGCTAAAAATCAAATCACTTCCTCCCAAACCAGACAAAATTAATGAAAAATCACACGTAAAGGCAAAAAAGAAAAAGGACAAAAGTTCAGTTCCAGGAAATACAGAAAAATTAAAAAGGCATTTGAAAAAGAGTAAAGAGAAAACTAAAACTCCAACAGCGGACTCTAAAGTGAAGATTAAGGAAGAGAAAGTGGAGAAAAAAATAGAAAAAATAACATTTAGGAGGAGCTCTGGGGATAGCTGGTCCAGTTCGTCCTCTGGGTCATCTGGGCTCTTTAATAAAGCTGTTGCTTCTGGGAACACTAAGAATAATGCACTTGGTGCTCTGATGGCCGAGCTTGGCGATATTGACAATGACATTGATGATCACGAGGATTCAGATGATGATGAATTCTTGAAACTGGCAACCCCATTCCAGTCTGTAAAACAGGAGGTCAAATCTACGCCAAATAATAATAAATCCCCTTCAGTCAAAGACAGTAAATCAAACACTGTTACTAAACCAAGTAAAGCTAAGACAAAGAGTGGATTACAACAAAAGAAAACGGATTCAAAGAACTCTGCAGCAAAGGTCAATGGAGTAAAAAGCTCTCCAACTGCTATAAAGATGGAAGTGAGCAGTAGACAGATTTCGACCTTGGCTAAACAAAGGTGTGTCATGGGTGAAATAAATTGCATCTGGCCCTTGAGTCCTAAATGGTTGCATTTGCTTATTCTTGCAGTGTTTTTATTTTTGTACAATGCAAATTCAGTGTGAAAAAGCCCATTTGAGGTTTATGTAGCTAGGGAAAAGGAACACTTTTATTGTTTTTTTATTGAAAAAATATGTTATTTACTCAACAGCCCCAGAACCAAAACAAAAGATGAAAACAAGACAAATTTATTGGTTATTTATTGAAAAAATGTATGTTATTTACTCAACAGCCCCAAAACCAAAACAAAAGATGAAAACAAGACAAAGCCAGCAAGCAATGGTCACAGGCCACAAAAAATGGACTTGATTCATCTGCACAAGAGATTGTGTCTAACACGGGATTCAAGCAGCTTACAAATGATAGCTGACATCATGGAAGAGACTGGATGTTACCAGATAACCGACACCAACTTGACATTCGACCTGTACAAACTGGACTCAGACACTTTACATAGACTGCAAAAATGTCTGGACAGGTGATAGAAATGCCCGGAAAAAATATGTTACAAATGATGGAGCTACAAGGAACAAGATGATAGTACAACAAGTTAGAGTTCTTGGTCCTTTGCACTGCTTGTGCTGTTAATCAAGGTGGTATGTACTTGTAGCTTACTCTTACCAATTCACTACAATAAGACCCCAATAACTTGAGCTCAGGCAGTTTAAACCCTCTAAATTAAACTTACATTATGTCCCTTATATAATTTAAGCTGTTTCTACTCAGATAACTCAAACTCCCCACTAACTCGAACTAATTGTTTGATTGAGTATCCAACTAAACATAATTTACTTGTATTTGATGTTTTAAAGTACTATACTGACTAATTTCCAGGAAGGACAGCATTATCCAGGCAGAAAGGTTGGCCTACTTATATAACTTTGTATATAACTTATATAACTCATGTTTTAGAGACCATTATATGCTTTACATCACCTTGATGCAGAGTAATTTCTAGGAGGTAACTCCATCTTTCAGGCAGTTAAGTAACTCATCTCTCTATTCAATGTTTTAGAAAGCATGGTATGTTATCCATGTTTTTCCTGATGAGCAAACTTATAAATGGACAGCCTGTTTAATGTACAGCCGGCCAAATTATGTACTTATTCCTTCTCTCTGTCTATTAGTTTTGATATTTTGTTTGCATACAATAAGGGAAAGATTTCCAGGAAAACAACTTCATTATCAAGGAATGGTATGTAGCTATTCTGAACAATTGACATTTAGACTATCAGTCCAATCAGTTATGTTTTCCATATTTATTCCTTTTAGGCTATTTAGTTCTGCTTGAACATTGTATCAGTTTGAAATGCTTTTGATCAATGTTTTCAACTGAGCACAGACTTTATTTAAACCTTACAATTTGTAAGAAATCCAAAATTTATTGACATAAGCATCAGAATCCTAAAAAAGGATATGGACGAGAATAGGGTCTCTCTAGGAAATATTCTACCTTATTACACTTAATTTTCAAAACATCAAAATTGTGGGATGGCGATTTCGCGACACTTTAAATCTACCCGCGATTTCGCTATTTTCATAAAAACCAGGTCACTTTATTTTCGCGATTTTGCGATTTTAAGACAATATATCAAGCAAAACAATTATAATTATGCTTTAATCATCACAACTGTGACAAACTAGCAAAAACGTGAGGGGACTAAATTTATTTAATAAAAATCTATGTATATATATATATATATAGTTCAGAATTGTCCAACTCAACCCCTTACGGTGGCTATTATGTACAGTAGAAGACTAAATAGATAAGGTGTCTCTATAAAGATTATCAACGGGTAATATTTCACCAGACTTTTTGTGTACTCATTTAAATTTCGCGCTCCCAATTTTCGCGACACTTTATTTTCGCGAAATTCAAGTGACGCGAAAATAAAGTGTAATAAGGTAGTTCCAAATATTCTCACAAAAATCATGGCATCCAGAATCATTCATATTTTATAATAGTCATATACCAAAACTTTTTAGGAAAAAGCTTTCTTTTTCTACTAGATGTTTATAGCAAAAATATTGTAAAACATCCCAAAAGCAGTGGCAGATCTAGAATATTTCAAAGGATTGTTCAACATAAAAACTTCACCAAATCTCTCCAAGTCATCATTTTGCTTAAAAAGGTTTTTTTTGAAGCCACAGAACCACCACTGGAACCTACACTGAGAAAAGTTAAATGTCATTGTACGGATTTCTCCAAAAAGCAGAAACTTGTTACAAATAATCGCAATAATTACAAATACTTTGTTCTGTACAATTTCCTGACACTAACATGAAGAAAGTACATAGAAGTAATGAATACGCAATTCTTGTAAATGATTATATATTTTCTCTGTTCATATAATTTATTTTGATTAAGCAATCTATCTTCTTTAGACATTCTATAGTTTGAGAGTCCGGCCAGCAAACGTCGACCAAACGCGCTGTAAAAAATCTCTTATAGGAGGTGATATTCGCTACGAAAGTACAGTAGGTTTATATATTTATATTATCCGTACATAGTAATTAATATTTGGCTGGAAAATCTCTAGCCTCACCATATTTTATGAAGTTTATAGAGGTTTAGATTTAAAGTTTCATAGACATTATGACATAGTGACGTTTGTATATACTTCCCTCTTAGAAGGGTTAATAGATCTTTTTTTTTTTGCCTTTTGCGTAGTTTTTGCTGGTCGCCAACTCTTTCCAGCTCTAAGCTATATATTCTATACATCTTTTATACTCAATTCTTTTGTATGAGTAATATGATATATTATGTACAGGTTTCATGTGGCATTAATAAATTATTATTAAAGGATATATATACCATACCCTGTGTGTGTGAACTTCTTCTGGGTCGCGTGGGGGAGAATTCCAGACTTTGGGTGTCCCAGATAAATGAGCATATATCTAAGGGTTGTAAACCAAGAAGTTTTTTCGGACTTTCTGCCCTCTTATAACGGCCACCACTAGGCGGTCAACCTCTATATATGGACATTTTCTAAAATCTCGATTTAAAATTCTTCGGTCGTCGCCCAAGAGCCCCTCCCTGCTCTAACGGTCAACTAGAGGAACCAGACACTATAAAAAGAATTAGCCACGCCCCTTTTCGGCTGAATAAAATTCAAACTTCAAGATGACAACACGCCGTAACATTACGTCGCTAGTGAGACTTTTTAGTTGTGCTATCGTTAATAATGTGAACTAATTTTTACTGCGCATTCCTGCTCTTTTGGTGATTCATTCATTGTTAGTAGCCAAGAGAAAATAAACTGAGCAAACGAGAAGAAAAGTTTGGGTTTCGCTCCTCGTGGACAAACAAGACACGCTTGACAGAACTCCTCAGCGCGTGGCAGTTTACTAACAAGTGAGCCTTGCATGTGGACTTGGCCCAGGCCCTTTTATGGTGCGGGTCCTTGTTTAAGCGAAAACTACGATGGCGAAAATGCCTTTCTATATGTTGGATTAAATTAGGCGGGGGGGGGGGGGAGGGGGGTCATTTGCCTACCCCCCTGTCCCCCCTATATGTTAGCTGAAGAGGGAGTTACAAAATGTATAAAGATATCCTATATACTGTTTTTTTTAGCGCGCCACGATACCCGAAACTCCGAAGGTTGTGATATAAGAATAAATCCACTGGAGGGCCGGCTAGCAAGTCTGCTTTGTTATTCCAATAATTGTAACATCGACCTTATTCATCAAACATGTCTCAAACTCGCTCAGACACTTTGAGGTACACCAAGCTCCTTCGCTTTATTCAATATATTAAATATTTCACTCTATTTCCAATCTTGAAATTAAAATTTTAGTATTTACATCCCGAGCAAAAATGCTCTATTAAATATAGGAAACAGTGCTAATAAAAAAACACGTGGTTTTCACCCAAGCCTCGAGAATCGAGGTTCAATGTTATAAACCCAGCCTAATGCCAGGTGTTCTTATAGGAGTTCACCCTATGACGTCACAAAACGTCGGGTAGGGGCACATAGAACTAGGCTGGTTAAATATATGCTGCTGCTGGTTATACAGTTAAACTGTTAGTTGCAAGCAAGGCCAGGGATGCGTTGTGCCCCGATATCTCACTAATATTTAGACATCACCGGATGAAGTTTTATTCCGTTCTACATAAGTATTTAGTGTCTGTCACCTCTATATGTACCCTAGGTTCGATTACAAGCCGTTTCCGTGAGCCCGCGGTACGGGCGGAGGACTTTATAACCGCCTGACGTTGGCTGGTAATAGAACCGAATGTATAGTACTTTTGTGAAATACTTTTTTTATTTATTACAAAATGTTTTTTTTTTTTTTATCTTGTGGGTTTTACGTCAATTGTGCAGACACTATTTGGAAACCCATCTGATTTTAATGTTTTGGTCATTCTAAAAAAAATGTGTGGAAAATGAAAAATTGGTGATTCTTGCTACAGCAAAAATTCAATGGAGAATGAATGCCAAATAATGATTTCTTTACTACACGAAATTAACGCCCATGATTGACGTGTATTGATGCCAATCCACCTTCCCCACACCTTCCCACAAATCTTCGCGTTGCGCGCGTGAAACCGAGGATAGAAACAAACTTTGACATCTTGTTAACAATTTTGACACCTGAAATCAGTTTCAAGCGCGCAAAGACTTGTGGGAAATACTAGGAAAGGTGAATATAATAAACACGAATCGGGGGCTAGCCAAATAAACACCAGTTACTACGATTTGTAACAATAAAGTTTGGCGTTAACTTCCTGTAATAAGATATATCTATGATTGCAAAATAAGTGTGAGAAATGATTTGAGAATCCAGAAAGGGATTGTGGGATCGGAACATAACAAAGGTATCTACCTTGTCCACCAAGCGATCCCACAATTTTCTCAATACGTGAACCTATGCCCAGTCCCCCTTAAAAAGCCTCTGTTAGCCGCCATTTTGTCATCCTAGCAAAGTACCAAGTGTGGAATAGCATACATTTCCATCGGCTGATTTAGCGAAGCCAATGCGGTATTTCCGATTGAATTTGGTAAATAAAGTATTAAACTTCGTTTTCGGATAACTATTTCGAGCTTTCAATTAGGCGCTAGGCGCCTTGCAGTATTAAATAAAAACAATAACAAAGGTGTGGCTGACAACGGCTCTTTAAGCGAGACATATTCATATTATTTACAAGGGTTGTTCTTGTTTTCACACTATAAACTTGTGCGGTCTCCTCTACAAGTGGACTCACTGTCTATTGTTGATACCAACGAATCATACCACTCGAAGAGGATTTTTCATTTAAAACCACATGCAGTTAGGTTTCTAAGCACTTGCTTTAAACGACCTTTCAATTTTTTAAATAACTTCATAAATAAAGTATCTTGCCACAAAAGCTTACTCTGGTTTTCTCAAAATGACGTCACACATTACATCGTTCCTTGAGTGATGTCATCATCGATTGGCGTGTCTTTAGATGAATTGCTTGCCATCTTATTGGCCTCTCGGCTCCAAGACGTGACGACATAGCTTAAGTGACGTATAAGGGAGACGTCATTGAAGGTAGAAGCGGAAGTGACGTCATAGACTCCCTGATATGTGGCCGTAGGCCATGAGACTGGATAACACGACGTAGATAAACCAAAGGAACAGAAGCAGCAATCCCGTCATCCATTTCGATAATGTCGGTCCTCCGAGTTCACCTTTGTACAGCTTCAAATAAAAAGGAATGTCGTTACTGAGGCGATCTTATAATGGGAAGGAACAATCGTTCCAAATAAAAAAATAATGGTTACGAGAGCCTAGTAAGAGGAATTCTTTGATTGTTCTGACTGGATATGGCAAACATCCCAATATCACTTTCGCTAGTTTCCACACGTGTTCTGCAAATAGCGTTGAAAGTGTTTACCAAAGGAGAACCGCACGAGTCATAAATGGGAGGGTGAATCCTAGTATTGGCCCCAAAACTTGACTTTCCCCATCATTTCGTAGCTTTTTTAGGCTAACCTGGAGAACTTACAATGCGACGCATGCTATATTGACCACCTTGGCAGTTTTGTGAAGTAAGCCAATAAAGATGCGAAAAACGTGCTATCTGATACAACGCGCGCTACCGTGGCTACCTTGACAGTTTTGTGAAGTAAACCAATAAGGATGCTAGAAACGTGCTATCTGATACGACGCGCGCTACCGTGGCCACCTTGACAGTTTTGTGAAGTAAACCAATAAGGATGCTAGAAACGTGCTATCTGATACGACGCGCGCTACCGTGGCCACCTTGACAGTTTTGTGAAGTAAACCAATAAGGATGCTAGAAACGTGCTTTCTGATACAACGCGCGCTACCGTGGCTACCTTGACAGTTTTGTGAAGTAAACCAATAAGGATGCTAGAAACGTGCTATCTGATACGACGCGCACTAGCGTGGCCACCTTAACAGTTTTATGAAGTAAACCAATAAGGATGCTAGAAACGTGCTATCTGATACGACGCGCGCTACCGTGGCCACCTTGACAGTTTTGTGAAGTAAACCAATAAGGATGCGAGAAACGTGCTATCTGATACAACGCGCGCTACCGTGGCCACCTTGACAGTTTTGTGAAGTAAGCCAGTAGGACGTGAGAAACGTGCTTTCTGAATAGCATCAGTGTCACTAGACAATCAGCGTGACATAGAAAAGCTTCAGATGATGGAATCAGTCTAGTTATAATGTGCATGTCAATCAAAACAGTTATGCATGGCGCATGCTTATCGGCCAAAATGCTTTAAAATCTGTCTTGGTGGCCACGGTTGCTCGCGTCGAACTTAGGGATTGACTTACATATCTTCTTAGAACCAGCAAGAAGAGACAAACACCACCGCACAATGCGAAGACCAAGACAGAAAAAGCCAGATTACCGCTGGACACCTTGTACACAGTACCACGGGCGGCGTGATAACAAGTACTCATCACCCATGGCAACCCAAGACCAAGGAACACGTTGACACTATTGCTACCTGCGGAATAAAGAGGAAGCTAGTGTGTAAACGGGACATTAAGAAACGCGATTACGCTATTTATACCTGCGGCAATAAAGCGGAAGTTAGGAGTGTGACTTAAGCGTTACAAAGATTTAAAGTCGCCATGAAGAAGGACTGAATAAAAGGTCGAAACGTTAGCATTTTTTGGGACTCCGTTTTGGTTCTCTATTTTATCCTCAATGTACATGTTATGAATGAATTGTTAATATATGCAAAAGTCGTTTCCGACGCATCAGTTAGATATTTACTTTCACTTTCCATTCGACATTTCACTTATTTGCTTTACGCGGATCTCTTCATTGTTTGACTAAGCATGCGTAGTTACTGTTAGCAAAACAGGTTTTATATTTGCCAGGCTAAGATAACAGTTTAACGATTACCTTTATCCTTAATCTTACCGCTGTTACATTGCTTAATTTTGCATATTACTATAGTCAAACGCTTCCTTTTTATACTGCTCTTGCTATTTCTATCGAAGGAATTTATTCTTAGTCATTTATTATTTCATCGTTGTTTTTCTTCCCAAAGTCAACACCCGATCTTCTATTCTTACATCATCCTTAAAACCAGTTTGACCAGTTTATTAATGAGATTAGTATAAATTGAGCAGCATAGTAACTAGCTCTAGGATTGTACTGTAACTGTTGCGAGGACACTACACGGCAGTGCTCTAGGTTGGTTTAGTCAGGACTCTCTAAAGTTGGCTTCGTCGACTTTCCGGGAAAGAGATGTTCCTTCACTACCTTCCGAAAGTAAATGCCTTCGTACAGCCAACCTCCTTCTAGCCAGTGGTAGCCCTACCATTTGTAAACACTCAAGCGGTGCAATAAAGAACAAAGAAGACGGTCAACCCTTGCTCAGCGTGTACGATCCCCGGCTACCCCCAATACCATAAAAGAACCACCAAAAAAACCTCGTAACATACACAACAGACCAAGGCATCCCATAGGACCCAGAGAGCATAGCTGTTTGCTCAAATTCACTTAAAAAAAAACACGGGTATAATAAGGAACATGTCTCTTTTTTATACATATAGGCGAGATCCAATGGCAATGGGGACTGAAAAACCTACTTGGGTCGAAACTCTGAGGCTGTGAACGCCACGTTTATAGGAAACCATCATAAGCAGAAGAGCAGTGTTCTCAAATTCTTCTAAATCTATCGCTCTGCTTCGCCTCCATTCAAAAGGAGGCGCCCACCCCCCCCCCCCCCCCTTTCCCTCGCCCGTCGCCTATGAGCGTCCACGTGATCGCATACTAACCAGTGATGTTGCCAATAGCAGCATCAGCGCCGGTATCTTGTAACGCCGCTGAGCGGCTAGCCATGGTGTCTGGCAGACTAGTGCCAATGGCGATGATGGTGATCCCCGTAACACTGTTTCTGAGGTCCACCACACAGCCTAGCAGCTTTCCGAGCTACAAAAAAGAAGAGGTACGTTTTTCCTGCACGCTCGGCCTATTCCTTTCGAGATTAAACAGAGTGTGAAAAGGTGTGAAAAAGAATCCATTTTCATCGGCTGTTTTGGGGAAGTCAATGCGATATTTCCGATTGGATTTGGTAAATAAAGTATTACACTTTGTTTTCGAATGATTATTTCGAGATTTTAACACGTTAGGCGCATTGCAATATTAAATGAAAGCTATTATATAAGGTGTGGCTGACAATGGCAGATTATTTCTTACTGGGATACCTGTGGTAGCCCAGTCATAAAATGCAACTGTTTCTTTTTTCGTCGTCTCGCGTTTTTGCAAAATACCCAAGAATCTTTGCGATACCTTTTGCCTAATTTAAAACTGTGTACAGTAAACTGTGTCATGGCCGCCATCTTTGTAATTGTGTAAAATCAACTTAAGCCGGATTGATTTCGCTGTATTTACTCGTGTTTGCATTTGCGACTGGACGAAGAGACCGGGACACGTGAGGCTCGAGATTAGAATGATCTACTGCCTGCTTTAGACAGTTTACTCACAGGCTTCCCACCCGCGTCAGTTAAGGAACATTTTCAATAAAATCTAGAGCATTGTGTTGTCTTTGTAATGTTGTTGATCTCGATCCTTGAGAATATGTAAGCTATATGTTATAATTTCAAGTCTGGATATTCATTTACTTTCAAAATTAAAATGTTTAAAGAATATGATAGCATAAAAAGATATTGTTGTTTATTTTGCACTTATATAAATAAAACAATAAATTTAATGTAAATTATATTGTTAATACAATATGGCTCACTTTGGTGGTAACACATTGAGGGCAGTGAACGAAAGAAACGTTTAAGAAATATATTTTTTAATATTAATGAATGTTAAAACATTCTCACATTCTCATTTTTCCTTTATTTTATTTCGGTGCTATCTCTGCTGCGGGGATAGTATTTGTAAGATTTTTACACTGCAAAAGATAGGACAATCAGCCCCATCTACTTAAATGTAGCACACCTCAAGTCCAACCCCACCTCAAGAGATGATGCTTCTTACCTTTCTCGCCCCAAACATTGTTGTGATATGGCATATACAATAAAAAACAAGATTATACATGTTTTTCTAATATCCAAAGGTGGTGGGCAGTAGAATGTTTGTCATACATATCACAACACAGGGCCCAAACAAATTGCAGATCTCAGGTATCCCAGTTATCCCTGCGCGCTGGATCTAGTTATTGTTTGCCATTGAAAATACAACGGTTTATTTGCAAGCAAACTTCATCGCTTGAATTAGCCGATGGAAATGGATGCTTTGTGTGACTCGGCATTGAGCGGGAGCGTAAAATGGCGGCGTGATTGGCCTTCTTTAAAATTGTAGGATTAATTTAGCGTCTGCTACGTTTTTTGCTGCCCGCCACAGAAATAAAAGGCCCTGACGTTTTAGATTATCACAGGTTTCCCGCGCTCGCTCAAGGCTCTTTAAGACTATTCAGGTGAATGACAGCCATTATGCAGGCCCGTACCCAGGGGGGGGGGGGGGGGGTGCACCCCCACACAAGGCTGAAGGTCCACTTCCGGCTCCCAATGGGCGTGCTATTTGTAGAAAAAAAACTATTAAGCATAAGCTAGATCACTCTGGTACGTAGCCAAATCCGACAATAAACGTCCCGTAGAGATACTGCAAAGGCATAAAAAAATTCCCTTTTTGTTTTTGTTGGAAAAATTAGGTCCACTTTTTCGGATTTCGCACCCCCCCCCCCCCCCCCCCCAAAAAAAAAAATCCTAGGTACGGGCCTGTTATGATGCTTGCATGAGTCTGTTTGCATTACCTGCTCTATGACTGCTGTGAGAGCGGCAATAAAAAGAAGTGAAACCACAAACGCCGGCCATCCGCCGAGTAATGGTCTGCAACATCAAGCGTCTGAGATGAGTACGGTAACATTGAGCGCACTGCTGCTAAACATTATCAAGCTGACATTCGTCACTAAAAATGACGGTAGGGGCACCAATCACAGTTGATGATGATGATGATGATGATGATGATGATGATGATGATGATGATGATGATGATGATGATGATGATGATGATGATGATGATGATGATGATGATGATGTTGATGATGATGATGATGATGATGGCGGCGGCGGCGGCGGCGGTGGTGGTGGTGGTGGTGGTGGTATGATGATGATGATGATATCATGGCGACCGTGATAAGACGCTGATAATTGTGCTGGTGATATGGTCGAAAAAGTATTAGTAGTACGTTTTTGCCAATATAACACAAAGGAAGCAAATACAAAATAAACATGTGCTTTTTTTCTCTTACCTCGGTGGAATAAATGCGAATAGAACTTTCCAAAAGAACGTAAGAAAATGCATGATAAAATCTATCGAGTTCAAAGGCAGCTCATTTCCATCCTTGTCTTCGTCACCTTGTATAATCATCGCACTATGAGGGCAGAAGATGAGATCAGTGAAAATACTACTGCAATGTAGGTGCAACGTACGACATCACAAAGCACATCCACAGAAAACTGAAACACATAATGAAAAACTTACTCCTCAAACTGGGATCGCCATGTTTTCGACAAGCTTTGTTCGTCCTGAGATGTGATGATGTTAGCCACTCTGTCCACGATATCGTCCACATCTGAGACAGAAATAGCAATCATTTTGCAATGGGCTCTTGTTCTAAACATAACGAACGCGATCCATACCATGCAAATGCAGTATATATTTTTCTTAGCAACCCCGCTTACTCGAACCCGCGCTAACCCAAACCGTGTCTTCCCTTAGCCCTTAGAGTTCAAGCAAGTGGGTTTCGTACTTGCCCATATCCTAGGCTATGGGGATTTCTATTCTTTAGCTATTAAATGGGTAAGCCCACATACCACTTGAGATGTGAACCACTGTCGCAGTTCTATTTCCTATACGAGCGCCAGTACTTGGGTCATGTAACAGAACAACGAAGTTTGTATCCTAGAAAACAAACAAACCATTTAATTAAAAAATACTCTGTTGTTAACGTATTCGCGCTATTTTTTATTTTTTTTAGCTACGGGTTTGCTTTTATTTAAAGCCCCACTGTCACCAGTTTACTTCCGGTCGATTACGTAAAAAGTTCCGATGATTTTTAACGGGAAACGCGAAAAATATTTCAAAATTGTGAAAGCAGTGTGTCTATTGGAAGTTTCTTTGAGGATGTGATTGATAATTTAAAGCGGATGACCTGTTAAGTAGCGCGGATTCTAATAGATTATATTGTCTTTTAGGGGTTGAGGTTTCCATCGGACCTCGCGGAAGTAAACTAGTAACAATGCGGCTTTAACCAAATGGGCCGAGCACAATTTTGAGCCCGTCCAGTTTTGACCCTAGCACGCTGCGGCATCGTCTTCTGCGCATGCGTCTTACCTGTGTCTCGGTGTTGATTTTGACCGTGATATGTTTGGACATTTCGCCGTGATGAAATGTCAACAGACCGTCGGTCACTTGCTCATAGTCACACGTCTTTGCCTCAAGTTCGTTCTTGGTACCGCCTTTCGCCGTCCCATTCCTGTATACAATGAAGTCGGTTAGAGTTAAAGGGGAAGTTTCGTGGGTTTTCCGTAGGTCACGGTTTTCTACAATCTAAGAAAATCCCCATCATCTTTGCTGTTTACTTCGTCATCCAGTCATATGGTATATTAAGGAATGATAAATATTTAGTTATTCTACAAGAGACAGACTTTTTTTGTTTATAAAGGCGGCTACATATCCACCCAATGAACCCCCAACCCCTCCCCCTCCTCTCTGGGTAGGTATCACTAGGTATCACTATAGCTAGGTATCACTATAGCTTACATGGTGTGATACTTGAGCGTAACAGTCCCATCACATCCTTTTCGCCGTACGACGGTGCACGTTGCCTCCCCCGTCACGAAATTAGCGTGGTAGCTGGCCTGCTCGAACGAGAACTCCCCCGGCACTGAGAAGAAATAATTGAGACTTCTTTAAACTCGGATGGTTTATGGCTGATAAATACACAAGGGCATAATCATTTTCACAGCTTTCAACCAATCATCGCAAGATATTCATTTTTGCTTTTCTCATATAATACACTTTCTTATAAGAACGTCAAATT
Source organism: Nematostella vectensis (assembly GCF_932526225.1). NCBI lineage: Eukaryota > Metazoa > Cnidaria > Anthozoa > Actiniaria > Edwardsiidae > Nematostella > Nematostella vectensis. The sequence continues at coordinate 11,391,349 of NC_064038.1, forward strand.
TTCAGGCAGTTTTTTGGGGGGACATTTCAAGGCTAAATATTTCTTACCGATGTTCTTAGAATTTTAGCGTATATAAGAATATAATAATAAGGTTGTTAATTGAACACAATTTGATTCTGCATTTTAGAACGCACCAGGAGGCTAGGTCATCGATGATGTCTGTAATCCCCTCAGGGGAGGGGTTTTTTCATACATACTATCGTCATCGATGATGTCTGTAATCCCCTCAGTGGAGGGATTTTAAATACATACTATCGTCATCAATGATGTCTGTAATCCCCTCAGTGGAGGAATTCTTAATAATACTATCGTCATCAATGATGTCTGTAATCCCCTCAGGGGAGGGGTTCTTCATACATACTATAGTCATCAAAGATGTCTGTAATCCACTCAGGGGAGGGATTTTTAATACATACTATCGTCATCAATGATGTCTGTAATCCCCTCAGTGGAGGGGTTCTTCATACATACTATCGTCGTCAATGATGTCTGTAATCCCCTCAGTGGAGGGGTTCTTCATACATACTATCGTTATCAATGATGTCTGTAATCCCCTCAGGGGAGGGATTTTTAATACATACTATCGTCATCAATGATGTCTGCAATCCCCTCAGTGGGAGTTCTTCATACATACTATCGTCATCAATGATGTCTGTAATCCCCTCAGTGGAAGGATTTTTAATAAATACTATCGTCAACAATTATGTCTGTAATCCCCTCAGTGGAAGGATTTTTAATATATACTATCGTCATCAATGATGTCTGTAATTCCCTCAGGGGAGGGATTTTTAATACATACTATCGTCATCAATGATGTCTGTAATCCCCTCAGTGGAAGGATTTTTAATAAATACTATCGTCATCAATGATGTCTGTAATCCCCTCAGTGGAGGGGTTCTTCATACATACTATCGTCATCAATGATGTCTGTAATCCCCTCAGGGGAGGGATTTTTAATACATACTATCGTCATCAATGATGTCTGTAATCCCCTCAGTGGAGGGGTTCTTCATACATACTATCGTCATCAATGATGTCTGTAATCCCCTCAGTGGAGGGATTTTTAATACATACTATCGTCATCAATGATGTCTTTAATCCCCTCAGTGGAGGGATTTTTAATACATACTATCGTCATCAATGATGTCTGTAATCCCCTCAGTGGAAGGATTTTTAATTCATACTATCGTCATCAATGATGTCTGTAGTCCTCTCAGGGGAGGGGTTCTTCATACATACTATCGTCATCAATGATGTCTGTAATCCCCTCAGTGGAGGGATTTTTAATACATACTATCGTCAACAATGATGTCTGTTATCACCTCAGTGGAGGGGTTCTTCATACATACTATCGTCATCAATTATGTCTGTAATCGCCTCAGGGGAGGGATTTTTAATACATACTATCGTCATCAATGATGTCTGTAATCCCCTCAGTGGAGGGGTTCTTCATACATACTATCGTCATCAATGATGTCTGTAATCCCCTCAGGGGAGGGATTTTTAATACATACTATCGTCATCAATGATGTCTGTAATCCCCTCAGGGGAGAGGTTCTTCATACATACTATCGTCATCAATGATGTCTGTAATTCCCTCAGGGGAGGGATTTTTAATACATACTATCGTCATCAATGATGTCTGTAATCCCCTCAGGGGAGGGGTTCTTCATACATACTATCGTCATCAATGATGTCTGTAATCCCCTCAGGGGAGGGATTTTTAATACATACTATCGTCATCAATGATGTCTGTAATCCCCTCAGGGGAGGGATTTTTAATACATACTATCGTCATCAATGATGTCTGTAATCCCCTCAGGGGAGGGATTTTTAATACATACTATCGTCATCAATGATGTCTGTAATCCCCTCTGTGGAGGGGTTCTTCATACATACTATCGTCATCAATGATGTCTGTAATCCCCTCAGGGGAGGGGTTCTTCATACATACTATCGTCATCAATGATGTCTGTAATCCCCTCAGGGGAGGGGTTCTTCATACATACTATCGTCATCAATGATGTCTGTAATCCCCTCAGGGGGGATTTTTAATACATACTATCGTCATCAATGATGTCTGTAATCCCCTAAGGGGAGGGATTTTTAATACATACTATCGTCATCAATGATGTCTGTAATCCCCTCAGGGGAGGGATTTTTAATACATACTATCGTCATCAATGATGTCTGTAATCCCCTCAGTAGAGGGGTTCTTCATACATACTATCGTCATCAATGATGTCTGTAATCCCCTCAGGGGAGGGGTTCTTCATACATACTATCGTCATCAATGATGTCTGTAATCCCCTCAGGGGAGGGGTTCTTCATACATACTATCGTCATCAATGATGTCTGTAATCCCCTCAGGGGGGATTTTTAATACATACTATCGTCATCAATGATGTCTGTAATCCCCTCAGTGGAGGGGTTCTTCATACATACTATCGTCATCAATGATGTCTGTAATCCCCTCAGGGGAGGGGTTCTTCATACATACTATCGTCATCAATGATGTCTGTAATCCCCTCAGGGGAGGGGTTCTTCATACATACTATCGTCATCAATGATGTCTGTAATCCCCTCAGGGGGGGATTTTTAATACATACTATCGTCATCAATGATGTCTGTAATCCCCTCAGGGGGGGATTTTTAATACATACTATCGTCATCAATGATGTCTGTAATTCCCTCAGGGGAGGGATTTTTAATACATACTATCGTCATCAATGATGTCTGTAATCCCCTAAGGGGAGGGGTTCTTCATACATACTATCGTCATCAATGATGTCTGTAATCCCCTAAGGGGAGGGATTTTTAATACATACTATCGTCATCAATGATGTCTGTAATCCCCTCAGGGGAGGGATTTTTAATACATACTATCGTCATCAATGATGTCTGTAATCCCCTCAGTGGAGGGGTTCTTCATACATACTATCGTCATCAATGATGTCTGTAATCCCCTCAGGGGAGGGGTTCTTCATACATACTATCGTCATCAATGATGTCTGTAATCCCCTCAGGGGAGGGGTTCTTCATACATACTATCGTCATCAATGATGTCTGTAATCCCCTCAGGGGGGGATTTTAATACATACTATCGTCATCAATGATGTCTGTAATCCCCTCAGGGGGGGATTTTTAATACATACTATCGTCATCAATGATGTCTGTAATCCCCTCAGGGGAGGGATTTTTAATACATACTATCGTCATCGATGATGGTAATACGGGTGAGATTAGGTTCGCCGAGGTCTGTAATCCCCTCAGGGGAGGGGTTCTTCAGCAACACGTAGAAGTCTTTGTTTTTGGAGAAGTCCTCGCAGGGCAGGATGGGAATTCTAAGGATGTGCTTGTTGATACCTGCGCGGAATGCCTGTGGAAATATTCAACCGTGATAGGTGGGTGGACTGGGTGAATTATAATCAACCAATTGTTCCCCTGAACTCATAAGGGGATTTTCTTAGAGCACAATCCACCCCCGGAAGTTCTTGTGCCGCTATACAGGGTATGTAAGGTTTTTTTTTTATCCCCCAAACCCGGCTTGAAAGACCCCCCCCCCCCCCCCCCCAACGACCGAAGCACACAGAAACACGAATATATATTTCGGTAAAACTTCAAATAAAAAGATTTCATTACCAGGTCAATGAGATTGAGATTTTATTTTTAATTAGTTTGAGGTTCCCGATTGTTAAGTGGGCGTATTCAATGATAAAAGCCAATTAATCAAGACCGTTACCATGGTTCCCTTGACTGTCTGGTACTCTTTGCCATTCTTGGCGCTCCCGTCATGTGTCTCGTAGTCCACACTGAAGCGCTGCGAGGAGCCTGGGGACGATGGTGTCACGCCATCTTCAAAGCTGTTCTCACTTATTGTGTCAGCTATCGAGTCATTGTGAGCGTAGATCATTTCTTTGCTCTTATGGACTGGAATAGCACCGTTAGTCTCGTTCTGAGAAAAAAAAAAACATATTTGAGTTAGCGGCACAAGGTGATGCAATGTATGCTTAAAAGGGGTATTTCCCCATTTAAAAATAGATTTGTTTATTTTATCCACTATATTAACTTGGTCATAAAACATATTTTCTTAAAATGTTGAGAAACAGTACACAAACAGATGGTCAGCTAGGGATGGAAGTATCCATCAAGTAACCAAAAAAGACTGACAAGTATTAGCAAAACATGTATACTAGGGCAGTACCTACGCCACCGAGTCCCCCCCCCCCCCAAGCCTCACTTTCTCTCTCCAGGGAATCCTGACTACAGCCCCCCCCCCCCCCCCCCTTGTCCAGGGAATCCTGGCTACCCCCGCCCTCCTCTCTCTTTTTCTCTGTCTATTTTTCTCTCTAGGGAATCCTGGCCACACCCCATCCCTCCTCTCTCTTTTTCTCTGTCTATTTTTCTCTCTAGGGAATCCTGGCCACACCCCCTCCCTCCTCTTTCTTTTTCTCTGTCTATTTTTCTCTCTAGGGAATCCTGGCCACACCCCTCCCTCCTCTCTCCTTTTCTCTGTCTATTTTTCTCTCTAGGGAATCCTGGCCACACCCCCTCCTCTCTCTTTTCTCTGTCTATTTTTCTCTCTAGGGAAACCTGGCCACCCCCTCACTCCCCAGAAAGCGCTGGCTATACCCCCCCCCCCTGTCCAGGGAATCCAGGCCACCCCTCCCTCCACGGCTTCGCCTCTGACTTAATCACTTACTACAGGGGTCATGGTGGGCACATTGAGTTTTCCGAATCTGGCGTCATCTATGGGCGTGACCGGGTCGTAAGGAGCGGGTAGAGCTGATACCAGTCCTTGGGATCTTAATGAGATAGTTAGACATTAAAAACACATGCGTGTCACACGAGAAACGAAGCATAAGTAGGGGAGATACTAATATTTTGAACCTGTTTATTTTTGAGGAGTATCATATGAGTGAAGGCGTTTTTTCCCTTAATTTCGTTCATTCAAATTTCTGTTAACATACATTACGTAGATAAACTTGATGATCTTGTCATAATTATCATCATTATCATAATCATCATCGCAATCATCACTTGGGAGGCATGAAGACCTGACACTCCTCAGGGACTGGGAATCCATTGTCATCTAGGAAAGGGCCCGTTTTTCACCGCACATTATAAACTTCCAATCATGAGACGTAAAAGAACTCCCTTAGAAAATCGCGCTTGGTTTGAGCTAGCGGAAGGCTCGAGTCAAATATTTTGAGGGATATAGTCAATTACGTTTGATATCGCAAGTTCCCTGTATTTTACTCACTTTTTATTGTTGTTGTTGTTTTGTAGGAGAATTATTTCCAAGTCTATGTGCTTGGCGCTCTTTAACACAGAATACGATGACGTCCCGAAAACAAATCTGTTCAAGTTATCATCTGTAGATTGAACATATAATCAAAATCGGTCAAATAGATTTTAGTAACATGATTTATCTCGAATTAGCACCCTCTAATGTACGCACCCTGTTTTAAAAAGTAGCCCCTTCTTTTCGCCAAATTGTTTATTAGGAAGAGTCTATTGTAAGTTCTTAGGACAATCAAACACACTTGCATATCTATCTTATTTTAACAACCCTAGGGAACCCCCTGACTACACCTCGGCTAGCACTACCAACATGACTATTTTTTTCATACCGGGTGCATTCAGCAGACGTGAGCCAACGAAAGAGCGTGTCAAGACATTCAGCGCCTTTTGACCTTCCACGTCCTCGCCTTCGTTAATTTTGATCAATTTTTTACTCCGCGTGACACTGCGTAGGGCCGCGTGACGAAACCTGTCGAAAGACGAATTTCTTAAGAGACGGATATACGGAGAGAGGTACGGTCAGACATACAGTCAAACACTGACGGATAAACGAATTCTTTAAGAGACGTACAGTCATACACTGACGGATAAACGAATTTCTTAAGAGACGGGTAGACGGACAGTGAGACAACCAGACACAAAAAACAGACGTTGTACGGACAGACAGAAGGACGGACAGAGAAAGGATATGACAGAAGGGCAAAAGACAGAGGAATATTAAAAGACAGTGAAGGGACGGACAAACAAACAGCCAAAAGGACTGTCGGATTGACAGACGGACGAACAGAAACAAACAGACTTACGTGAAGACATAGACTGACGAACACACAAGCAAACAAACAGACTTACGTACGGACAAAGACTGACGGAAAGACAGAGTAACGGAATGACCGAAAGAGTCAAAAGTCAGAGACATAGATAAACAGGCTGACGGACACACAAGCAAACAAATAGACTTACGTACGGACATAGAATGACGAAAAGATAGAGTAACGGAATGACCGAAAGAGGTCAAAACTAAGAGACATAGATAAACAGACAGACGGACAAACAAGCAAACAAACAGACTTACGTACGGACATAGAATGACGAAAAGATAGAGTAACGGAATAACCGAAAGAGGTCAAAACTAAGAGACATAGATAAACAGACAGACGGACACACAAGCAAACAAACAGACTTACGTACGGACATAGAATGACGAAAAGACAGAGTAACGGAATGACCGAAAGAGTCAAAAGTCAAAGACATAGATAAAAAGACGGACGGACGAACGAATCAAAATTAACGTAAGAGTTAAAAGACAGAGAAACAGACTGACGGAAGGACAGGCAAACAAACGGAGAGACAGTCAGACAGACGAGCAAACCGACGGACAGACGCAAGGACTGAGAATCAGGCGGACAGACAGACAGGTAGAAAGACAAAATGATAACGCACCTGAGTCGCGTGGTGGCCGCATTCTGTGGTTGCGCCTGCGACTGTTTCAAGTGTTGCAGCGCCAGCACTACGTGTTCAGCGGTCTGGTTGGAGTTCTCGTCAGGCTTCTGTCCACGCCATAACGTAACTACGTCCCTACGAATAAATAATATTAGGTTTATAATAACGTAAAGTACGTCTCCACGAATGAATATTACAAAAGTAGGTTTATTATAACGTAAACTACGTCCCTTCGAATAAATAATACAAAACTCGGTTTATCATAACGTAAGTACGTCCTTACAAATAAATAATATTACTAGAATATCATACACAACCTATTTTATCTGATCAAATTAGCATTTTATAACTGACGATCCAAAAATGAGTACATACCTGAGCTTGTCTCTACTTTTCGTCAGGTTTCTCAAGTCCTTTTCGCTGTTAGAAAACATACAACTAATATTTAACAATTATTTCATTTCCATTGAGGTGGATAGTGGCGAAATATTATTAAAGCCACTATCCGTTTTAGTATATATAACGAGCTTTAGAGCAATGTTCTTTTCGGAAGCACTTGCAAATCGGCTGTTACACCCGCCATTTGGCTTGATTTCGGGGCGCAGGAAAATATCCACCTCCTAGGAGGTGTATATTGCATTTTATCCCGAGTTTCTCAATCAATCAAATCGCTTGTTCTTGCGAAGTTCCCGAGTTTTATATACTAATAGTAAGTATTCCAGCTCTTGGAGAGAAATGTAGAGATACACTAACGAAAGAGCCAGGCTCAACGATCTCTGAGAATTACAATGTCAAGGAAGCCTATCTTACGTTGTCAAGGTAACTTACCTTACACTGCCCCTGTGCTGTTCGAGGGCTCGCAGCTCCATTGACCGGTGGATCATGGCGTGACTCGAAGGTGCATCCGTAAACCCTAATACGCGAACCTGCAGATGCGAATAACTGCTGGTTTCACTAACGACATCACAATTACGGGCTTGCTTAACAAAGCGAACAAAGCGCTAAAGAATTTCGATCAACCAATCCCTTCTTATTGTTCATAATTGAAAATACAGCGGCATATTTGCAAGAAAACTTTAAAATAACCATCCACGATTGAAGTCTGCTACTTTATTAATTATATTTGATTGAAAGTTTCTTAGTTATTTGCTTGAATTAACCGATGGAAATGGATTCTTTGTGTCAACCGGTATTGTGCGGGAGGGTAAAAATGGCGGCGCGATTGGGCTTCTTTAAGCCGACTGGTGGACGCAATATGAGACCCACGAAGAGATTACAGGCGTTAGAAGTACATGTTGTATCATTAGTCAGTATTTGCTTTACAAAAACGATCGACAGCATACTAACAGTGAGTAACGAGTTGTCTTGTAAATCAGCCTTTGAACCCTAGAAGAAAAAACGAAAGAACAAGTGGGAAAAAAAAGACATAGATCAACCTAAACCGCAATGATGGACAGAAAGACGAATTAGAGGTGGACTACAAAGTACAGACTAAGGCGAACTGCCTAATTCAACCTTATTCGACAGTGTCGTAGCAGGACTAGGAATATTGGAGGGGAACAATACAGAAACATTTAGAAAAAAATTGAGGGAACAGCCACGCCCCTCCTGGTCATTCCCTTATAATTTTTGAAAATATTGGGGGGGGGGGGGACGTGCCCCCAGCGCCCCACCCCCTGCCACGGCCCTGTTCGGGAAGAGATGGACATAAGAAGCTTATGAAAATGCTTAGAATTGTACCAGAACGCGGGTTGCGGAACGGAGCGAAATCTGGACTCAACTGAGCTTTATAGAGAAAATGGGTTTCTTAACGCTGCATTTGGCAGTTTGGCAAGAAAATAACTAAAAGAAAGTTAAATACGACTATTTAGTAGTTGTTTCAAATTGATTTCTTTTGTGAATCGCAGCGCGGAGACCCAATTATATTATGTCCCTGAATTGAATTTCAGCTGAATTCCCACATTGAACCGTTCTAAACTCCGGCCCAACACCCCTCATTTTTTCGACAGTCGGCATTTTTGCACCTAGAAGTAGCGTATGTTTTTAACTTTTCCGCGCTTTATTTGCGCAATGTAAATCTAGCTTGAAAACGGTTTTGTTACAGTAGAGGTAAGATTTGTAACGCGTGTAACGCAAAGTATATGGCGAAAGGTTTTGCAGTCTGTTACAGCCGCATATAATCAAGTAGCAAAACTACTTATGTTGGATGGATAGAGGTATTGTTGTGGTTTTAAACTGTGAAAACACTTTGAATAATATTTTTCAAGGCAAAAAAAAAAAAAAAAAACAACGAAAGTAAAATGGAAATGAAATTCACGTTACTATTTACAGACAAATTCAGAAATTCACCCTAAGCATTGCATCCACGATAAAGTATTTTTAGTATGTTTTAGTAAGTTTTTAAAAAATAATAAAAATGTAAAAAAAAATAATTAATTTAGAAAATTGATGAGTGGTAACGGTCTATTGTTAGTACGCCTTTAAGCAACCCTTTGATAATTTTTTTCTAAGTCGAGACCCCCAGATACGCTGTGACGTAAACTCTTTTCGTTGTTTTATGTTTAGAAGTTTAGAACTTTTTGTGGCTACTTTGCGGTTTACCGGCTAACTGTGCAGTGTTGAAAACTGAAAATGGGATTTGGGAACTTATTTTGAACAAAATCAACACGAATACTACTGTAAGATTATCGATTATACTGGTCGTGGGATATCAAATGGATTGCTTTAACGGTGTTTGCAAGCAAGGGATAAACTAAACGATTAATCGATCACATCGATCACAAGTGGGATTGTTAAAAAAACTTCTCTCCTTAGCCAACACGGGGCAATGTATCACAAGTTTTTTCTTGATTGTTTTGCGAGGTTTAGCACTAGAGTTTCCAAAAATTTTGAAATTTTCTATTAAGCTTTTGGATGTATCCGAAATAGGGAGTAAAATTTGTACTTTTATTATAAATTAAGTACACGATTTTGGTAATATTTGGGAATGAGCGAAGCAACAAAGAGCAGGGATTTGAGAGGGCTTTAATCTGGATCGTTTCTGTGGTAAATTTTCTTAAAAACAAACAAATATCAAAACATTTCAATCTCCAACATAAAAAAAAAAAATAAAAAATAGGCGGAAAGCGAAACCCGATCTTGTAATTGCGCACTTTATAATAAATACGTGTTTTGGCGTATCCGAGTTGTCTGTCCAAGTGTTTTTGAATTTGGATTCCTCTCTCACATTTGTGCTAATTGAAAGATTTGACATGAAGTAAAGTATAGTAAAGTCATGGAATGACTCCAATTAAGCGCATTTAAGATGTTATGGGGTCGTTCTGACAGATTTGTGCATCGCTAAGTTTACTCGTGTTTCATAACAGTCTAATGCTGGCATCTAGTGTTATTTGAAGATTTGTAGTGATAACACAAAGGCATAAAGTACCTATGGATTACGACCTTTACGGTATAATATCCCGCCACGGGATAGATCTTAATTGCGAATAATAAAGCATTATCAATACAAATTAGCTTATGGGAAAATCGACGAAAAATGTTTGAATAATAACTAAGCAAGGCATACACAACCAAAAGAATAAACAAAACGCAAAATGGTATCAGACAGAAGCTAATGTGCGATAACAAAGCATGTAATGTTAACAGTGAAAATGATAACAATTACCTGGGGTGGATCCACGCTTAGGATCTTGCCTCTGTTTCTACACCACCACCCATGGTCCGTACACCAGGCTGTCAGCACGAGTAGGGGGAAAAAAGCTAAGGTCATAAAGGCCTCCCAAAGCTCAATGACTTCAGGACTGTTCCACTGTATCACGAACAACATCCAGACGTATGCAAACATTGACCACACCGCCGTAACGACAAATACTCCAAACTCGCGGATTCGTTTCACTGTACCGTTAGGTACGCTCACAACGCAAACGGCAGTGATCAAAAGGAGGTTGAACGAAGCGGAACCGACGATTGTAAAGGTCCCTAGACCGTCTGTTGCAGTGGTCTGTCCTAGCGCAAGCTCTTGTCCCGTTTCAACAACGGCGAGTAGAATCTCCGGCGCAGACGACCCAAGCGCCATAAGAGTCAAGTTTGCTACGGTCTCGTTCCAAACGAAGACTTCGATCTCGACACTTTCGCCTTTCTCGTGGTCATAACGAGTCACTTTTCTCTTTTTACTTGTGATAACTTCGATACAACTCATGAATATGTCGGCTACTATGGCGATGCCCAGGAACAAGTAGAGCATCCCTAAAATGTAAAGAAATCCACGAATGCCATCGTTCCAAAGGTTTTCTGCCGGTAGAAGAAGCCAACTTTCGAAGCAGGGTGGACTATATTCGACGACATAACCACGACTGAAATTTGTCCTGTAAGCCATGATGGTAGTGCTATGAATAACAGTGTACTTGACAATTGGAACTGCTAATGTGCAAATTGATTGAAATCTCGCACGTTTGCCGTAGCTTGTGTAGATTCAACCGACGCTAGATAAATGTAGATTCTACAGATCCGAGCAATGGATCATCTCGGGCCATAACTTCAAAGCCAGGAAGCTGAACTTTGATTCAATATGTGGAAGTCGCGGCCAAGTCGTCTCGGTAATAATTTACATATGCAAAGTCTTGTCTTTCTGGTCAACGTATTGCATCGGCTTATTCGCGGTGTTATCCAACTCGGCAAAGAGACTCTCGCAGAATCCTATACACAAACAAATGGTGACTTCAGCGGAAAAATATAATACTACCCTTCAGAGCCTCGCTCTCGGCTCTCTACTGAACCCTATCACAGGTGTCAGGGGAAATGAGACTATCAGTGACCATGGCAACAACGCTAATGGTAAAACAGCAATTTCTTAAGCCTAAGTAATTTTCTGTTAGAAACTTAGCAGATTACAAGGACAGGTGAGGGTGGGGTTAAACGGCTCCAAACTCAATGATCGTAATCGAATAAAAGTCAAGCGAAAAACGTGACTATTATTGTCGAATGACATCCTGACATTTGGCAGCTTCTCCCGTCTGAGTTGACCTTCTGGTGAAAAACATCACTGTGTTCGGCAAACATACGGGCTGGCCGGCTGCGCTAATAACGCCCACTCTAGACTATTATAGATTGTTTTTTTTTAGTATCATGTTGTGTATAGAAAATTTGACCGAAATTCCTTACAGTCTGGAAAAAAAAGTACTCTTTCATTTATTAGTTAGCGAGAAAAAAAAGGGGCAGGTCTAATTTTCTTGTACTTTTCTTTTTAGAATTGACAAATAACCACTGCTCAGAAATGCTACGTCGCACAAGAATAAAATATCTTAAAACAGAGAAAGATTAAACTTCAATAGTGGTCATGATAAGTTAAAGCCCGAAAACGCGTGCACTTTCAGTCACGTTTTGTAAATTAAAACAAAACAAATAATTATTAGAATACTCCGTGATTCTTATCTCGTCACGCGGAAAACCATATATCACTAAGAGCATGTGTTCCTCACAGTAATAACCATTATGCTGTTCGTTTAATATGGAATTTCGTCCTTTTTAACCAATGTATATGCTCTTGCCTCAACATTCATGTGGTCTACTCTTTCAGCTCATTTCAAGGTTGCCTCAGGCGAATAAAGTGCAATGTTTGCCCTTTCAACATGTTATTCCCGTGAAATTGCCTCACTTAAATCGTCAGAATAGTCCTTAATTTTATATTCTACTATTCTTAGTAAAAGGCTATCACTGGAACGTGTGATGTACCGTGTACGTGGTGCGTGTGATTGAAGTGTTACCATGTGCGTATAGGATGTTAGCGCGTGTAAAACCCGCGTGTACGTTCAGCGAGTGAGTGGAACGTGTGAAGTGAGTTCCGTTAACTTGAAAATTGCATGTACTGTTAGAGTGTTCCCATGTTAGTATAGGATGTTCGCGCGGGTAGAACCTGCGTGTAGTGTGCGCGCGCGTGTAGGTTAGGTAAAGAGTTTGCGTGTTATCGTTTTCATTCAGAAATGCCGACGCCGGCTTCCACAGCTACCATAATGCAGCACAGTTTTTTGAGAAAAATAGTCTGTAAGAGTTCCCGCTAGCAGAGGCATCTTTATCCTTGTATTTCACATAAAAAATGTCAAAAATATTTCGTTAAGATTTTAGCATGTTTTAGAATTTATTTAGTTAGAATTCAGACGTTCAGAATTTAAAAAGAGGCCTCTGCTAGCAGGAAAGTAATAGAGCGTATAAAAGGAAAAAAGACAAATTTTCAAAATTACATGGAAATATTGTGTGAAATCAAAAGTATTTGTCTTGAATTTTGAGCGTAAAATTCCCATTGGTGTAAAACCGAATACCGAATAAATATTCGATTGAATGGAATATTACCTTTTTTCAGGTTTAAGCTGGTAGGGTGAGGCAGCCAGTCAAATCTCCGTCTGAGCGTTGTTTGTAAATTACGCAATCAACCTCTATAACAACATGAATGAATTCAGCGGTGTTTTTGTCGTAGAAATAAAGAGCAATCCTAAATTAAATTTTGGGCGCTCGCTTCCGTATAACATCAATTCTAATTCAGCTTAAGTAATCTTCATTTCCGAGACGCTTTTATTCGTCTGGGATTGATGGAGACTCCATTTTGAATAAGAATGTCTAATTTCAAGTTGAGGCTGTGGTGTTCTTACATTGGAGAAGGCTGAAAATGCTCTTAAATTTGAAAATATAAAAAGTATATAAAAGTAGATACTATATGAAATATTAGAAAAAGAATTATACACAGGATCAATAACAATAATATTCAGGGTAGTTGTTATGAATACAATTTGAATCTGCATTTTAAAATGCAACAAAACAATATTATGCTGCTATTGAGACAGGCATGTTTTTGGCGACATCAGGCTGGATGTTTTTATGAAAAATTTATAATACATCACAAGATCACACTAACTAAAATATCTTGCTGCCATCTGAGCCATGACATGTTTTAAGCATGCTCTTAGAATTTGGTTAAACATCAGGCTGGACGTTCTTATAAAAAAGAGTGTACACTATTTAATCGAGGAATAGCGGGAATCCAAACCAACATTATGCGTCTTACTTAATCCCATGCATGCTTTTCTTCAATTAACTTTAGTTCATGTTCAGGGAAGACTTTCTGTGATCCCAGTTAAAGCACAGCGTATACTTAAATATGCTTTCTTAAAAGTCGTTCTGGCTGCTACTAACGATACTTGTGAAACGGTTATGCGGTTATGCTTGGCGCTGATTGGCTTAACTCCTTCTCTATTTCAATTTGGTTTTAACATTCTTTGCCGCTTACTGTAATGTAATTGCAGTTTATGCCCACGGTACTTACGGTATTATATGCCAAAGGGGCCATTTGTTTCAGCTAAGGAAAACTCAATTACAGCATAATTGTAGGAGCATAGCAGGAATAAATGAAAAAAAAAAAAAACTTTTCGAGCAAAGCAATTGATATTTTGAAAAATATGCTATATCATATATGGAATTGAAAGTTTAATTTACCCAAAAAAGGGAGAATTGTAAAGTTTCAACAGTCCGGATTTCGGGTATCGATCAAGGAAACGTAAAAACAGACGGCTGGGCCATCTTCTGTTTACAAGGCTTAGTCAGCTTGGAGTATAACACCAGGCATCACGTTCCCTGTTTTTGGTGGAATAACCTGTAAACCTGTATCTGTCTTTGACAGATAACAATAGGTAAACAATAGGTAAAGCCGCCTTGCGAGGCTAAACGGGGCGCTCGGACATATAATAAAGCTTTACTGACGCTTCTTAGATGTGAAACCGAAACTATTTCGATATCTAAAAAGGTTTTTTTTTTAAATGACAACGTGTGTGAAGAAGAATCTTATGATACCTCAATTAGAAAAAGGGAACGGTAGGTGGTGCGTAGAAGACCCATTGATTAGACAGCAGCCATAGGTCTTTTGCTTATACTGCTATTCGTTCTCTTCTTAATAAAGACGATTAATTACGCTTAAACCCTAACTTTCTCTCCATGAACAAAAGTAAAACGAACTACGACATCAACATCGGAGACATATAGACGCGGGTCTATGATGAGACAGAATTAAACAAACGAGTCTAATGTTTGGAGGTCATTAAAACAACCCTCATACAGTAATTGTCACCTTTAAAAAAATCGTCCCCCAATTTTCTTTAATAATTCTCCCTTTTTTTTCTTCTTTTCATTTTGTTTGTCCATGTCTTCTTCGTGCGCGCGCATGTTATCTTGTCGTGTGAAGCTAATGTGTACTTGGGCTTATTCAAAACTGCTGTGTTCGTAATGGCGTGCACACTAAAGTGCTTAACAGAAGAATAAACTTGCATAGCCAATTGATAACATACCATATTTTCCCCCGCATTGGCTATGAAACTTTTCCAAAGAATTTTGCTTTGAGTCTTTCTATGAGGCTTAATTACATCGTGTGTAGAACTAGACTTTCCCATAAAGCGTTTTTGTATTTGAATAGTCTTGAACTTTTAGACGTGCAAATTAGAAAAAAAAACGATCAAAATTTTCATACACCCATGAACTGTGAATCCGATAACAAAGATACGTAACAAGCAAAATGATATTTCAAATGGACACACAAAATTAGTTTTTTAAAACGCATTTCATTTTTTAAATTAAAAAAAGGCACGATGGTTGTATGAGAGTCGATATCTATGTCTGTACTTTAAATCAATCTTTTTGAAAGGAGCTTGAGCTAAATATAATATAGAGAATCAATAACACCAGGCCGCCCCCTCTTGAAAATATCGATAAATTCTAGGGTAATCTTGAAGACAATCTTTAAGATTATAAGAAAAACAATTTAGCTAAGGGTTACCAAGTTACACACGGACTACAAAGAAATTTAACAACTGAAAAAAGTAAAATCAACAGATTAACGGAGAAATAAAACTCGCGTAATGAATTAAAAAAAAGAAAAATATTCCTGATTTGTGTTTCAAAGAGTTGAAGCTGGGGGAGAAAAACGTGAGACAGGGTGAAAAAGTTCTGTGTGACAAATTTTAACAACTGTGGATAATTTTAATTTTAGTTTGAATCTACTATCGTTAAACTGGGAAAAATAAACAAACAAACTGTTAAGAAAGGAAAACATAGCTTCCACCTCTATTACTCTATGAAATCCTAGTATTTCACTTTTACACGTTTTTTTTATAAAGTTTGCATCTTAAATAAATTTTGGCGTTATTGAGATGAACTGGTTTAGAAGTGGAAATTTTGCTCATAAGATTTATTATTAATATTTGTCTAAAGTCCCTTAGCTTACGCATAAATTTACTAAAGCCAAACCTGGCGAAATTGAAACAATTTTACTCACCAAGATTTATCCTGCGGTCTTCGTATTACTACAAAGTAGCCCTCTTTCTTTTAAGCCCAAGTAGATCTTTGATAAAGTAGAAAACTTAATGTTTGCCAGAGGCTGTTTTTTATGACCGAATTATTTCGAACGTTTGTTACTGGGACAGGTGACTAGGATTTATTTTTCAGGGTAAGTTTATGCAACGTTGTCATGGAAGCGTGGCATATCATAGAAAAGGAATTAAAGAAAATCATTGTATTCTTGAGGTTGTCTCACGTAGGAGGTTGTTAGAGGAGTGAAAACACACTAACAAGGTCGAATACTATGCATATGGTATGGCCAAAACAATGAAACGACGGGACAAAAACATTCAGGAAAGCAATCAGATGGAAGTCATGATTTCATTGATGATTTTTTTTAGAAAATACATTTTCTTTCTTTTTATTCTTTTTCATAATGTCTATATTTATCACATTTTATCTTTTTTTAATTTTATAATATTATATTCATTTTTTTCTCTAATTTGCCCGAGATTGTTTCGAAAGTGCCTAGCGAAAAATCAAACAGCTTATACTCGGTTGATAATCCTTATGGCACAAAATTCTTACCCCTTTTTCAAAATATGAAGCTTGTTTATAATTGAATAAATAATTTCAGAGAGAATCAATGATGATGTCCATTCTGTCTATCTCTTTGTTTCTTCGTAAAATTTTCAAATTTTCACGCACACACACACACTTAGCAAAACGCACAAAACTCACCACCATAGGGTTCCGAACGCCTTAGAAAACATTTTTTTTAATGAATGAGTTGTATGTTCTAATTTTGTATACTTGGTTGGATTTTTTCGAACATACAAAAAGATAGCTACTTGGGCATTATTTCTTGAAGAAACTGGTCGAGTGGAATGGAAATAGCGATAAAAAACTCTATGAAGGGAATTGTGGAGAATTGTGTAATGTTCTCAAGAAAAATAACGCGGTAAATGATATAAAAATTGTGAAGCAGATTGACATTATTACCGCGTAGTTGTTAATTCTGGATGATTGTCTGACGGCAGGAGTATAGGAGGCTGATTAACGCAAGCGCGAAGTTTAGATAGTACGAATAATTAGTATTTAACAAGCTAATACCGATAAACAACATGAAATTCGAAATACTCTACGTAATGCTCCAGGAAAAGAAAGTCTTTATAAAGGGATTTAAATATTAAAACATAAGCAAGTCATACTCAAGACCATGAATACAACATACCTTAGTCTTTGACAAGTATTCTGACGGCGAAGAAGTAAGTTATTATTGACATCGATTAGCAAAATCAAACTCATTGAAACTCACAAAGAACAAGTGGGGTCTCAAGAATACACCAACGTGAAGTCGATAGCTGGACATGTTTTCTCCCATCCACGATTCTGTTCGATTTAAAGAGTACATTTTTGCCTAAAAACGTTTACATTTTCCCAAGACGACTCGAGGTTTAGCTTCGAGAAAAAATTATTGCCCTAAGGTACAACTATGATCCAAGCGACAGAAAACAGCGTGACACCAATAACCACAACAAAAGCGTGACGTCCATGTAGGCACTTGCCATCCAGTAAGATCGATCAGTTGTGTTTTGTAGCGAAAAGCGACTATCACTTTGATCGTCTCCCTCTGATTGAACGGCTTTGTCAGGGACCCCTCGGAGAGACAGAGGCTATGGGTAAGGACATATAACGACCCCCCCTTTCCGAAACACGATAGGACATATCTCTCGGTTGTTAGGCGCGCGCGCGATCATCCGGGGACTTGCATACTAAGGCGGGAAAATCGAATAGCGGGACAGCAATTATAGCGCGCGCGATATTTTGAGCTTCGAGAACCATATTTATCACTGTTAAAAAACGCGGGAGAAACGTCAATATTTTTAAAACAAAATTCTATCACAACATTGACATTTGTACCATACCTGTCAACTCTCCCGCATTAGGCGGGAGTCTCAAGATTTTGGACCCCTTCTCCCGCGTTGAGCACTAAATCTCCTGCTTTTTTAGGAATTTTTATCGCTTCCGAAAAATTATTCTATAGAAAATCGTAATTTTGCCTATTTTCTATTAAAATATTTGAAAAAAAATAATTTCCTTGCGTAGAGCAATTTATCTAACACCCTCGTGAGATCTATAAGTGGATATGTTTGCGAAAGCTTCTATACGGCAAACGCCTGCAAGGTTAAACCCACCCCTCCCCCCCAAAAATGTATATACCCCACCCCTCCCCTAAAAAATTCTCAAGCCTTGAGATGTTCGAGGTTGACAGGTGTGCTGGAATCAATCTATATTGCCCGTTCTGTCGAAAAATTTGACTCCCAAAGATAGGAAGAATCTAAGCACTATCCCCTTTGATCATTCTGTGATTTATGTGCACTTTGCCTCATAAACTTTTAGTAGCCCTTTCAACGGTCGCCATTTTGTTTAAACGAAAAACAGTGCGTGCTTTGCATATTTCCCATGGAAACGGGAAGCCATTTAGTGGTAAATGACGGCTATTGAGCGGATAGTTATTCAGCGTTCTATCCACGCTTTGTGCAACGCTATTTTATCCGCCAGATAACTATCCGCTAGATAAGGATTTTATCCGGTGGGTAGCGCTTATCCAACGATTAACTTATTCTAATTAAGAAAGCAGTCAAACCTTTGTATAAATACCATGGTATTTACGGTGAAACACGACACATAAGATGCTATTACACCTCCTTATTCAGGCTTTGTGCAACCGGCCCCAGGCTTTATCACAATATTTAATTGCGCATGAGTAGATAATTCTGCTTCCAACTTCGTTTCCAACTCCATAATCTTTGTGAATACCGGACCCGCCGCGAGTTTTTTAAATAGAGAACATTCACCTAGCTGCCCTCTGCAAAACTACGTATCGAATTCCGATATTTTAAAAAATAAAAGAAATTATTCAAATAAGAGTGAAAAAATAAAAATCAAATTTGTGCGAAAATTTTATTATTTTGCAAAATTCAAAACGCATACGTAACTTTGTAGTCACCCTCACGAATAATGTTATAAAGCTGCATTATTGAAGATACTTTAACAGCTAAAGATTGTGTTGTGACGTCATGTGATGATGTCATCGCTTGATTACGTCATTGGAATTTAGGTATTCATAAATAATGATGCAATGCCTAAATTTATACCATTTCACAAATGTTTGGCGGATTCATTGTGTCTAGAAGTTTTCCTAGCAACGGCCCTCAGAGAAATGTCTCCCACCCTTTTAAGATGGTTTCGGCATATTTTGTCGTTTGGAGATGTTCTGATGCCGAAAATATCCATTTTAAAAGTTGCTCGGGAAAAATTATCTGTTTCTTTTTCCCAGGAGGGACCATTCCGTTTTTTTTCCCCAGCCAGCAGTGGTTAGGCATTTCGGCACATGAAAAATTTGCCGTAACCGATCGGGACGATTTTTTTCCCCAGCTAAGCATCCGTCCTAGCGCCCCCACAAAACATTCCCAGCACAACTAATTCGTCTCCACAAATTTGCCAGCAGAACCATTTGGAACGTTTATTTCCCCAGCAACCGAGGGGTCTAAAATCTTCCCAGCCAGCAAAAAAAAAAAGGCTGCGGAACAGATATTTTGCGGGACAGATCCGTTTTGTGCCCTTGTATGGGTTGGTCCAAGTACTTATTTGTGTCTTACTTGGCCAAGCCATAGCAAAACTTATCAGACATTACCAGGGGTTTAAGGAACAAGCATGGTTCTAGTCTGATGCATCGGCCTTTGGGCCTTGGTCTTAATCTCGTACCCAGTATCTTCTCTTGAGCTAGACGCCATTTTGAAACACCCTAAACATGAACTTGGTTTGCCTTTGGGGAAGGAGAGGGGAGGGGGGGGGGGGGTGGAATTATTCTGGGGAATCAGGTTTGATGAATTTCCCATCCAAGACAATAAACATTTTTAAAAGAGTCTGTATTTATTTAGAAAAGCTTTCTCATTTGTGTCATGGGAAGGGGGAAGCCAACCAAAGCAATCAAGCATATGGCCCTAAAATACTTTTTCAAATATTTCTTCGGCAGGCAATGTCTAGAAAAACGGAGATACTTCCTTCTTTTTTAGAAAGATTTCCTCGAATCACAGATCGATGTCACAATAAGTTTCTTAGCTATGGCCCTTTCTCTCCTTTCATTTTTATTTCTTGAAAAAGACGTCATCAGTTATTGTTATAATTATAACCCTACTCTACTAGAAGATAATATAACGGCCTATTTACGTGACCTCATATCGCTATCGTCAATTGCAAGTCCTCCCCTTGAAGTTAGAGCACATACACCTCCCTTTAAAAGCTCATAGATAGCTTTCCAGTATACATGACCTCATACCGCTATAGTCACTTGCTCCCCCCACCCTCCCCTCTCTTGGGTGGCAAAGCATACTCACACCTCCCCCCTTCTCAGTAATAGTTTTCCATTACACGGAACCCCATGTCACTATAGTCATTCGCTCCCCCACCCTTCCCACCCTTAGGTGGCAGCACGTACTCACACCCTTCCCCTTCTTTATTAAGAGTGCACCTAATGTACTCATTAATGGCGTCTGTGATATAGCTGAGCGGAGCGGATCCCTCCTTGAGCAAGTGGTAATGGAAGTCCTTGAGGTTGAAGGCCTCGCCGAGTTGCTGTCGCGCATGCTCGCGAAGTCTCATGAGATTCAGCTGACCAACCATGTACGCCGTCGCTTGCCCAGGGTCACTCTGCCAATGAAAAAAGACATCACAGAATTCTAATTAACGACCAGTAAAGCGCAAGGAGCATACCAATATAGCACAAAAACATTAAAAAAGAGTCTCAGGGTTTGTTAGTATTAAATGTTAATAAAACGCGCATGCGTTAAGGTTGATTTAGACAGCACACCAGCAATACCTCTACAACTCGAGTCGTAGAGTGTAAAACAGCCTACGACTCTGCAACTATGCTCGACTACGTAAATCGAAGTGTGTAATTCGGGGCTAAGAAATGTCGAAGGAAGGTCATATACGACTAAATCGTGCTGTCTAAGTCGGCCTTTAGCGACAATGGAGGGGATGTGTGGTATGTGGTATGCCAAAGTTTTTTACATATTTAAAAACAACAACAACAAAACAAGCAAGCCCTGGAGCTTATGAGTCATGTTACGCTTTCTTTTAGGAGCCATTTTTCTAAATTTATCCGATGTTATTATAAATCTACTCGCATACTATCACGAATCTCGCAATTTGATTGGCTCCCGTACTCACTATCTATTGAGCCATAAATAGCGAGAAGCGAAAAAGCGGTTATATATTACGAGACTACGCGCCTCGTTGACTATCGATTGACTCAAAGAACTCTCGAACTCGTAGTCTAATTGTTAAGTATTCGAAATTAGGAAAGGAAGCATTAGTGTCACGCAACAATGTCAAGTCGGAACAAGTGTCACGCAAGATCTAGACTCTTCAAAGCGCCATTATGTTAGCGAAGAGGAAGGAGGTCGCGTTGATACATCCCATGCTTTATTAAAAGGTGGTGGACATGATCCCACCCAAAGTAAAAACTAGGTAGGAGTTAGTACTTCATGTTGCTAGCAATATGGTTAGCTACATGAAGTACCAACAGAGCGAGGTAAAAACCGCTGACCAACTTAACAGTTGATCGCAGGCGTCACAGCCGTATCAAGATGGCGAAGGGTATGTGCCATACCTGGTAACGCGTGATCTCTTTCTCGATGACGTCACCATCGTCCCACACGTAATCCACGAAGTATTGGAAGGCCTGGTCGCGCGAGAGAGTGGAATTCACAGCAGTTGAGTGCAAACCGGTGTCTACAATCAATCGCAATGCACGCCAGATCTGAAAAGAAACACAAGTAAATTGATTCAGTTCAGCGTGTGGGACCAGGTCCGTAGAGAGGGGGGAGGGGCGGGGGGGGAAAGGCATTCGAGGGGTTCGGATAAACCGCCCCCCACCCGGCATGAAGGTCCGCTCAGAGTAAACAATATGTCTTGACTATAAAAATCTTTTTATAATAATTATCTTTATTATTATCGCTATATGTTAAAAAGCACTCTATTAATAACATTTTAAATACAAAGATTGAATTTATTTGAAGTATTGATTGCCTAATGTAATAAGGCGAGGAGAGGGGTATACCGGAAATTCGATCCGCTGAAATGGAAAAACGGACCACGCAGCTCAAAATCCTGGCTACGGGCCTGGGGACAAATATGTTTTGTTTTCTAAAATAAAATGCACTGGTACTTAAAGTCCATTAAGATATTAAGTCCGTAAATCCGGCTTGCGTGAAAATGTTGTTTGCTTTTGATTTGAATAATCAAGACGTTCAATTTTTTTATCAAAATACAACTTTCGCTGAATTATTGGATGATTTAAAATGCGAATTGCGATGCTTTAGTTGTAGGATGGATTGGAATTCGCTGTGTTTAAAGCGGGTTTGACTAACTACTGAGATGAATATACCATCGTCTTGGTGCCCTATGAAAGAGTCGCTTGAGGTTCACACACAAAAACATAAAACAAAACAAAAAAGAATGGAATTGAAAAAAACACTTTTCTACAGCTGTATCTGTATTTGTCCTAGCTATAAAGCTGCTACCATACCGAACAACTGTAACCATAAACCAATGAAACCTTTAAAAATTCATTTTTGACGACGTGCATCCGGGAACTTACCTGTGACCTGAGCATGCCGTACTTTTCCAGCGGATGTCCGTCGTAAGTGTCGGTGTCGTCGGCTGTAATTGACTCCGCGTATAAGCCCCAACCCTCGATAAATGATGTATAAGATGTCGTGGAGTCCAGCCAGCCCATCAGTCCACCGCATTGATCCTGGAAATGCTCTACTGAACCCTGAACCTGCGAGATGGGCGAAATCGACGTTGGCCTTTGAGTTTTCAAGGAATCATGCTGCATTCACACCAAAATCATGTTTAGTTAAACAAGGTTTTTCTTTGCCTGATAACTTGCCAAATTTCACATTGTGTTGATTTCTTACTAGCTAAATAAACACTTAGTAACATGTACAGCACAGTCTATTCAGTTTTGTTCTTGGTTATGTCCACTCTTGGGAGATCGAGATTTAAACCACCTTTAAACTGGTTTAAGTGCTGGTGTGAGTGCAGCATTAGAATTAATATAACGACGCCTCCGGTCTCAAGAAGAAGACTGTTTGCGATTTTAGATATTCTGCGAGCTCTTGTCAACAATTTCAAACTGCTGAACCGCTTTCCTGCAAGAAAGCGGTTCAGCAGTTTGAAATTGTTGACAGCTTGATTAAAACTAAATTTCATTTTTTTTATTGGAAAGCGCCTTACGGAGGGAAACTGGAAACCATTTCAGAGCTGGTCAATAAAACGTTTAAAGAATTTTGAATGACGGAAGCTAGAAGGCGATTTAGCTGTTAGAAATCGTAGGAGGAAAACGGAAATAGGGAAGCAGTTCGAATACTGTGTCTGTGGTATCCTACCAAATATTCTTTCTGCTCGAGAACTCGACTACTCAGGTGTTGAGAAAGAGCGATTTCATCATTGGGGGTAGGGGTGCTTTGCACTTGAGACGAAAACAGCGTTTGGTGAATTATTCACAAGTGTGGTATACCTGTGTGTGGTGTCCAGGCCTCGCCTCATGCGAGTTCACGCTCCACTGGTTAAACCTGGGCCCAGGTCTCTCGAGAAAAAAAGGAATTAGATACACCGCGGCCTTTGAGCACTTCTTGTTGCTACGCTGGTAACTAGGGACGCCGGACGCAGGGTTATACTTGGCAGCGACCCGGACCGGACAGTTGGGCGTGGTCTGGTATTCACCGGTAAAGTAGAACATGTCGACAAACTTAGGAACAAGAAGACTCATGACCTGACAGAAGAAAAGATCACCACAATCTTAAAAGATTGTTTCTTTGCTATTAAAAAAAG
Source organism: Nematostella vectensis (assembly GCF_932526225.1). Lineage (NCBI taxonomy): Eukaryota > Metazoa > Cnidaria > Anthozoa > Actiniaria > Edwardsiidae > Nematostella > Nematostella vectensis. Next base: position 11,415,313 of record NC_064038.1, read on the forward strand.
GGCTATTGCTACCTTCAGAAACCGGAGGCTCTTTTTTAACTAATAGCAGACTTTAATCTAGACCTCACGTAAGGCTATTCCTCGAAACGTCACCGAAAAACAATGTTTTCAGAGTTGCGTTAGCTACATCAACCCAGTGTTCAGTAGCAGATCTAGTAGGAGGGTAAAGGGGGCTTAAACCCCCTCCTAAGTTATTGGCAACAATTTCAGGGGCGTAGCCAGTGGGGCGGCCCAGGGGGGCCGAGCCCCCCCTACCCCACCCCCCCTTCTAGCAGCCCAAAATACAGTAAATGTATGAGATGCATTATCTAAAAGGATAAGAGGAAATGCCTTGAAAGGGCCTTTTGGGCCCCCTCCTGTTAAAGATCCTGGCTACGCCGCTGAATTTCCATAAAGAACGCCCCTAATGTTGTTGTTTTATAACACAACGCCCAAAGGATTGCGGAGCTGTATTTCCCCCCTAAACACCCTTATAGAGGCTCATTTTTTTCGATGAAACTGCTTTAGAAGATAAGAATTTGTGTGTGGGAATTAAAAAGCCACATGAAACAATATTTTTTACTCCCCTTGTTACTTGGTAAAAAAAAAAGCTCGATCAGCCCTCAGTTACTTAACGAGTTGCTTGATCCTTCAATGATCGGCGACCATGAAAAGGGGGTTGGGGGGGATGCGACTAACTCTTACCTGGTTCACCTCTTTAAACCAGTCTTGCATGATTGCCCACCGTACCGGACAATTCGCCTTCGCCTCGCTGTCTGACCGGCACGTCTCATGGGCGTTTTTGTCCGATTCATTGGCCGGTATCGTACGGTTTCCCACGTAATACATATCAGAGGAGTTCAGAATTTTCTTGAACTTTTCTTTTGCCCGATTGATGTCGCTTTGCCCCGTCTGCTCCTTGGCAATTTTCAGAATCTGTTGATTAATCAAATCGTACTCAATATGTCTTTGTTTGCATATTCAAAGGAATGCGCCCATTTTCTGGCTGGTGGTTTTGGTAGTGGTCAGTACCAGGGTTGTGATGGGATAAACTATAATTTTCAAGAATATGAAACCACCAGTTATTTCTCGTGATCTCAAATGTTTCTATATATCGATCTTGTTTTGAAAAATGACGTTTTTTCTAGTTCGCTCGGTCGATTGCACTATTAAAACATTAAAAGACAGCTATTTTCCCATTTGTGAGGATACATATCAAGATAATCATCACATATCAAGGGGGCAAAAATAAAATTCAAACACAGTTCCTTCAAGACAACCAAAAACCATGTTTGTACAAAAAAAAGATTCGGGCAAGAATTTGGCCTAAAAACCCACCCCTCCCTTCAAATATGTGATGTGTACACCTCCACCCAGGGCAACGTCCTCTTTTTCTTACCTGCGGATACAACTTTTTCACCATCCTATTCCCAAGATCATGCACCTCCCGGACAGAATCATTGGTGGTCGTGAAATAAGACATGATACTCTCATATGCCCAGGTTCCGTTGAGTACTTCACCGGTCGGTAGCGTCTTGGTGGTCTTGCTCCCAAGGTCTGGAGTTCCGTTTGTGTACACATACGATAAGGGAAGGGTCGCTAAGCCACTGGAAATTCCACTAGGCACACAGTGCTCCTTGTACTCGGTTGCTAGGTAACTAAAGAAAACAAACATTGTCAATTCTGGGGAGGGGAGGGTGGGAGTTTGGTAAACTACGAACGGAACCAAACTATGACCGAAACAAAATCACTTTGACAAAGGCTACAAAATTATATTCTCTGTCATGACTGATGCCTTAGCTTACTTCATACTGGCTACGGCTTAGTGCCAGATTTGTTCTCTCGTTCGCTCGCTTGCTCATTATTATGCACGTTCCAATGTACTCTTTTACTGTAGCAACAAATGTAGCTGTTCACCATGACAGGGTGACGGTATTCGATTCCTTGGCGTTTTTTCACCATCACTCGCTCGCTGCACTCTTTTCTATTGAAACCAATGCAGTAGTCTCTGAGCTCAAGCGCATGCGCGACAGAGGTCAGAAACACTAACGCAGCGATTTGCCAGCATGACCTAAAGGGCAACGGTGATCGACCCCGCGATATCGGATGCTTTTCCTCGCTCGCTCGCTTTCACACACACAATCCCTTACTGTAGCAACTGACGCAGCGATTCTCCAGCATAATCAACAAGGGTGGCGGTGATGGACTCCTTGACAGATTGTTTGTGGGTTGCCTTCCATTTGTTGTCGAGATCAGGGGAGATCCTGGTCAGAGATTGAAGGAGACCCTGATAGCCGTCTTGCTTGAGGATACCTGGAAAAAAAATCTCATTTGCATTATTCTTTTGAGTCCAAGACCGCGCGTAGGCATAGGAAATAATGAAAATGTTATTATCAATAAAAAAAAAATCCCCGAAAATGTTCTGCGGGTCCTTCCACTCACCCTCTTCCCTCCCCTTCCCTCCCCTCTTCGTCATTACGATGCTCGAGGATTTATCGCGTTCTTCTTCTGAGGTAGACCTATGTGAGCGCCCGCAAGGACGGCTGGGTATCCGATTATACGTTTATTTGACTATATTGAGGTGTATACTATAAATACTATATCACAAATCTCAGGTGTTTAGTTATGGGTATCATATATGAAATGGAAAAAGGAAACTATTTGACGATCCTCAATGAGAAATGACCCACTTTTCGTCTACCAGGGCGAGGGGGGGGGGGGGGGGGGTACTATAAGTACTATAAATTCTTGTCAGTTCTTCTCAGTTAAACTTAATCAACACAAGCCCGTTTAACCATTTAGCGGACGGTACTCAATTTTCCTTAACTAGAGCGGCCCTTCCAGTCGTGTGGGGACGGCTTCTTCCTTACACCCCCCCTCCCCCTGGTGAAAACAATAACTTCAAGAATGGGATTACATTTCACGCTTATTGAGTCCACTCATCTGTATAAGTCACGTATCTTGTGAACAGCGTTGATCATTTACCACTCACCTTCAGCTCCATATTTCTCGACATTCCAATACGACCTCTGAAACGTTTCCAATCCAGCTTCGCATTCCTCCACCGAACGTACCATTCCGGATTTTACTCCATACTTCAAGTTTTCCAAGTACGTCGCAAAAGTATGATTGACCGTCTTCAGTTTTTGCATGACCAACTCAACGTCAGTAACAGTTTCAAGCTTGAGGAACCCTAAAGCATTTTTAATGTGGCTCTCGACATTAAAAATAGGCTGCCATCCAAAGAAATTGGGCCCGAGAAGAAAATCACCAGCGTAGTAGTTTGCATCGTAAGGTGTTCCAAAATTGTGTTGAAGATAGTGCCTCAATTGGGCGAGGGCTTTTCGTTCTCTGGGCTTCAAAAGGCGATCATTTATGGCAATAGATTTAAGCTCTTTCAGTAACTCCTGAGATTTGTCAGTGCATTCCTTGATTTTGCTTGGTGATGGGTCATAGGAGATGAATTTCTCTTGAATTTCAGAAGCAGTTATTCCCGGCTTTGATGCAATCAGATATGGTTGTAGCCTATACACGGTATCTTGCACTTTCTGGAGGAATACTTCCAATCCTGATCTCACGGCTTCCTTGGAAAAGTCACAGGTATCCAGAGGGGCAGATGTTGGGGAGACTTTACCCTGGGATTTCACGATCAAAACAATCCCAGCGATTAAACAACCTACACCGATAACCGCAAGAATAGAAACCGCTATTAGAGCTTTATGAGACGGCTTGCGAAACTCAATAGTCATCTTCAAAAAAGAAAACTAGGAGAACCTCCTGAAAATCCGATAAGACTACTACTTCGCTTGGACACTTAGATGCATTCCGCTGTGATGAATGCCTTGGCATACTTAAAAGCTCTGAGAGCTTTCAGTCGACTCGAACAAAAAGCCGTATCTCATTTGCTCGTTATGTTTGCTTTAGCCAATTTGAGCATCGCAACTAAGCAAACAATATCACCTAAAACACTTTCACAAATCAGTACCAATTTTTACGGAAATGCGGGGTGTCTTGCGTGATTTGACAAGTTAGTAAATTTGTGCAAATTATTAGAGTTTGACCTCGATGTATTTTCAATGAGTTTTCACCCTCCCGTGGGATTTTTCTAAATGACATTTTAATTAATATGCGATGATCAAGGCTTCGACAACATTCTGTGTAGTAATTCCAGTGGTTTCCCTCAGCTTAAGGCTTCTAGAGATGCATAAATCGCCTTTTTAAAAACCATATTAAAGAAACGTACGATTTGATACACACGTAAAAGCATATAAGCTGAAATCATTTTAATTAAACCAAGTTGTTTGTGTTAGCTTTACTTGATGTTTACTAAAGGGGGTTCGATTACGTGCTGATAGATTTATAGATATGCGCTAATCACTAGGCCTTGCTACAAATCACCATATTGTTATGACTCTCTCTGAATAGACAGGTTGTCAATTTTATTAACTGTTAAAAAGTGTCTGCCAGCCGCCATTTTGTTATCCTGGCAGAATACCAAGTGTGAGAAAGGATCTACCGTATTTCTATCGGCTTTTGCGGCATTTTTTATTGAATCTGGCAAATAAGGTACAAAACCTAAAAGTTTATTTCGAGATATTATTCCAAGTTTGTCTTCCAAAATTAAATAAAAACAATAATAAATGTGAGACCGACTATGGCTCTTTAAAGTGCCCCCCATATTATCACGCTCTCATTCTCATTTTTACAAAAAAAAACGAGCGCCAACAAACGACGTTAAACAAAATCATTAGTGATTGTTTTCAACAATACATCACACCTCTTCTAATCGTTGATATCCGTGAAGTGGCACCTAACAGTTTTGTTTTATCCGTGGAGTTTTATCCGTTTAATCCGTGGCGTTTAAACCGTTGCGTTTAATCCGTGGCGTTTTACCCACAAAGTTTTATCCGTAATGTGCAGTCCGTGGCGTTTTATCTGTGGCGTTTAATCCGTGGCGTTCAATCCGTGGCATCTTATCTGGTATCTTATCCGTGGCATTTTATCTGTTGCGTTCTAACCGTGGCATTTAATCTGTGGCATTTTATCTGTTGCGTTTAATCCGTGGCGTTTTATCTGTGGCGTTTTACCCACAAAGTTTTATCCGTAACGTGCAATCTGTGGCGATTTATCCGTGGCATTTTATCTGTTGCGTTTAATCCGTGGCGTTCAATCCGTGGCGTTCAATCCGTGGCGTTCAATCCGTGGCGTTTAATCCGTGGCGTTCAATCCGTAGCGTTTTATCCGTGGCGTTTTACCCACAAAGTTTTATCCGTAATGTGCAATATGTGGCGTTTTATCTGTTGCGTTCTAACCGTGGCATTTAATCTGTAGAGTTTTATCTGTGGCGATTATTCTGTGGCGTTTTAGATGTACAGTATGTGGCGTTTTATCCGTGGGTCTTATCCGTGGCGTTTTATCCGTGTCATTCTATCCGTGACATTTTGTCCGTGGCGTTTTATCCGTGACATTTTATCCGTGACATTTTATTCGTGGCCTTTTTTTCATTGCGTTTTATCTGTGGCGTTTAATCCGTGGCGTTCAATCCGTGGCATCTTATCTGGTATCTTATCCGTGGCATTTTATCTGTTGCGTTCTAACCGTGGCATTTAATCTGTGGCATTTTATCTGTTGCGTTTAATCCGTGGCGGTTTATCCGTGGCATTTTATCTGTTGCGTTTAATCCGTGGCGTTTAATCCGTGGCGTTCAATCCGTGGCGTTCAATCCGTGGCGTTCAATCCGTGGCGTTCAATCCGTAGCGTTTTATCCGTGGCGTTTTATCTGTGGCGTTTTACCCACAAAGTTTTATCCGTAATGTGCAATCTGTGGCGTTTTATCTGTTGCGTTCTAACCGTGGCATTTAATCTGTAGAGTTTTATCTGTGGCGATTATTCTGTGGCGTTTTAGATGTACAGTATGTGGCGTTTTATCCGTGGCATCTTATCCGTGGCGTTTTATCCGTGTCATTCTATCCGTGACATTTTGTCCGTGGCGTTTTATCCGTGGCGTTTTATCAGTGATATTTTGTCCGTGGCGTTTAATCCGTGACATTTTATCCGTGACATTTTATCCGTGGCGTTTTATCAGTGATATTTTGTCCGTGGCGTTTAATCCGTGACATTTTATCCGTGACATTTTATCCGTGGCATTTTATCCGTGACATTTTATCCGTGACATTTTATCCGTGGCCTTTTTTTCATTGCGTTTTATCTGTGGCGTTTCTTCTGTGGCATCTCTTCCGTTGCGTTTATCTGTTGGGTTTTATCCGTGGCCTCACTTCATAAACTATCTGATCAAATGTTTCTTTTCTCCGCTAAGTATCCCTCCTCGCTGTTGATTCGCTCTTACTTCATCATTTAAGAAATGGTGTAGCGATAAACAATTTTATCAGTTGGGATATCAACACCTGACCATTTGTCCCTCTCTATAGGATTTCGCTGGTATGATATTTTTCCGAAGTTCACACAAGTTCTATTGGAGTATCCCCTACTTCTTGTCCAGTTGGCTTTTTGGGATACCTCCCCACTTGTTACTTGCAGTAACAGGAACTCCACTTACTTGTGGCGTTGTCCATGGAATCACTGGTGAGTTTACATCAAACTGGTTTATTTTCAAAGTCATACATATCCATGACATCTTCAGTAATACTTTGGATCAGTTCAGGTGTAACATCCGAACACAGTGCCTAGAAGAATAAAGGGCCACATCAATATCTAATATCTACTGTAAGTATCAGACACCCGCATATCAGTAGGCATGCATTGTATGGAAACTAAATAATGATAAATAACAATTATGGCAGGCCCATACCCAGGGGGGTGCAGGGGGTGCGAAAGCCCCAACCACACAACGGCCGTAGGTCCACTTTCATTTCCCAATGGACGTGCGAATTAGACAAAACCATAAAGCATAAGCTAGATAACTCTGGTATGTAGCCAAATCCGACAATAAACGTCCCACAGAGGTACTGTAACGCATAAAAAAATCCCTTTTTGCTCTTTCGGGGGTGGTCAGATTTTTATCAGAGAACTTATTTCATTATTCCATTATTCCCCCCCTTGCAAAAGTTAGGTCCACTTTTTCGGATTTTGCACCCCCCCCCCCCCCCCCCCCCAAGAAAAATCCTGGGTACGGGCCTGTAGGGACCTAAATAAAAATAGAAGGAATTGAAAGGAATTTTGTTGAATAGTCAAGAAAAGAGGCGAACAAATATAAATTAAATAACATATGTTACATGTTTACTAGAGGTACAGTAGGAAGGGGACTTAGACTAGCCAGAAAGCCTTTAAATACATGGTTATCTTATATTTAAACTGTTTCATAAACTCTTCCTTTTCCTCTGCCTGCAAATAAAATGTACCAGTTAAGGCAAACTGGGAATCTAATTTCATTTGAAAGATAAGGCTACTATCATGACCTCACCTTCCACCAAGGTGACCTTACCTTCCACCAAGGTCGCACAGCCTCCTGGGAAGGCACCTCTAGTCCAACGCACTCCACAGCAAAGTGTAACAAAGCAACAGCCACATGCGCGGGAGGGTACTCCAGGCATAGCGGAATGTGGTGACTATCAAGAAGGTACGACCAGCTGATCTGTGGGACCTGACTTCGCTCCCACATGCCTGGGCATGTCCAGTCTTGCAGCCCCTTCAGGTAGTGAAGAAGATACTGGAGAAAGACAGTAAAACGATATGGTAAAGTGTGACCATGGTAAAGTAGTTAAAAATGAGTATAAGAAGATTAGAGGTTATCTGTGCCTGCTTCAGAGGTAGAACAGGTGCCCAGTGGCTATGCAAAACAGCTTGACCTCAGACACGCTGTCCTGCTTCATTGTTTGATTCATAGACTTTTGGAAAAGCCAGAGTTATGTTTATGGTTATCTCATTGTCACGTGGTTTTGAATGGTTGCTCACATGATTATTGTATACAGTACTTTCTCGAATAAGCGCCTATCTCAAATAAGCGCATCCCCCGAATACCCCCCCCCCCAGGTTTTATGTAACTGAGTAAAATGACTATCATAATGTAGTTCTAAGAAAGGATTGGAGCTCATAGAAAGGACAGGAAAGAGAGTATTTAATGGAAAAAGGAAAAAGCTTGCATTTGAAGCAACATATGGTACCTTGTGTGGGTTGTCGTAGCTAACACGGAAGCCCAGGACTCGTAGCATGAGTAACTCGCAGTTGACAACACTCTCACGTAGCTCCCAGTACCGTGCATTAATCTCAAGACATGGAGAGTCCTTATGAGAACTCCTAAAACAAAGTGAAGGATGCAGCCTATTAATCTCAAGACATGGAGAGTCCTTATGAGAACTCCTAAAACAAAGTGAAGGATGCAGCCTATTAATCTCAAGACATGGAGAATCCTTATGAGAACTCCTAAAACAAAGTGAAGGATACAGCCTATAAAAATTGACTATTTCAAAAAGCAGGCACTCATCTCATTACAGCTTCATATCATTACAGCATCCATGTGACAAAGTTACACTCCACAATCCATTTGTCATAACCCACAGTGGTTATGGGTAACATAAAAATGGCTGAACCCTGGTATCTAAAAGCCATCCGAATGTTTACATGAACATAAACAAGAATGCTGCAGCATTCTTAAGTAAACATGCAACCTATGTTATTTGTATGTTGATGTATCATGACCTCATTTCTGGTGGTCTATGGGGTGTGGATGCACCCTGCACCCTTGCCTTGCTATGCCGCTGATCTAATAATCATATAGATGATCAATTAAGTTACCTGTAGCATACATTTATCACATCTCTCACTTTACATGGACACTCCTCTGCTTTGGAAGCCAGATAGATTGCTGTCATCCCAATAAGCTAACAATGAGAAAGAGATTCAAGATCCACTGCATTTTCATATTACACAAAGTTCTAATTAACAATAGGTGTACAAGTGCATAAGGGATAGGGGGCGGTCATAGGTATCATCATATGAAAAATGTTTAGTTAGAAGATTCCTTAATAAGAAATGACAGACTTTTTAGCCACCAAGGGATGGTGCACACCCTGCCCACCCCCCTGAGTATGGGCCTGGATGTATCACTCACATAAGGATCAAAATCTTTAGGATCACAGCCTTTCCAGAACTGATGGTATAAAACACAAGCAGATGACATTGCGTTTTGAGGAAGGCTCAACTTGGCCCCTGTTCAAGAAAAAAAAGGTCTTTAAACCAGTTTTACAGATTAGTCACATCATGATCAGTTGACAGGTTTGAGGGTTGAGAGGTCAAAGAGTTCAATCTTACCAGATTCCATAATGAACTGTGTAACCTTAAAATGCTCCTTAAGGTATGCATATGTTGCTTTTCTTCTTGCTGCTCTTTCTTCTGGAGTTTGTCTCTGTGCTACGGGGGAATTATCGCTTGATTCATAACCCGATCTCGCAGCTTTCGGACGGTGATGAGTCGGAGAGAGTTTGATATTTTTGGATTCCATCATATAACTGTTCGTTTGAAATACAAGGCATTACCACCACGTGGAATATCTTTCTGGTAAGGCTACCAGAAATATATTTCTGTTATTATTCCTGAAACAAATATTCAACATTTTACAGACCTAGAACATTTTCATCAACACAGAAAACTTATCTATGAGCCTTCGATTTATCAGCGGTTTTACCGCGCGCCCTTTACCAGGGCAGCGGTTATTGCCGAGGAGCATGAGCAGTTTGTTCACATTATCCACCATATTGGATTGAATCGCAAGGTTGTCCAGGAGGTGATTTTCTACGTAGAAAATGCCGCTTGTGAAAGAAGCTACACAGCTTGCAAAATATGCAGGAAAAGTTGGAAGAGGATGGTAATGTATTTCTAATATTAGATTTGAGATATGTGTTAAAACCTTGGAGAAAACTATCTTTGAAAATCACCTTCAATTAACCGACAGCGCTTTAAACCATGATGTACCCCCGTATTATAAAAAGAAAAATGAAAATAATCTAGCAAATGGAGGGTTGATGAAAAAATATATGAAATAATAATGATGGTTAAAGGAAATAAGTTAGTGCTAACTAATAATTCAGACAGCACGCAAGCTCTGATGAGTCAAGAGGTCACAAGGTGATAAAATGACTAGGCATAAAATTCTACGTATTTTTAAATGATTTGTGAATTTATTACTCAATTAGTTCTTTAGGCTCAGTACTTTTTCAAACATAACTTGATGTAGAACACTTTTTATTTTAACAAGGTAAATGGTATTACATTTTCACTTTTGTTGGCTATGACTAATAAAGCATGTTTTGTTGTTAATGTGTTATCCTTTTCACACATTTCTTGGAACCTTTTTGTCTTCATGGCACTATAAAAACAGTTCCCCCCCCCCTGGATCTGCTATTAGAGAGCAAGTCAACACGAACGGCATCACGCGCATGTGCTCACGAATTGCTGAAAAACGGCATTGACGTCAGTGACAGGAAATCTCGAACGGCATTTTCCCTATTTTAATGTTCTACGCGGTTGGTCACGGACGTCAATGCCATTTTTAAGCAATTCGTGAGCACGCGCTCCGTTTTTGATGTAGTTAGTGTTGACTTGCTTAAGCTCTCTAATAGCAGATCCAGGGGGGGCACTGTTTTTGATGCGGTTCGTGTTGATTGCTTAAGCTCTCTATTGTCTGTTTTTTAATTACCTCCAACAAGATGCTTCAGGCGTGTGTAAAGCTCTAGACTCTTAAAGCCCAAGCTCAGAATTCTCACAAAGGAATCTAACCAAGTTGGAAAGAAAAACACTTTTAAAAAAGAAACTCAATTTCCAGGTTTTGATGGAAGCCCTTTGGTTGAGGGAACTTTAGTCTTGATGATGCTACTTGTAGCCAATAATAGCCTATTATTTATATTTATTTGTTGACAGGATGTTTACAGCAGGAGCATGGGGCGGTGCAATGGGACTTACAGCACTCTACTTAACAGACTGGAAGGTCATTATGGGAAAAGTCCCCATCATTGGCAAGAAATATGACCATGAGACACCCAGATGACAAAGTGAGTTGAGAAAGAAGTTGAGTAATACGCTTGAATCCTTTTACTACAGGTTTTGATTTTTTTTTTATCCCCAACTGGAACAGTTACACCTACCACCATTGATTGGCCAATACACCAATCTGAGTGTGTCATGAAATGTCATTCCATAAGAGTTCTGATAATTCTATTAATCCCCATTTACTATTAAGAAGTGAAATTCATAAGAAGAAATACCTTTAATATCTTTCCGTTTCCTCGAGGATCGAGGAAGTAATCTCCGTTCAATTAGTTACGCTTGTCTAAATGTTCATGTTTTACCAATACCATCATGGATGTTTTCTTTATTTTCTTCAGACTTCATCAAAGATCATTTTGCCAGAGAAGAAGGCACATGGATGTGACATTAATAATAAGAATAAAAAGAAAGTAGTCTACAGAACATTTTCAATACTTTGTTCACTTTACACTGTCAGTTGTATGCATTGTGGACGAAGGATTCTGTATTTTGACTTTTTTTCTTGTAAAAAGGAAATAAATATAACTTGTTTTGAACAGTTTCACCATCATGTCTCCACTATATTCTGGTTCATGTATGTTACTTACATTTTTAATAGGATATATTTTATTTGCCTTGTTCTAGGATAGCCCTAATCATCACTAGGACAAATGGGACAAATGGGACAAATGTTTGTATGCTCAAAGTCAATGGTGCTAAGGCTTAGCCATTGATGTGGTCATACTGTATGTCTATCTGTCCTTAATCACAGTAATTTGTGAACCTTCTAAAGGAAGGAATGGTGAAATAGATATTATAGGAGTGTGAGTTGTATCAGACAACTCACGTGTCTAACAAATACTCCACCAAACTGGGCTGTGTACACAAAGAAGTGTTAGCTACTAAGGTTGACCGTGTACCCAAAGAAGTGTTAGCTACTAAGGTTGGCCGTGTACCCAAAGAAGTGTTAGCTACTAAGGTTGGCCGTGTACCCAAAGAAGTGTTAGCTACTAAGGTTGGCCGTGTACCCAAAGAAGTGTTAGCTACTAAGGTTGGCCGTGTACCCAAAGAAGTGTTAGCTACTAAGGTTGGCCGTGTACCCAAAGAAGTGTTAGCTACTAAGGTTGGCCGTGTACCCAAAGAAGTGTTAGCTACTAAGGTTGGCTGTGTACCCAAAGAAGTGTTAGCTACTAAGGTTGGCCGTGTACCCAAAGAAGTGTTAGCTACTAAGGTTGGCCGTGTACCCAAAGTAGTGTTAGCTACTAAGGTTGGCCGTGTACCCAAAGTAGTGTTAGCTACTAAGGTTGGCCGTGTACCCAAAGTAGTGTTAGCTACTAAGGTTGGCCGTGTACCCAAAGAAGTGTTAGCTACTAAGGTTGGCCGTGTACCCAAAGAAGTGTTAGCTACTAAGGTTGGCCGTGTACCCAAAGAAGTGTTAGCTACTAAGGTTGACCTCTTGTTGCAGTCCATCAAGTTTCCATTGTCTGCTATTTGCTGCCAAGGCAATCAAATGGGGAGAAACCTGCAACGACAACAAAAACTCACCGTGGGTTCTGTATTTATAAAAATCTGGTCTGCAAGAATTTGGTGTAAACTTTTAGGTTTGAAAAACGTTTATCCCCATAAAAATCTTTTTGCAGCTAAACTGCTGAGAAAGAGCAAAAGTGGTTATCATAATGTAAACAATTTAGAGGTGATTTCCTTCTACTGAGATTTGCGTTCCCACCTGAGTCACTCTGAAAGCGCACTTGACTTCCTGGTGTGATCCATACAGTGTCAGCGCACTCCAGACCTTCACCAAGCCACTAGAAACAAAAACAGATCAAAGTATGTTAGCAATTTTGAGGGGGGGGGGTCCATATAGTGTCAGTGCACTCAAGGCCCTTGACCAAGTCCCTAGAGAAATAATATGTCTAAAAGTGTAAGGGAAGACAAAGGAACCCATGCAGTGCCGGCTAGAGTACTCCAAACCTTGATCAAGTCACAATTAAAAAGTGTTCTTTGACAAAGGGGGGTGGGGTATCTAGTGGGGATATAAACTAAACCTTTAAATCCAATAACTGCAATCAATACTGCCAGACATTTAATCTTTTGTAATCAACCTTATCTGGATATACAGTGACTCCGATTTTCTGAACTTAGACAATATGCAAATTGTAGATTGGAACAAATCTCTAATGTGATGCATAAGGATATAAACCTCTCTGGTATTCTGATAACTGCTTCTAATGGCACGGGGTCAAACTTCAGCACATCTACAGGGATTGAACTGCCAACCTGTGTAAGAGGACATGAAAAAGTTTGCTGCTGTTCTACATGAACTTGTTCCCTTCTACTTTGTATTATTTCTTGAGGTGCACATCGCTGGACGGAGATCTGGGTGAGCCCAGGTATACATGATTTTAACACCTTTATTTTACCATTATGAAATAACCCTGAAGCTAAACCCTAGCAACATCGACTTACCTGGCCGTGTAGAGAATCCAGTGCAATCAAAAGCAGTCTTTTAAACGTCAAAATATCAAAGGAAACCTCATTCCCAGCATCAAACTCACTACACGAAAAAATCAAACAAAATACCATTCTCAAATGATACCAGGAACATAGTAAAAAATAACTATGACTAAAACTTGCTAAAAATACTTACAGGTTAACTTTTAGGTAGAAATAATCCGCCTTTTGCTTGAAAGTAAACCTTTCCATTTATTTGCCATGTGTTAGAAAACATATTCCAGAACGTGAGCCAGCACTATAAGCAGCGGTCTGTTCGTTGCTATAACAACTTCACATTAACAAAATGGCGGCTCGGTCAGAACAAGTGAGTGGCTTTTGGAGTAAGTTGACTTTGTGATTTTTTTTCTTTTTTACTTAATAGGATAAAACGCTTGTTGTTCTAGGAGGTCGAAGATCAGCTAAAGAAGCGCAAAATTGGCAAGGATAAAGATGTTGTTGAGTTGTATTTGGCTCATAGGTCAGTAAACATTTGCCAATGTGTTTTGTGATTATGGTAATTGTTGTAAATGTTTCCTCTTTATGTTTCGACGTTCTTACGGGCTGTTTTCTCTGTCACTTCAGGGGATTGGAATCCATGCACGATTTAAAGAGATTTAGGAATCTTCAGAGAATATGGCTTAACGGAAATAAGGTGAGAAATAACAGATTCTCGTCTAAATGTTCCCTACTTATTTTAGAGGTTTTACCAGAAAACGAATGGAAACTTGACCCGTCTGTACACCAGACGGTATCGGACCTTTTAACACCGGTGGAACCATACCTGAAAAGAGGAGGGGGGTAGACTTGAATACAGTATCTTATCATTTATACTTTGGTAGATAAATTAATACTTTTGAACTTTTAGTTCCGCCGACTAGGATGCTTTCAATCAAACTTCTACCTGACTGAAGTGTACCTACAGGACAACATGCTGATTGAGGTGAACGGCTTGTTGCGTCACTTGACGTGTCTAGAGGTACTCATGCTTAATGGAAATCAACTGACCAAACTGACGGATGTAGTGCATGAGCTAAGAGCTATGCAGAGACTTCATGACCTCAGTAAGTTTAAGAAATTATAAGTAAAAGCATTCTGAACTCTCACAAAAAAACTAGAAATTTCAGTGAGAAATTCTACGCATCATCAAGTGACTGTACACAAAGTTTAAAGGAGGCCAATTGTGTTTCCTTTTTATTAAGAATTCAATATTTGTATGGCGGTCTTAAATTTTTATGTAACTTTACATTTTCAGATTTATTTAATAACCCACTTGCCCAGGACTACGATTACCGTTCATATGTCATTCATCGCATCAAGTCACTGAAAATACTTGACAGAAGAGGTAATACTTTCAGATTGACCCCCCAATTTTAAGGCTTGTATGCATAAGAAAATCACAAAGTATGCCAGTTCTTGCGAGTGAGAACTTAACCTTTCCCCCTCCCCGAAACTTCCCAACATTTGCTGTTTTAGCGCCTTTGTATATTTGCGAAAATGTGGAAGCTGAGAAAGAAATAGGGTTAGCCTTAGTGCAACTATGTAGGGTTAGGGAGTGGACTTCGCAACTGTACTATATGTATATATGATCTTGCACACTTGAGTTTTACAGATTCCCCCCTTTTCCAGCTCAGCTCTGCAGCCATGATATAAAATAAAACCTTTTTGTTGTATGTGCAGAAGTACTTCAGGCAGAAAGAATAAAAGCTCAGAAAAAGTACGAGCCAGACAGAGAGATGGTCAAAGAGACTGTGTCATTTGGGCGACGAGTAGATGGTCCTCCACAGAAAGTCTTTTATCCTCCTTCCTCTGCAACCTTTGCAAGTCCTGACACTGATAATGGTAAGGACCACAGTTATTTTAAAGAATGTCGATCACCCACTCCTTTGTTATTGTTTATCATTGAAAATACAGTGGTTTATTTGCAAGGCAACTTCAAAATAACAATCTACAAAATAAAGTCTGACATATTATTGACAATATTTCATATAAAATACCTTGGTTACTTGCTGGAATTAGCCGATGACTCGCCATTGAGCCGGAGCATAAAATGGCTTCATGATTGGCCTTCTTTAATAGTGGGTGTTTGACAGAGGCCTATCTGTATCAATTTTCAATAAAGGTTTTAGTAAAAATATTATTCCAATGTAGGGAAGGCAACGCTCCATCCTAAGTGCTTACAGAGAAAAAGCATTTTTTATTGTGGATTTGAGGCAGGGTGGGCCCTGGCCTCCTATTCCAAGAGAGTTACTTGCATCTCCCCTAATTGGAACTCATAGCCATAGTAGGCCTCGAATACAGAAACAAAAAGAAAGTTGTGGGGGCACAGCCACGCCCCTACTGGTCATTGATCCATATTCTTTTTTTAAATATTGGGGGGCACATGCCTTACCATTTTCTACGGCCCTGGAACTCCTGGGATTCGCCCCTGTTTTGTAAAGGAGCCTCCTACTGTATACAGATAGCTGTCCAGCATCTAGAAGTATATTTGCTTCCCTCCCCCCTCCACAAACATATTGAACTTTACAGATGACATCACACAAAAAGTTTTGTCCTTTTTCTCCACAGTGAGGTTAAGCCGCCCATCACCACAGCAACCTTCAAGTGCCTCCCAGGCTGAAACCTCAAGGTAATTAGCTCAATAGCCTCCTTTGCAGGCATCTCTTTTCATCGGAAAGAAGAAAAAAGCTAGAAAAAGCGTTTTTTTTTTTTCAAAAATGTAGGAAGAAACCACCGGACAGCCTCTATCTGCTGGTGTGCGTCGGACCTTGTGGTCTGCGTCGACAGTTGATTAATTAATAAAACCTTTAAAAGAAAAAGTCGACAACAACGCAGATTTATGTTTTTTAGAACGATATTTCGGCAGGCCAATACCTGCCTTCTTCAGGTTATAAATGAGTTACAATGGCATGTTATAGCTAGTATATGTACAAAGTTCATTGATGATTAACTAACAAAAGGTAAAAGTAGTAATTGAGTGACAAAGTACAAAGTTCATTGATGATTAACTAACAAAAGGTAAAAATAGTAATTGAGTGACTTATGGAAAGTGGTAAATAGGGTGGTGTGGATTACTAAGTAGCTAAACGGTTTCTTCACGCCGGTTGAGGCCACCGGGTTCAAGAGTGCCAGCGCGAGCTATCAGTGTGGCTTCTCTTGCTTTGCGGATGGAGTCGCGGTTATTTCTTATTTTTTCAATAGGTATGAGCTCTATGTCAGAAGCGGAGTGGTTAGGTTTTAGGAAGTGTTCAGCGGCGTGGGTTGGTATGGATCGAGATTGGGAGTCTACAGTTCTGCGGTGGTCATTAAAGCGTTTTTTTAATTTGCGTTTAGTTTCCCCAATATATTGAAGGTTACAGCGGTTACATCGAATCATATAAATCAAGTTTTTTAGTATTGCAGGTTATGTGGGATGTTATAGGTCGTGTTTCACCTGTTGAGAAAAATGTGTAGCTTGTAAGGCCATCGGTTCTAATATAGGGGCAGGTTAGGCAGTTTTTTCCGCAACGGAAAGCACCGGGAGGTTGGTTGGTGGGAGAGCGGTCGGAAGGTAGCTTGGCTTTAACGAGGATGTCGCGGAGGTTAGGTGAGCGGCGAAAGGCGACAAGAGGGGGCTCAGTGAAAACCTTATGGCATCGCTTAGACGAGAGTAGAAGGTTGTAGTTTCTACGGATTATGTTGTTGATGTTAGGTAGTGTAGGGTTATAGGTAGTGACAAAGGGGATGCGACGGGAGTTTTTGTGGTTGTTATTATTAGGGCGTAGGGCGTCAATGCGGGAAATGTTAGCAACGCGTTTTTTTCGATGCGGGCTTCCTGTGGCGAATAGAGGAGAAAAAAGACGCAGGGGGGAGGGGGGGCAAAGGAAAGGTACCCCTCGGTACCAGTCTCCCGTGTCCTAAAATTACATACACAGGAATACCGAATCTGAATACCTGAAATATCTTAGTAGAGTTGCCTGCGGAGGAGGCTATTAGCTCAATATCAATAGGTGTATACATTGCAAAAACGTTTTTTTATAAAAAAAAAAAATACCAAACTAATATTATCTCTTTCTTAGTGGCAAGGAAGCACTTGAGTCGGCTATTGAGGACCGCAGCCTTCGGAGATCCATAGTACAGTACTCAACATTTGATTGGTCTTCCGTACAGCTCTCGGAAGATAAGCGCCTAGGCCGAGAACCTGCCGAACAGCCAAGAATACTCACGGTTCGCTTCCGATGATAGTTAGTGGAGGACTTGCTGAAGATACAGTCCTTTTCCAATGACAGCTTGTCTCCAAAGAAAGGGAGTAGCTGACTTATTTAAGATTTTAGGGACGCGGACAGCTAGGGATATTTTTAAAAAAAAATCTATTTTACACGCTAGAGTGAGAGTTTTTGGATTACTCATCTGATGACAGAGATAGCATATTGTATTTCCCACAGAAAGAATGAAAAAAGGTATACTCCTTGTTCGATGTATAATAGCACAACCTATTATTATATAACAATTGTAGAAGTAAATGTATATATAGAATAATGTTTCTAGTATTTCTTTTCACACTTTTCTACCAGGGGTGCTAATTTCAATAGACCGTTTTCACGATGTTGCGCGTTCATCCAAAATGACTGCCGTGCCACCGCTGATATAAAATGGCGAACTAATTGGAGTTTACAGACGAAGCCATAGAAAATGCTGTCAGAGTGCTATAGTCAAATTGGCGCTAGAGTCAAATGTCCCTTCGTTCGCATTTTGGATCAGCTGCAGCCCGCCAGTCTGTGGCATTTTGAATGCGCGCAACATCGTGATAACGGTCTATTTTAGGTGTAAAACTCTTGCAAATTTTCTATTTCTATAGAGGATCAGAGCATTTCGCAATTATGTTTTCAGAAAAAAATATACTTATATACCGAGGTTGGGTTTTGCAATTATGTTTTGACGTAACTGCGAAATATAGAACTCATTGGTATCGTACAGATCGAAAAGGTTTTTGCTCGCATGTCAAATTTCAGCATATTCTTTCCGGAAACAAAAGAAAATACCCGCAATAATTGATCACGGTACTGTCATACAATGTGTTTTATGCATGCTAACATTGTAGAAAGGCTCAAAATCGTTATTCGATTAATAAGCGGGGCAATGTGTTTGTACGAGTTTTGTTTGATGGGGGGTTTGCGGTTTCCAAATTGAAAATACATTTCGCGCAAACGAATTTCGCCTCGTTCAAATACATGTTTTTTTATCAATTGACTATTAGCGCAAATAAAGGCGTATTTTCTCGTAATGAACAGCAAAAGGTATATCGTGTTGATAGAGCGTGTTAGGGTAGCAGTTGTTGTGTGCGGAACTCCTAGAGATAATCCTCGCACCCTGGCCTCGTCTCTGTTGCTCATCATTGCTTGTACTTGGGATCTTGAGATGTCCGCCTGGATCAAACTTTAGCGCGCTTATTACATCATATCTAGTTGATAGCAGATTTTGTTTATTAAATCACACAAGGACTATACTGTTAGTTCAATCGCACTGATGATTGTTAAGAGAGCAGTAATGATTGTTTGCTAACGCTATTGTCTGTCAAACTATGCAATATTAATGTAAATAACTATTCGTGACATTGATTGTCGAATCTCTTCGTTGAGATTTTGAATATTTGTGCAGTTGAATGTTGTTTTTCTCAGCTGGTTGCCCTTTTTCGCAAAATGTATGCTCACAAATGACCACATTTATGCAAAATTCCAAATTGAATATGCTTTTTGCGCAAATGAATGCCGCTTCGTTCAAATGGATGTATTTTTGCTTTATTGACTATTGGCGCACAAGAAGGCGTATTTTCTCGTAATGAACAGCAAAAGGTTTAGTACTAAGCTTTAACCGGAATACAACAATACAATACAATAATTTATTTTCCGTCGATGACGTGAGGAGTGGTCACCCAGTCTCCCGAGCTCGGGGAGCTCATGGTACAAACGCTCGAAAAGTACAAACGCTCGACACTCGACCGGAAGTTGAAAACCGGAAGTTTACAGGATGATCTTAGGATTGCTGTGTTGCAAAAGCACCGAAAGACCACAAAATGTTTACGGATGACCCTGCTTTGCAAGCATTCACGAGTTAAAATTGGATGTTTAACAGACTTTATAGAACAAGGTTAGTGAAACTCAAGCTCTGATTGGTAGAGAAGTAATGGTGATTAGAGTTCACATGAGCGTTTGACGTCATTGCGTGCAATAGCATCAGTTGAATACAACAAAAAGATCTTATTTTTGTGCGTTTCCTCTAATAATCGATACAGATAGCAGCACAGCGTGAAGTGAACAACGGTCAGTCAACTCGCCTTCCTAAGCGTACCTTTTTGTTTATGATAACTTGTGACGTCATTCTTGGAATTTTATAGAGCAAAAATAACAATACATGTGCGCCTGTTGTGTTGTGCACGAATGTGAGAATGGGCAACTGGCTTTTTCCGGCAATCTTCGACATGCATGTTAGGTAAATGTTAGCTTTAGGGCCCTGGATGCTTATTTAATTCTTATAGGGGGGACGATAAGAAGTTGAAGCGAGGCGCTTATTTGTTTTTAGATTCAGAATTCAGCTTATTCTTTACTTAAGTAGCCAATAAAAATATAATACATTTTGGACGCACTTCATTGCGTACTGGGTTCCAAAGCGAAATAGTAGTTCCTCGTCTAAAAAATACGCGCCCTCCTCCACCCTTTCCCTGTAGTTTCGAAAACGAATCGCAGTCAAAACATTCACTCCTTCCGATGTAATGTTTTGTTTGTCTGCGGCATAACTTCTCTTCTGAATAGTCAAGATACAAAGTAGCGTATGTATTATACTTTTATAGTATGAATTTTGCGAATTACAACTTCCGTGTTAAGAGTCTACTAGGAAAAAATTCTACAAGTTATTTATTTTTCTTCTTCTTCTTCCGTGGTTCATTTGCTTCAATTTGTTCGTTTGTCTTGCCGTTTGTCTGTTTTTCTTTCTTTTGAGTTTTCTTTTCCTTTTTCTTCGGTGTTTCTTTGGTACTACAAAGAGAAAACCAAATACAATAAACAAATAGTCATAAGATTAAGGTACCAAAAAAAATTGACTAATTTTTAAGGATAGTTGAGGCGAAAGCCTTTTATCATTTCTTCAACTTTCTAACAAAAATATTCTAACAGTACTCGATTACAAGCCATGGAGAAAAAGGGTTCGCAAGAACAACAAGAACATAAAGGGCAAGGGGAGAGGAGGGCGCAGTAACATATCCTTTTCCACGCTGATCATTTGCAAGTACATTACCCGCCAATTAAGTACCATTCCGTTTCCTGATTGGCCATCATTAAATAACTAAACAGTAGCGAAATGTTGCACTGCTCTAGAGCTCTAGAAACGCGGACATGCCAAAGACAACACTCACCCTGATAGAGTTGATACGAGACGAACACACGTGGATTTGATGTCGTTAGATCTCGTCGCCAGAGGCCCGGACAATGCGGTCTGCAGGGCGTCTTTCAAGCGTTTATGATCCAAAAGCTGAGGCTTAGATAAGAGAATCATAAGTGACATGATTACATCAGCTTTAGTATGAAAATATTGGTGGATAGTACCTGGGCTGAACTAAATGTTGGGAGTAAGTACGCAGCTGCTTTGTCTCCTATTATCTTTGTTCTACAAAGGAGTTCTTTTGTCTATATTCTTCTCGTACTTTGTGTCGAGGTGCGGGTATTGTTCATTTGCCCAATCAAATTGCAGCTTGTAAGAGCTGCGTACTGACCCAATGTTGGTGGTGACGATTGTGATGTTTCTGATACTCAATCATGACGATGGCAAGGCCGACTATCGCCTTCGCAATATCTTTCGCAATAACTATAGTCATGGAAGAAGATGGTGAGTGATGAGAAGGCTTTTTGTTTAACCTTACCTCGCCACTGGTTTCTTTGATTAGTTTTGTCGTCAGTTTAAGCACCTCCCTAAAGTGTTTCGCCTTCATCTGCGTCTCCGCGGTCGCGCTGCCCGAGATGATCTAAAATACACGTCACAAAACACAATATGTCAGAAGAAAAAGACCTTCAGACCACCAGAGAATATCTTCTTCCTCAGGAATCTTCTTCCTAAGGAATCTTCAAATACTATGCCTTTTCCATTTGATATCTATAAATGCGCAAACCCCTCAGCTAATCCTTGGCACGGACCTAAACAAAATGTGACAATACTTCGCGCTACAAAAGATTATCAGTAAAATACAAGTCAAAAGTTCTTACCGCTGCTAAGGTATCTTGGAAGACTTGGGCGTTAGTCTCCAAGTGCTTATCATACGATGGACACTAGGGAGAGAGCAAAGAGTTGGTCGCACATACTCCGTAGACAAGTTACCTTCCAACGGTGAGATGCTTTTGTAACCCATGCACTTTTAATTAGTTTTAGTTTGCAGAAGCAAACAAGAAAACTTCACATTTCCTTCGTGAGGTGGTAACGTGTAATGACGCCATAGTCCTCCCTAGCAGCTAGCTCTACCATAGACGAAGTTTTATATCTATCACACCATGATCTAACCATGATCATAATTGTTTTTCTTTCTAAGCATTGCTTATTGGGTTCAAATGTGTTCAAATTTAAATTACCCACATCACATTAAAAAAATAGACCCCATTGTTTTACTTGACTTCTTCATGAAACATATTTTGCTAAAGAGACCATGCATTGTGCAATAATAATGGAGAAAGACAGTCTGGTGACATATATTGATTGCAGGCTCACCTTATGGCTCAGCAGTTGTGTCAGCATTGCGCATGCTTGAGTCTTAAAAAAACACAAGGTGTCATTGAGCAAAACTAAATTGGAGCCGCATGGCGGGAGGGGGTGGGAGTGGGGGGAAATTGCGAGGGTGCGGTATCAACATTCAAGCGCGTTAGCCTTTTATAAGAGCAAGAGTAATATAAATGAGATTTTCTAGATTTTTCAATCTACCTGGTGTGAGATAAACAGACCGCATGGAGCAGGCGCGTACACAGGGGGTTGCGCAGGACACGCGCACACCCCCCCCCCCCCCCTTTGGAGGCCAAAAAAGTGGGTCATTTCTTTTTAAGAAATCTTCAAATGCTATGCTTTTGGGTCAGAACGCAGCTCTTACAAGCTGCAATTTGATTGGGCAAATGAACAATATCCGCACCTCGACACAAAGAACGAGAAGAATTAAGACAAAAGAACTCCTTTGTAGAACAAAGATAATAGGAGACAAAGCAGCTGCGTACTTACTCATGTTTTCAATATGATTCTATGACGGCGCAACCCCCCCCCCCCCCCCCCCCCAGCCAATTCTGGGTACGCGCTTATGGAGCTTTACCTTTCTGAAGTTGTTTACAGCACTCTGCAGAGATCGTATCAGCTGCGGCGCTAGCTCCCATGCCACGAACTATACACAAGAAAAAAATCATAGTCACACGGTCAGTAGAGATTGTTACAATATCACTGTAACAAACTAGAGATAGAAGAACCGCATGGAGCAGTAAGTATGCATGGAGCAAAAAGTATAGTCAAATTGTAAATTCGGTGCCGTAGCAGGCCTCGAAATATTGGAGGGGCACAATACAGAAACATTAAGAAAATATTTGGGGGTGGGAGGTACAATACAGAAACAGTAAGAAAATATTGGGGGTGGGGGGTACAATACAGAAACAGTAAGAAAATATTGGGGGTGGGGGGTACAATACAGAAACAGTAAGAAAATATTGGGGGTGGGGGGGGCACAATACAGAAACAGTAAGAAAATATTTGGGGGCAAAGCCACGCCCCTACTGGTCATTTTCTTCAAAGTTTTGAAAATATCAGGGGACAGGTGGCCCACCCCCCGCTACGGCCCCTTCTTAACCGCTTCCCGGCTTCCATCATCCAAACTTATGGAATTACATTTGGTGCTGTTTGATTGGTCAGCACCTTACGGAGATGCGACGTGATTGGAAATAATTTCGATAAAGTCCATGACATTTCAGGATGTTGAGGACCCGCGGAAGCCCTGTGGATGGTTGAGCCAATAAAAAGATAACATTTAGATGTGTTACTTACCGGAAAACGGTTGATGAGTTCTGTGAACAACACAGGATGCAGATGGGTGCTCCTACAGAAAAAAAAAGAAATACTTGAACATAAAGAATACAGTTGCTAGGATCTATAAAACCGTCTCCTTAAAAACACATAGACACGTACCTTTTCTCCATGAAATCTTTCAGCGCCTCCTCAAAAACCTTTGCCACGCGAGGGACATCAAGCTGTCCGCCCTACAATAATGTAAGGGAGTAACTGTTAGTCAACTGGACAAACACTGCGTGAAGGAGACACACACACGGCGTGACAGGAAGCAAAATTGCATGACAGAAGGACCCACACGGCGTGACAGAAAGTGTGACTTACGTGATCGTTACAAGGACGAACTTCCTCTTTCTTCTTCCGTTTCTTGGGCGGGACCTCGGCAGGTTTTTCAACGCTGCCTCGTAATACACGAATCTGTAACCAACACAATAGCATCAGAGGGCAGACCTGTGTAAGGCTTGAATGGACATGACGCTTTGATAAAGAATACGCTCGCCCAGTTCCAAATAACATTGGCATTTCCATTGGCTAGATCAAGCAAGTAAACAGAATACCCTTAAAGAATGTCGATCATCCACTTATTTATTATTGTTTGCAATTGAAAATATATCGGTTTATTTGCAAGGAACTTTAAGATAACCACCCACGATTGAAGTTTAACTCATTAATTTTATTGAAAGCATCTCAGTCACTTGGTTGAATTAGCCGATGAAAATCGATGCTCTGTGTGACTTGTCATTTAGCGGGAGTATAAAACGGCGGCATGATTGACCTTCTTTAACCCCACATCGTTATAAAAGTATCAGGACTTCAATTCAAGATGGACATTTTCAAGTTTTTTTTTTTTTTGCAAATGTTTAGCTGTATTTTCAGACAAAAAAAATTAGTAGCTGATCGATCCTGCTTAACGACACAGCTACGCTACAATTGTGCTATCTATTTGGTTATCTAGATGTCAAGAAACGTAAGATCTGGTCCCAGATCCAAGGCAACTTATTGACACTTAAAAAGAGGTAGTCAGTCAGACTCTTCATTTAATATTGGAAAACAAATGCTGCTACCACAGCCCGCAATCCCAACCCCCACACACCCACCCACCACTTGGGGATAACAATTTAATTCAGGGGCTAAATACAATAAACGTCACTTACAATCAGCATGCACCCGCGGGCTATCAGCGATACGATATTCAACGATGGAGCTGAAATCGAACAAAATATTTGATATGTTATAACAATGCGTGCTATGCAACGCAAAGGAAAAACGTGAATTTCTAGCATCCCTTTACCTCAACCCACCCTTTACCCTCAAGAACAGATGACTTTGACTTGAATCGCAAGTGGGCCGGTGTGTTAGCGCGCATGGGGCATCTCATCTCTGAAGAGTATCTTGAATTTGACTTGTTAAAGCCGTATTGTCACCAGTTTACTTCGGTCGATTACGTAACAATCTTCGATGATTTTTAACGGAAAATGCGAAAATCATTTCGAAATATTTAATGCAGTGTGTCTATTGGAAGTTTCTTTGAGGATGTGATTGATAATTTAGAGCGGATGGCCTGTTAAATATCTCGGATTCTAATAGATTCTTTTGTCTTTTAACGGTCGGGGTTTCCGTCGGACCTCCGGAAGTAAACTGGTGACAATGCGGCTTTAAACTTTCTGTTCACTTGCTGTGTTCCTCAATCCCATTCATCATTCTTTATATGTATTAGAATTTAAATGTGAAGCGTTTTAACGCTGTTTAATAGGTGCAATGCTTTTGTTTTATTATTTTTTTTTTACTGTACCCTTCGGACTTCACTAACCTTTCATGGCTTTCTGTACAAGGATGCCTATCCTGTCATGAAGGTCTTCGCTGTTTAGCTGGTCCACTGAGGGGTGCTGTGCATAATAGAACAAATGTACGTTCAAGCACAAAGAGTGGGACGATAGCTCAGTGTTACGGCCTTCGTCTCCCGAGCAAGAGGAACAGGGTTAGAGCCAAGGGCATGTCAATTTGGGATTTTTTCCAGAGGTGAAAAATTCATTGGGGTCTGCGAGTTCCTCGTTTTCTCGGATAAAGACGTTTCATATCTCTCACCGCACATCATTAATAGACCAGTCAATCTACAAAAAATACCTATAGCCTAACCTAAAAGTAATTGCAACATAAACAATTTTATTGTTAGATGATATGAAAAGACATTCTAAACAACATCCCATAAGTTCTCCAAAATTCTCTTGGGGAACATCTCGAAATTTGATACTGTTTGATACTGTTCGGCAATCTTGGATTCTTTTGTTATTCATGAGCGCACTGGCAGAGCGATCTCGTTGAGAGTGCGTTTGCGGAAGGTTAGTGCGCCATGAATAACAATAGAATACAAGATTGCTGACAAAAGAAATGTTAATTGTTGAATTTCGAGATGTTCCCCCCAAGAGAACTTTAGAGAATTTTTGGATAGTTATCAAGGACATGCTACTCTGTCATTTCAGACCGAAATCATTTGTGTTGCAATGGTTAAACATTAGATAGACTGGACTATAACCTGTATTGGGGGACGTTATAGAACGCAGGCACGTTGTACCATCTTCCGTGCTGTCAGTTTTTTTTTTACTTTCGATCTAACGTTGAGTGCCCCTTGTCATCTGAGTATAAAATATGAAACACGTTCTATCAAGGCGCTTATCCGAGCAATTACTGTACATCAGGGGCTACCTCTCTTATGGAGCAGAGTTTGTTCCGGTAGATGGCCTGAGCCCGTTCTCCAAGAGTCTGATAATCCTTTGTACCGAGAGTTGACCAGGCAAGCGACAGTAACGGTTCCACCAGATCCTACAGATCAACCAAGCCAGACAAGATTAACACTAGGCTGATACATACACATTCAGGACCATTCATGTCATTGGATATCCTTTGCTTCAAGTGACAGAAGTGCTAATCGCACGAGTTGTGACACTTTGTGAAACCTTTGTTGCAATCGGGCGGTTTCCAGAGGGGGAGTCCGTAGACTCCTGAGGAGGGGTGGGGTAAGCACTATTGCAAAGTCACATGGCAACTGTTTCCTGTCTCCAGAAGATTGAGTATGAAAAAGAAAGCGAGGATTTCATGATAACTTTCAGTAAGTGGCTTGAAGTGTGACCCAGGGTCATAAAGGATAACATACCAACACTAGTGGGTTGTGAGACTGCTTCTTGATAAAGATTTCGATCATATCTAAGACCCTGCAACAAAAAGAAAAACTCAATTTCATACAATGACCACCTTCAGGACTAAATAGTCGCTGTACAGTATAGGGTATCACTGTTGTAATGGAAATTGTCATTTTTTTTATGGTAAAAAAAATATCAACGCGGTTAACTTACCTTAGCTTGAAATGTAGAATCGTTTTTGCTGTATCTATATAGAATAAAAAGTAAAAGTATCTTATGTATGACAACCAAGCCACTTGAGTAATGAAATTTGTAAAGATTGTTTTTCAGTTTACCAACACTAATTCCTTCATTTTCTTATTAGAATTTGTGAGCTGTGCTTGATACGAGGATTAAGTGTGACTCATACTATCAGCCACTATGGTGACCCCCTGTTTTTCCCCTTTAGGATAATGGATAGAACTAGACAGACTTAAGGCAAGATGTAGAAAAACTAGGTGGTCTGCATAAGTACGTAGGCTATGGGTAAGTACGTAGGCTATGGGTAAATACGTAGGCTATGGGCAAGTGCGTAGGCTATGGGTAAGTGCGTAGGCTATGGGTAAGTGCGTAGTCTATGGCTAAGTACGTAGACTATGGGCAAGTGCGTAGACAATGGATAAGTGCGTAGGCTATAATATACGTAGGCTATGGGTAAGTGTGTAGGCTATTGGTAAGTACGTAGACTATGGGTAAGTGCGTAGGCTATTGGTAAGTACGTAGGCTATGCGTATGTAGGCTATTATGTACGTAGGCTATAGGTAAGTACGTAGGCTATTATGAACGTAGGCTATGGGTAAGTACGTAGACTATGGGTGAGTGCAAAGGCTATGGGTAAGTACGTAGGCTATGGGTAAGTACGTAGGCTATGGGTGGGTACGTAGGCTATGGGTAAGTACGTAGGCTATGGGTGGGTACGTAGGCTTTGCGTAAGTGCGTAGGCTATGGGTAAATACGTAGGCTATGGGTAAGTACGTAGGCTATGGGTAAATACGTACGTTATGGGTAAGTACGTAGGCTATGGGTAAGTGCGTAGGCTATAATGTACGTAGGCTATGGGTAAATACGTAGGCTATGGATAAGTACGTAGGCTATAGGTAAGTACGTAGCCTATGGGTAAGTGCGTAGGCTTTGCGTAAGTGTGTGGGCAATGGGAAGTACGTAGGCTTTGGGTAATTACGTAGGCTATTATGTAGGTAGGCTTTGAGTAATTACGTAGGCTATTATGAAGGTAGGCTATAGGTAAGTACGTAGCCTATGGGTAAGTGCGTAGGCTTTGAGTAAGTGTGTGGGCTATGGGAAGTACGTAGGCTATGGGTAAGTACGTAGGCTATGGGTAAGTACGTAGGCTATGGGTAAATACGTAGGCTATGGGTAAGTACGTAGGCTATGGGTAAATACGTAGGCTATGGGTAAGTACGTAGGCTATGGGTAAATACGTAGGCTATGGGTAAGTACGTAGGCTATGGGTAAGTACGTAGACTTTGGATAAGTGCGTAGGCTTTGCGTAAGTGTGTGGGCTATGGGTAAGTGCAAAGGCTATGGGTAAGTACGTAGGCTATGGGTAAGTACGTAGGCTATGGGTAAGTGCGTAGGCTTTGCGTAAGTGTGTGGTCTATAGGAAGTACGTAGGCTTTGCGTAAGTGTGTGGGCTATAGGAAGTACGTAGGCTTTGCGTAAGTGCGTAGGCTATGGGTAAGTACGTGGTCTATAAGTGCGTACGCTATTGGTAAGTACGTAGACTATGGGTAAGTGCGTAGGCTTTGCGTAAGTGTGTGGGCTATGGGTAAGTGCAAAGGCTATGGGTAAGTACGTAGGCTATGGGTAAGTGCGTAGGCTTTGCGTAAGTGTGTGGGCTATAGGAAGTACGTAGGCTTTGCGTAAGTGCGTAGGCTATGGGTAAGTACGTAGGCTATGGGTAAGTGCATAGGCTGTGGGTGAGTACGTAGGCTATGGGTAAGTACGTAGGCTATGGGCTCTCTGAAAAAAGAGTATTTTTGCTGAGTTTAAGAAGTTAGCCCTTCGTTGGACCAAAAAAAGGACACACGTGCTGGTATTACCTTTTTTGTCTTTCTTTTCCTTGTTGGCCTGCACTCTGGTCTTGAACACGGCGGAAAGTGCATCATCAAGCTGCATCATGGCCTCATCATCTAGCTCCTCACCACTAGACTCCTGAGGGAGGAAGGGGTTAGTAGAGTCCTGTGGAGAAGGGGTCAGTAGACTTCTAAGAAGGGGAGGGGTCAGTAGACTCCTGAGGAGCGATGGGGTAAGTACCATTGTTACTTCACATTTGCAACTGTTAATAACACAAAAACTGACATACACAGTGGAACCGTGTTTTTAAAAAGACTCTTTCAGGCCCTTAAACTTGTAGGAGGGTGGAGTTTGGAAGGAATTTTCTGGTGATGGGAGGTTATAAGTGAAATTCACTCTGTAGACTCTGTATGTACATCCAGGAAAATAACTTATGTACCTCACTGTCAGTGTCAGCGGCAGCTGAACCCAGCGCAGCTTTGATCTCTGCTCGAAATGCCTCATCGACTGCATCATCATCACCTTCATCATCATCATCATCACTCTCATCTTCGGAGTCACTTTCATCTTCCTTGGTCTCTTTACAAGGTTTTTTGTCATTATCCTCATCACCATCATCTGCAGCCATGTCTTCGTCATCTGAAAGCATCACATTTTAAACAACAATTATATACAAACATTTGTTGAGAAGAGTTGA
The DNA here is from genome assembly GCF_932526225.1 of Nematostella vectensis. Classification (NCBI taxonomy): domain Eukaryota; kingdom Metazoa; phylum Cnidaria; class Anthozoa; order Actiniaria; family Edwardsiidae; genus Nematostella; species Nematostella vectensis. Next base: position 11,444,719 of record NC_064038.1, read on the forward strand.
TGGTTAGAGTACACGCACGCACACATTTTAAGTCATTGCACAGTTTACCAAGATCACTTTTGTTGTATAAAACAAATTGTGTCACTACATCGTGTTCCATCCTTATTTGCACAGTCTGTGACATCAGCCATGGCTGATTCAACAGTAGTACAGTTCCTCAATAAACATGGGGTCGGCCTCATCAATAATTATATTTCTTGCACAATGTGTGGACGTTGCATTATTTGTCAAACTGTTCTAGAGTGACACTATAATAAAACTTTGACATGCTGTTAAATCTAGGCCCTGGTCAGTCACACCTTTGTTATTGTTTTGGAAGATCCAATCTCCAATAAACCATCTAAAAACAAAGTTTTAAAATACTTTATTTACCAAAAAATGTCACATTGGCTTCCTCAAATCGGACGATGGAGATGGATTCTTTTCAGGCCTGGTACTTTGCTAGGACGACAAAATGGCAGCTGACTAGGCTGTTCAATCATAATACTGGCATAAATTAAACCTACCTGAGTCTTCTGCTATCTCCAGCACTTCATCATCCTCTCCACCCAGACTCTTTGGGTCGATGGCCTTGTGAACAATAAAAACAAGAGCATGTTGCATTAGGAAGCAAATTTATTAACAGTATCATATCACATATTCCATGCCATCACATGGAAGACTACAACATTATGCAGTGCAAATATTCTTGGGAGAAAACATTCACAGTAGGGCCAAATAAAACATACATGAACAATAACTATCTAACGGTACATTCTGCCAACAGTTTTGCACCATTCATGTTACACCATTAATCCACGAAAAGTGCACAACAACATTCTATCAATGATTATCGCTTTACAACAATGTTCTGCCAACAATGTGGCACTACCATGTTACAGCATCAATGTTGTTGCTGCAAGCAAGGGTTAAATACTATGGGGAAAACGTGAGATTCACCAACCTGCAGCACTATTCCCATCGCATCCTTTGTCAGGTGTGGTGCAATGGCAACAAACACTCTGTCAACCACGTGACGCAAAAGCCCCGATGGGCGTGTGAGAAGGCTGAGGAGAATCTCAGTCAACACCTCCACCCAGTGTGGCTCATCTAGGGGGCAAATGAACATGGGAAAAAATCAGATACACGAACTAATCACATATGAGAACTACAGTAATCACATTTTTGAGAATCCTTCACAACTTTGAAAATTCCCTCACAATTTTGAGAATCCTTCACAATTTTGAAAATCCTTTACAATCTTGAAAATCCTTTACAATCTTGAAAATCCCTAACAATTTTGAAAATCCCTCAAAATTTTGAAAATTCTTCACAATAGGAACTATTGGTAATCACAAACAGCGATTGCCACAAAGTGGTACTAAATAATTAAACCACGATGAGGGAACCAATCACCTAAGGCACCTTAAAGATTAATAAGCTTTGATTTTTTTTCTCCAAATTTATGTGCTGAACTGTATATCAGGTATAAGTAATGCCATTACATGCTCTTTTTATTTGGCCTGAAACCATAAAATTTGACCAGCGTGCTATGACCTTTCATACCACAGTAGTAGGAAATAACATAAGTAGCTCACCCAATCAGAAAATAGCATGGTTAATGCCCCACTAAAAAAAAGAGCACACCATCAAATATTACATGTGACTGTGTGAATTTACAAACCTCTACTTGTGTCAGTCTCTTGGCGGTTTTTGTGGCAAGCTCGGACTTCCTAAATCCAAAAAATTAACATAAATATGATATGGCATTTAGCTGTTGGAAATCGCCACGTTTCATGCTAAAAGATTGTACTTTGAATTTTTGGTAATAATATAATTTAGTAAAAGGTGTTACAAACATATAAATCATTTTGAGAGGTTGACAAACCTTGAGGATTTCAGAAGCCTGGTCCGGATCACTGAAGAGTTGAAGTGTGATGTGACAGAGGAGAAGCTCAAATGCTCTGTCCTCTGTACTGGCAGTACTCTCCTTTGATTGCTAGAAGATAGGTAAGATATTCATTCATGTGTGCTTCCATACTTGCAGACCTGAGTAATAATCTCACGTGTCAGCCTCCGCCAATTGCTGGATTAGCTCATTAGTGGCAATTAGTTATTTAAAGTAAAGATCAAAGATAATTCCATGAAATAAAATTAAAGTTTTACCAGAAATGTTTGACAGTGTACACTGTATGTCTTAGTCACGAAACTCAAAATAAAATACCAGATGCAATTTCCATTGCAATTTTCCAATTCCATTTTACATATATGTATAATAAGGAAATGCATGAGTGTACACTTTGCTTGAACATAAGAGAAAGTCAGGCATTTTTAGCTAAAAAAGGAGATATACCTTTCATAAACATGACAGAAATGTTTACCTTTTTGTGGATTTTAGATATAATTTTCATTGCACTATCGAATGACTTCTGGCTCTGTTAACGAAAAGCAAAAAATGTTTAGCGACTGTAGATGGGAACAGTCAAGAAGGCATATGTTTATAGTACTTACAATCTCTGACCAGGATTCTGCAATGACAGTGAAGTCGTCATCTGCAAGAAGGCCCTATTAAAACACCACGGAAAAAATATAATAAAATTAGTCATTCAAAGAAAAAAAATGTCTTTACTTCTTACATGCTGTTTGTTGGAAGGACTCCAACAACCTCCTTTGTAAAGGCTCTTCATCATTTATTAGCTAAATACATTTTGGCTAGTACAGTGAAGCTCATTAACTTTCTAAAACTTGCTTAAAATTAAAAAGAAAATTTGTGTTTAGGTACACTTGCTTGCTTAGAACTTCTAAGCTATTTCTAAGGGACAGACCATTAGATATATATGATGATTCTGTTTCAAAAATCCCCTGGAAAAAATGGGGCATGCCAACATCTGTTACCTTCCGGTCATATATAAAATGGTCCCTACCACTCACTGAGTTCAATCCAACCACTGAGTGTCCCACTTACCATAGTCTGTAACAACCCCCCTTGTTACTGCTAGGTCCCTTACCAACCTGTGCGTGTTTGACAATAGTGAACATCACATGCACTTCCTCATCTCGGCCGGAAGTCTTGGCTTGACCTGAGGGGAAAGCTCATTTATGAAAAGCATGACACTTATGATCAATGGATATTATTTGGTGAGGTTGAGGAATATTAATGAATTGAGAATTATTTTTAGCTTTGTACTGTAGCTGAATTTATAGTTTCATGACAGCCAAGAATTCAAAATCATTCTCTTGTCTGAAAATCACACAGTCAATTATACCACCTTGACCCATCTGTTGAGTGTTAATTTGAAAGGTGGATAGCACCACAAAAGTAAAAACATAAAAAATTAAGACGCAAATTTACATGATTTTAATTCTTTTATTTTCTTAATTTAAAATGATTTTAATTCTTTTAATTTAAAGATTTAAAAAAGACACAGGTTATCAATCATAAAAGCAGTATAACACTCCATGAGGTTTCTGGGCACTTTCCCTTAAAAAAATAGAATGATTAAAAGATTTGTATCATAATAACCAGGTTTAAGTAACCCACCATGGCTTGCAGGTGAAGGGGAGTCTAATTCTTTCATAGTGCTGAGGAATCTCTGCTCACAAGTCTGTCTGACTTGGGCGGACAGAGGGACCTAATCAACAAGAGAAGATGTGCATTAAAATCCACAATTACTGGAACCTTTGGCGATTCCAGTGTGAGCTTGAGGTATTGTACAAGCTATATAACCTCTACATATTAAGAAACGCATGATTTATGTACCTCTCAGAACAAACAAACAAGTATTTATCCGAGTCCTTTTCAAATGTCTGCCTATGTTTCCGGCAGAAGCCTCTTTTCTAGCCCAGCAAAAAAGAAAGGAAAAAGGCCTCTTTTAGCTTTGTACTGTAGCTGGTGAAAGGTGAAATATATTGTTTATTTCCCACTACTGAAGGTGTCTGCTCAATGGAGTATAGGTGAAACCGACAGTGTTTCCCACACACATACAGTACAGTTAATCAATTTGATTTGACAGATCTTATACAGATCACAGTCTTAAAGAGAGAAACTGTACAGTCTTACATAGAGTACAGTTAAAAAAATATTATTTTGTAATAGTTGATAATTAACCCAACCTCGCTACAATAAGATTTTCCAAGGGTTTCCCTTCATATTGTAAAATGGAGGACCTCTTTGTAACAATACATTGATTGATGCATTTTCTTTCGCCTAAAGCATATCATAAAATCCAGGTTGCACTGTACAGATCTCAGTGGACACAGGTTTCACACAATATCCCTGCCTTTTTTCCTCGCATTGTAAGATATCATTTACCTGTAATTTCTTGCTGCCTCTCACAGCAGTGAAGTAACTTTGATCGATCAGGAATTTCATTATATTCTCAATCCAAGCTCCTGATTCACTCAGTTTCTTGGCTTTGACTAATAACAAAAGCTGAAAATAAAAGGACTTTCAGGATCAACCTTTTTAAGGCAAGAAGAGTGAGAAATCAATTACTGTGCAACTTTTGTAAGAAACACCATCATTTTTTTATGACAAAATGGTATGACAATAAAAAATATAAAAGGATAAAAATGAAACATGTTAATCAGCACTGTTGTGTGTACCTGATTCAGGATAGAAATCCTAGTAGGATCCACATCACCCCCAGATGATCTATGCCAAAACAAAAAAATTAATTAATAATAACAATAACAAAGGCAGTGAAAATGAAGATGATGATGAAAATGAAGCTGAGAAATATTACTGTGTTGTTATTATTTTTATATGTGAGGGGATTCTGTTTTTACAAGTCTACAGGTTGGACCCAAGAAACAAAAGGACTTCCCATGGCAAATACACAATGGATCATTTTATTATTAACTGAATAGTACCTTTCAGATGCTAGATATGTGATAGACCCTTGGATAAATGAGGACGTCAGCCAAGACACAAGCTTGACAAGCCCAGGACCTTTTAACTGGTACAAAAAACATAACCAATGTACAACATGATCTTCATATTCTATAAAATTAATATAGTGTAACCTTTAGATCAGGAAAAAATGATCAATATCAATGTAAAAAAACTCACAATATAATAATATTGGATATTAAAGAAAACAAATAATTAAATTCATCACTAGTAAACAAATGTAGATTATTTTTTAAAGTGAATTACAGTACAGCATGAACATATGTTACAGCTGAATTCATCAGTGCGTATTTAATCATACTTTGGAGATGGGTCTATGTAAATCCTACGCATCAGCAAACTAAGAGTAGCAAGACATACAAGTTGTCATGAGAACAGAACTCAAAATAATTTTACATAGGCCTGCCCCCAAAGTTTGACTGTCACAATTAGAAAACAAGACATGGATCTTGGATCCACCAAGGATGTGCAACAACAAATTTAACTGTGAAGTCCCAAAAATTGTATATACCATTTGTGTCCTTCACAATACAAGATGTAAATGTAATTGTGTTAATGAAAAGTTTGCTTTGTGCGTGTTAGACCAAAAAAAATATTATATCAAGATTTTTCCCTATTACTGTATCTTTGTCAGATCTGGCCAAGCTGATAAATATATCGGGTATATAATTATATTGAGTATCATTATTTAACAAAGGTTCCTGTTTATATATAGCCAAGCTTTCTGCCTTACCACTCCAAAAAGAGACTCCACAGTCTTTGTCTTGGTGAGCTTATCAAAAGACAGGTTTCCATAACTAGGAATGAATGAATAAGGTTTAATTATATTTATAGCCTTATTTGGCAATTTAGAGGTGCATTATAACAGACAATAATGCACTAAAGAAATCATCAATTACCTTCCTAAAAGATGTATAACTACTTCAGCAGAGGTCTCCGGGTCATCATTCCCCTTTAACAGGGTTGGCATTGATGATGCCTATTCAGTGACAGAAGACAATTCAAAATGTTATAGGATTGGGGGCCTATACCATCTTCATAACATCATTGCTGTCATCATCAACATCAACAATCATCACCACCCTACTGTAGCTTTCATTACTATCACTGCCGTTGGCACCACAAATTAACACAAACAGCAATCTTTATCATCAGCAACAATGATACCCAAAATCATCATTACCACTCTCATCAACAGGTGTGTCATGATCAATGATGTTATTATATAACTACTGTGTTATCACTACCACCCTAATGGCTTAGTGAATGAACATTCAAATGTCTACATCTACATCTCTTCTTCCTTCCGGACAACATGTAAGAGGGCAGCAAATGCTCAGAGAGAAGATTACTGTTCATTCCTGATCACTTCACACAATCACAATGCAAACACATCTCAGATATGTCAGCAGTGTAGAGTGTGAGGTATCAGGTCTAGTGATATGGCTCATCACTGCATTGTGCTGTACATAGCTTTACTGCTTGCCACTATTACCACAACTATTCCACAATAATCACCACCACCACCATCATTATCATAATTACCACTACCCTCACCATCACCATCATCATTCTCAACATTTTTGCCACCACTCAACCAATCATCATCATCACCACCACTACTACCATAATCACCATTATCATCGCCACTACTACAGTACAATCAATCATCATCATCACCACCACTACTACCATAATCACCATTATCATCGCCACTACTACAGTACCATCATCATCATTATCACCATTATCAGCATCGCTACTGCCATCGGCATCATTATCACCATTATCAGCATCGCTATTACTGTTGTGACCTTATCGTGGTTCTACTATCAGAAAGCCATGAGTGAAGACGGTACGTGTTTATTGTAGATCTGTGTGATTCAACTCTTTCCTAATCATACATGTGCTATATGCTAATTACAGTATTTGTGATCATTTGATTAATATGACGTATTCATTAAGATATTAGATTACTACAATTACCATCATCATCAACATCGTCATCATCACTACTACTACTACAATCATCACCACCACTACTACCCTAGGGGTTTGATTAGGCCCCGGTGGCTGGCGAAACTACCAGCTATTTTCCACCGAGCACCGGCTACTTTTTTATAAAGTTGATCTATGTTTTATTTGAAATAATAAAATAAAATAACTTCCACCCCCTACTTATCAATCCCCACTGCCGACTCTGGAACTTAATGAAACCCCTGTACTAATATTATCATCATCACCACCACTATGATAATCATCAAAGTCGTTATCACTATCTCATCATTAAAACATGTTTTCAACTACTGTAAACCCAATATACATACACCATTATTTCCCCACATTTTTCCCTCTGACTCACCAAGTGTCTGGCAGCTTTGTGAAGATATGTTTGAGCAGAGGATAAATTGTTGATAAAACTCCTCATTGAGTTTTTGGCAAAAACTGCTGCAACCTGAAAACAAATGAAATATTCTACTGAATAAACTAATGCAATAACAGAGAATACAAACCACATTTTTGTGCAAGTGGACTGACAGCAATAAGGCCAATACGTTAACATTATGAAAAATAACATATACATGTACCTGTTCAGATTTAAGCATTGGTAAGATTTTTTCAATTAGCTGAAATCCTAGATACTTCCTTTCATGAGTTGATTGAAACAAGCCATCTGAAAAGTATAGAACAAAATAAAATGTGGGATAAAAGGTATTGGATAAATGGTATACAATAATGTCTAAAATAACAAAATTCAAACTATAGAGGGAAGGTTTGTTTACCATCAACAACTGCTTTCCAGAACTTTTTAAACTCTTCTGTACTTTTATGGCAGGCCTGTGACAGAACTTCATCCCAGATACAATGCACCTTAGGATGAACAAGTGATGACTCCTAAGGAATACAATAACATTAGTGAGTTTAGACAGACAAATTGACAAAGAGACAGATGGACAAACAGACAGACAGGAGGACAGACAACACAGGCAGGCAAGCAGAGACAGACAAACAGATAGACATAAACAGAAAAGGATCTTTGCATGATATGTAGGTGATACTTTTGTATCTATCTGACATTTCAGACCTCATCAAGCACCACCTAACAGACTGGGAAATGGGTCAAGATTTCTAGGACTTTTTGTGATCCATCTGAGAGGTGGATTGACAGATAGACAGATAGATGGAAAAGACAGACAGATAAACAGACATACAGAGCAATCACAGTAAGATCCACTCAACTGCTTGTTTTTCTCTTGCTACCTTTAGCTCTAAGATACACAAATTAGTTGTTTTAATTTCAAACCTGCAAGACCTCAGCAAGCTGAGTAATATTTGCACCATCTAACAGAGGTAGATGGGACCAGATTTTCTTGAACTTTTTGCGATCCATCTGTCCCTACAGAAATGAAAGAAATAACAATCACAATGTTAAACTACATATTAAGGCATAGGAAGCACTAAACCTGAGCATGGATGTATAAGAACTGCATTACTATTTGAGGCTGCTTTTTCATCTTTCACAGTCAGTGCTCATTTATAATATAGAGTCATCAACTGTACCCTCCTAAAGTGGAGACCGAAAGAAAAATAAAATTAAAAAAATACTTTCAGTCCGTACTGTACAGTATTCCTGTTGACAATGTCATACCTGCAAATTTAATTACTAGTCACCCTTACACCACCGCTGTACACCTAAAAATGTTTTTAAATCACTAGCTATTAAGGTAACTTTTTCCAAAAAGCTATTAAGATGTGTTTGACCTTGAAGTGTTTCTCAACAGTCAAAGCAATTAGTAGTGATGAGGGTGTGGCCGTCTCCCATCCCTCGTAGACGTAGTCACTGATGGTAGGCTCCACATACTGACTGTACACCTCAAATGACGCCTGACAGATCAACAATGACAGCAAAGTTAATAAAATCCAAGGTTGTTCATTTCATGCTAGGCTTGGTGCTGTCAAAACGCCATTACAGCAATGCCCTGCAAACTGATGCTTAGAATTACTTAAAGACAAACCACGTTTTTTATTTTCATCAATCAAAACCATGGCTACTGATCATTCAAACTATGAGAATTCAACCAAAAAACTTCTCGGTACACAAAATCACAGGAAAAGAGAATTCATAATCCATGTAAAAAAAATCATTGCCAGAAGCAAGTTTCCACCTTCAACTTTATTTTACTGACAAACATGTATATCCAATAATCATTGTTCTGCTTTTACATTGCAAACTCAAAACCACAAGCAAAATTAGAGAAATTGTCCAGAATTATAGAATTATATCATAGTAAATGTGTAATAGGTAGAAGAGAAACTGGACTTGATAATTTAGTCTTTGAGCATTAATGCATGTATCCAACCTGGGCTATAAAGGACAATGGCATACAAAGTAGATTAATTTGCACAAAAGAAGAAAAAAAGTTGTTAGCATGGACTAAAATCTTGCATGTCGTTAACCTTTTAAGGGTCCTATATTATCATCTTACCATAGATATGATATCAGCAATAGACTTGATCCCCAGCTCTCGCAGATAGCTCTTTTTCTCAGTCAGCTGTTTAAGGGTCTCTACAACTTGCTTTAACCAAGAGCATACCTCCACCTGTTTAGTTCACAGTAATAATCAATAGAGTAATAGAGTGCAGTGTCTTGGGGAAGTAACCAGGTACCACAAGTACTCAGCGCCTCCCCTGAATGAGCAGAAAGATGTGACTAAATGCCATCCCAGAAGAAGTGTCTTGACAAGCGCAGAGGGAGTTGTGCCTGGACGTATATTTCAGTAATAATGGTAACGCTACTCACACAGTCAGACATGTGAATGCTAAACTGATGATGCTCTACTGAATATCATTTCAAATTCCACATTTTTATTTCATTGGAGTGGTAAATAACAGACTATTGACAGTGCAGGCAAAACTAACATCTCTGAGGATTGACCAAGACCACTTGAAACCTCCAAACACAGTATACAGAACAAACCAGCATCAGGTGTTTACCTTAAGGGTGTGTAGTTGCAAAAATGTGGTTCATTTTTCATAACAGGATTGTTATAAATATGGTAACTAGGACCCCCCCCCCCCCCACTCAGCCAATCATGGGTATGTGTCGGAGCATTGCTGCATTAAATCACACTAACTTATCTAAAATCAATTTACTGTATGAAGGGAGCAGGAATTCAGTCTCCAGAACTAAAACAGCTCATGATCTTAAAGCTTGACACTCACTAACTCACTATCCATTTACGTCAGTGTCTCCACCTATTGGCAGGTGTGACGCCGCATGGAGGTTCACATCGGGGTCGCACAGGTTCATTTTTAGATCACTAAGCGTGGCATCCGCCCAAGTCTTTCTGGGTCTGCCCCTCTTCCTTCGCCCCCCCCCCCCCCCCCCCCCCCGGCTCGAAGCAACAATAATAAAAGAATCTGTTCTACACCAATGCTAGTCCTGTTTAAATAAGACTTTAAGGAGTGCCATTTAAACTAACTAGTTCCAGTACTCACATCTTTTACCACGTCCAGACTCCGAGCTCTGACAAGTGCCATCAATCCAAAAATGTGCCCAATGAACCCATCCCTTTCCTCTTGACTCTTAGCACTTCCAGTGACCTGCAGATTATCTGCCAGCATTTTTATAACATCCTCTGGGGCAATAATATCAAAATGGTGCAGGATCTCGGCAAGTACCATTGCAAAACCCTGTCTTGCTCCCTTCCTGGACGACGCAAGTCCTTTGGTGAGCCGCTTGAGGCTGTATTTCAGTTCAGGGCATAAGTCTGTTTCACTATTGATATCCTAGTAAGAATTAATAGAAAATGTCAATCACATTAATTATATCTCATATAAATTGTCAAGGTAAACGGTAAACAGTGATTGTGATTGTGGAATGGCAGTTGGGCTGTGAATAACAGGAAAATGACTCTAAACAGAGTTGAAATTTATATTGAATGCCAGAAAATCAGAGACCTTGCTCCAAATCAGCAAAACGACTGTTGTCAGAGTGCTAAACAAAAAAATAAAAAAAAACCCTTCTTTTCTTTATTTCCCTGTGGCCTCCCTACCATTTAGATCAAAACAAATTCAACTGTGATACCTATCCATTAACAATAAAAGCCAAACATTACGACATAAAAACACTTCAAATACGATCGATTAATGATATTTTATAGATATTGTATATTTCGGAACCTCCGCTAATTATTTACGGATCTTTCAGAATTTTTTACCTCTTGCACGTGTGTTTGTTGTGCGACTGACAAATATTCGACCAGCTCTTTCGCAGCTTCCAAACGCGTTGGCTCATTAGTAGATGCCAGTTCCCAGTAGAACGACAAACCCTTATCTTCCTCCGTCGCTTTCTCCATCTTAAAATTCGGATTTTGCCTCTCAAACTACAAAATTGTGACGATATTTTGCAAAAAGTCTTACGAAACTTTCCGCCATGTGTGTGTAGTATGAGCCTGCACCCACAACAAAATAGCGGACTGCTGTATGAGATTATAAACAGAGCATACTGTTTTGCGAAAATCCGCTTTATTATTTATTATTTATTCGCAGGCGCGTCTCTTTAAAAAATGTGTCTGCGAAATTATTAACCAGCAGCTTCTGATAAAAATACAAGCCCTTCTATTTCTACTCATATTCTTTCACGGCATACTGCTAGTTAGTTGATTGCAGGCGCAAATCTGTAATTTAGAAGATTTGTTGCATGTGCAAAAAGTTAGTTTTATTTCATCGTTGTAAAATTCTATTGTGTGCACAGAAGCAGGGTTAAAATGTTGGCTTCAGCGATTATACGAGGAATTGCCAGGGGACGTGTGAATCAAGTGAGTCTTGTGTGAAATATTATGTAATCCATTTTGTCTATAGTTGAAAGTTCTTCCGTCAATAACTTACTAATCACACGGTACGAAAATGTTCGACTTTACCTAAAGCACAGTATACTTCCAAGCCATTAAAATGTTAATACAATAACCGAGACCTTCATATAGTATTAGTAACTGATAGTTTAGATATTTTTGTTATTGGGAGAAAATGCAAGCTACCTACGAAGAGATAACTTACAACCCCATCATAGACCATGGGGGAGGGGTGGGGACTCTCTAGGCTGAGTTTTTCAAGAAGTAAAATGACATCTCCCCCCTCCATCTCCCCCAGAGGGTGAGATAGCCCAATGCCCACTGAATAGGGCCCCACTATTGGTATCCAGATTCTTTTAGATGACACCCCAAGCAGACATGACAAGGTTTTGACTTGATATTATAAATTACATTGTTTCCATCAGATGGGGATGAGACGGCCTCTTGTGCTGTATGCACGGTCCATGGCATCATACGGCTACCCGTCCTACAGGAAAAAGAGAGCTCTGCCAGTAAACACTGTGAGTGCCTTCACATGCTTGTCAATCACTCCCTTTCAATTGAAACCACTGTCTGGCCTCTGTCAACTTCAGAGGTGTGTTAGCGATTATCAGTGAGAGTGTGCATAATATTGAAACCTACAGTAAAAGACCTGGAGATTAGGCTTTGCAAGCTTGTTTTTTTTGTACATTTTACCACCCTTTGAATTACTACAAATAGAATATCAATATTCAAACTTCAAACATCCTCCCATCAATCAAATGTGTTTATTTGCTAGTTTTAAACAAATGCAATTAAAACTTCTAATAAAAAAACTGCTACAAAAAATCTTCCAAGATTAAAAGAGAGCTGTCTGTGTAATCTAGTCAAGCCGATTACATATAGTGAATATAGTGAATCCAACATTGGTATTTGGCAGGCAGCAAGCTTGACTGGAAAGAGGGGGAACCCTTAACTGTTTTTAGTGACTTCAGACATCTGCCAGCTAGAATAATATTTTTCTTTCCAATTTCTTTTGATAGTGTCTTCATTTTTCCACATTCCATTGTAGGTGATAAAGTTTGTACCACAACAAGAAGCTTGGGTCATTGAACGATTTGGAAAATTCAACAGAATTCTCAGTCCAGTAAGTTATTTCAAGAGTATATGTATAGAAGTGGTATGTTGTCTATATTTGTAGGTCAAAGCAGAATCTCGACACCATTAACATTATCATCAGTATCACCATCAAGATCATCATCATCATCATATCAAATATTAGATGTAGGTTAATAGTCAAGACTCTATTCACTGTTATTGTAATTTGATTTTAGGGTTTGGCAATTCTGATACCTATCATTGATGAGATCAAATATGTGCAGAGCTTGAAGGAGATGGCAATAGAAATTCCTTCTCAATCAGCAATCACGCTTGGTAAGTGGAATCATTAAATACAAACTCATGAATTACCAGACCAATAAACAGAAAGACAGATTTGATCCATCCCATATTCAAATTTGTCTTAATTTTGTCTCTTCAGATAACGTCACCTTACATCTTGATGGCGTACTTTATCTAAGAGTTGTGGACCCATATAAGGTAACTGTGGAAGTCACTAAGTTTCCATATATGGTACTGCATGACCTTATATGGTACTGCATGTCCTTATATGGTACTGCATGACATTGTATGGTAATTAATGTCCTTATATGACACTGCATGTCCTTATATGGAACTACATGTCCTTATATGGCACTATATGTCCTTATATGGCACTGCATGTCCTTATATGGTACTACATGTCCTTATATGGCACTGCATGTCTTTATATGGCACTACATGTCCTTATATGGTACTACATGTCCTTATATGGCACTGCATGTCCTTATATGGTATTATATGATCTTATATGGTACTGTATGTCTTCATATGTTACTACATGTCCTTATATGGTGCCAAAAAGTACATTTCCATATACAGTTATGGTACTGCATATACCCATATTACTGCATATCCAAGTACCCTTTCTTATAATTATTCTGTGCACCTTCAGAATGTGTTGTAATTTTATTTTGTCCATAGGCATCTTATGGTGTTGAAGATCCTGAATTTGCTGTGACACAACTTGCACAGACTACTATGAGATCAGAATTAGGTAAAGCAGCTGACCATATTATAAAAGTAATTTAGTTATTATTATTACTGTTGTTGTTGTTGTTGTTACATATATTTGTGGTAATAATGTTCGAGTTGATAGTAGGGATTGTTGTATATGATGCTTGTGATGGTGACTATAATGATGGTGATGTCGACCATGTGGTGGTAATGGTGCCTGATGATGATGGTGATTATGATGCTATTAATGGTGATGATGCTGGTGATGATGATCTTGATGGTTGTGTTGATGATGATCGTGTATAGTGATGGTGATGTTGATGGTGGTGATGGTGATGTTGTTGGTGATCATGATGGTGATCGTGATGGTGATCGTGATGGTGATGTTGTTGATGGTGATGCTGATGGTGATGATGACGACTGATGGTGATGATGATCTTGATGGTCGTGTTGATGATGATCGTGCATATGGTGATGGTGATGTTGTTGATGGTAATACTGATGGTAATGTTGGTGATGGTGATGTTGGTGATGGTGATGTTGGTGATGGTGATGATAATGATGATGGTGATGTTGTTGTTGATGGTGATACTGATGGTGATGATGATGGTTATAGTGATGGTGATGGTGGTGGTAATGGTAGTGGTGATGGTGGTGGTAGTGGTGATGGTAGTGGTAGTGGTGATGGTGGTGATGGTGATGGTGGTGGTAGTGGTGATGGTAGTGGTAGTGGTGATGGTTGTGGTATGGTGATGGTGATGGTGGTGGGTGGTGGTGATGGTGATGGTGATGGTGATGGTGATGGTGATGGTGATGGTAGTGGTGGTGATGGTAGTGGTGGTGGTGATGGTGATGGTGATGGTAGTGGTGGTGGTGATGGTGATGGTGATGATGATGGTTATAGTGATTGTGATGGTGGTAGTGATGGTGATGGTGATGGTGATGGTGATGGTGATGGTTATAGTGATGGTGGTGGTGATGGTGATGTTGTTGTTGATGGTGATACTGATGGTGATGATGATGATTATGGTGGTGGTGGTGGTGGTGGTGGTGGTGATAGTGATGGTGATGGTGATGGTGATGGTGATGGTGGTGGTGATGGTGATGGTGATGGTGATGGTGATGGTGATGGTGATGGTGATGGTGATGGTGATGGTGATGGTGATGGTGATGGTGATGGTGATGGTGATGGTGATGGTAGTGGTGATGGTGATGGTGATGGTTGTTTCATCATTTTATTATCCATTTTGATCCGACAACATTTTAATTGTCTTAGGTAAAATCAGCCTGGACAATGTGTTCCAAGAAAGAGACACTCTCAATCATAACATTGTTGGTAAGTTCTTACGACAGTATTCTGTTTAAACTCAATAAGCAACTGACACTTTCCGATGTCCTAATTTCAACTTCTGTAGTAAAACTTTAACATAACCTGCACAAAGCAGACACTTCAATATACTGAGATTTAACACACATTTCTTGTTCCTTAGGGTTCCATTATATGAGTTTTTCCATTTATATGTTTCAGCTGCTATCAACCATGCTGCGGAAGTCTGGGGAATAAGATGTCTGAGATATGAAATCCGTAAGTGTGAAATAGTGATTCTGACAGATCCCATGCAAGGCCAGTCATATCGTTTTTCTGTAACAAGATTGTGTCAGATAAAAGCCTTTCCCTTATTATTTTGACTGATTTTTCTGAGACAACTCATAAATTTTCTATTTTTTTGCCAGCCATCAGCTCTGTATTTATTAATTTTGAAGAGCCCTTGACAGCCATACCATACCATACCATTGTTATTGTTTTTATTTAATATTGAAAGACAAATTATGCAATTAAAATTTGCAATAAATGCAATTTCAAAATAGCTATTTCAATCACCAATAACAATAATGATAAAATATGCTTATTCACAACCAGCAGTTAAAAGCTGAATTTCTGGCAAGGCCAAGAATTTCTAAAAATGGTTGGTGATGGCTGGACCTCTTGTCTTGTGTTGTTTACAGGTGATATTCAACTCCCCAAGACTGTAGTAGAAGCCATGCAGATGCAGGTTGAAGCTGAGAGGAAGAAAAGATCTGTTGTCTTACAATCTGAGGGTATGTACAAATTATGAATGCTTGTTTTAGGGTCCACTTGTTTTCCCCCTCTCCCCTACAGTATAAGCACAAAAAATAGAAGAATTACCAAATATGAATGCAAGGTTTTTTTTTATCACACAGTGAATTTTATTTTGAGAAGTACGCTGCTTCATATAAGCACCCCCTTTGATGGTTATCCAGAAATCCAAATGTAGTTTTTACTGCAGTTTTTACCTCATAGTTTACTAGTGTGACCAAAGTGAAAGTACCAGGAGTCTATAGCTAGACAGGGGAGATAGAAAGTCAGAATTCTTTTTGTATAAGCCACCACCATATGGAGGAGACGAGAAAAAACAAAGTAGGGCACTGCCTTTAAAATCCTGGAAGCCCCCCTCTTTATTTGTTTTCTCTTGAATATCAAGCGTCATCAAATGAATGAGATACTAAAAAAAATTCACACAAAATGAAGCCATTTAGGTCTACGGTATCGTTTTGTCCAATAATATAAGCTTCTAGTGACCAAAGCTCCACACTTTGCTATTTTTCCCAAGTAGCTTCTTCTTACTAACTTGTTTTTACTCACCAGGAGCAAGAGAAGCAGCCATAAATGTCGCTGAGGGTCAGAAGCAGTCAAAGATTTTGGCATCCGAAGCTGTCAGGAGAGAACAGATCAATCATGCGACTGGTACGAGTCGAGATAAAATTGACCCATATTGGTTAGGGGCTTACCCTGGGTACCAGACTTCCCTCGTCCAGTGACGCTCAGCCAAAAGCTGCGACGAGGAAGCGAGTTACAGTTTCTGTGGGTTCTAAATGACATCATTATAGGAGGGCCGGAAGCTGGCTTGAAGCATCCCACATGTATTATAGTCATCTGCTTGATATATTTAAAGAATCATATATTGTTTAAACTATTAGCCTAGCCTTATAAGAAACTTAGAACTCCAAACTCAATAGATGTACAACTTCTGGAGGAGCCTTTCAAGACCCCCATGCTGAATTTGTATCAGACAACTTTTACATTCATGTCAACCTCTTACAGTAGTTAGCTCAGTATACTCTTGTTTCCTGTGGTTTCTTAAAATGTCAATTTTTTTCACATTTTTAAGGCCTAAATAAGGTCCTAAATTTGGGGGAAAACTTTGATAATGGTATTAAAAATTCAAATACCAGATAAGAGTTTCGAAGATCTATAGCAAATATGATACTGTGTGTGATTTTCTTGAGCTGCTGCTGACAAAGTGGTTATATTTGAGCAAGTTTATATGGTATCGGATCTAGAAATTGTAGTTCTCAAAAAGTCTTAAAAGGTCTTAAATTTGTTTGCCGTTGAGCTGCAGGAACCATGATAGATTATTGGCTTTGTTTTGCGCAAACACATGGGTTCACAATTTACAATAAAAAAAGAAACATGGATATGGCTAAGCCCAAATTTGCAAAGCATATAAAAAAAAGTTGATGCGGGAAAGAAAATTGCTAACATTGATTGTTTTAAAGATAATGGAAGTTTTTGTTTTTGAAAAAATGACCAGGAAAGTATGGTTCTAGATTTGATAGACAAAGGAAAACTATCTCAAAATCTTAACTGTTCTACAGACGAGTTTCTGTTCTAATTTTGGTTGTGTCATGCTTGTAACATCGCCATTTAAGCTTGTTTTGTGACGTGTTAACAGGTGAAGCAGAAGCTATCATCGCAAAGGCCCAAGCTCGTGCTACGGGTATATTGAGTGTTGCCGAAGCACTATCAAAACAGGTATAAATCTCTACTGTCATCACCATCATTTTTGTTGTCGTCTTTATTTACATCAGCATCACCTCTCCAAGCGATGCTTGGTGTCTTAATAGGCAGACAAACGAGAGCTTGGAAAACTGGTATAGACTAGTGAGTCAGACGACTCATGAGAACTACAACACGCTCTACAGTCATCAATATCATTATAACAGCCAAATCGTCATCACCATCATCAATATCATGCCAAATTGTTATCATCATTATCATTATTGATGTTTTCCACACAAAATCACCATCATAATCATCAACAATATCTTCACATCACATGCAAACATCACCACCATCAATATCATGCCAAATTGTTATCACCATTATCATTATTAATATTTTCCCCACAAAATCACCATCATAATCATCAACAATATCTTAACATCACATGCAAACATCACCATCATAAACTTCATGATATCCATTATCATTATCAGCCATAACAATCAGTTATGACCATAACAATTTCTATTGTGGCCTATGTGTGTGTAGTTTTAACTTTTTCAATTTTGTTTCCATGTTGCAGAGTGGAGACAAGGCTGCAGGCCTGAATGTTGCCGAGTTATATGTAGAAGCATTCTCCAAACTTGCCAAGACCAACAACACAGTGATCCTACCGGCAAGCGTTGGTGATCCAGCATCCATGGTGGCACAGGTAACCCCTTTCTGCACGCAGAAAAAATAGACCCCACACCACAGGTAGACCCTCACCACAGCTAACCCCTCTCTGCATAATCACTAAAATAGAGACCTCATCACAGGTAACCCCTCTCTGCATGCAGTAAAATAGACCCCCACACCACAGGTAACCCCTCTCTGCATGCAGTAAAATAGACCCCACACCACAGGTTGACCCTCACCACAGCTAACCCCTCTCTGCATAATCACTAAAATAGAGACCTCACCAAAGGTAACTCCTCTATGCATGCAGTAAAATAGACCCCACACCACAGGTACACCCTCACCACAGCTAACCCCTCTCTGCATAATCACTAAAATAGAGACCTCATCACAGGTAACCCCTCTCTGCATGCAGTAAAATAGACCCCACACCACAGGTTGACCCTAATCACATGTAACCCCTCTCTGCATGATCACTAAAATAGAGTAGAATAGACCCAACACCACAGGTGACCCCTCTCAGCATGACCAGTGGCGGATCAAGATTTCCTTCTATGGGTTTGATAAAACCTGTTTTTTTTTTTCAAGCAAAGCGATGCTTGACGTCTTAATAGGCAGACAAATGAGAGCTTGGAAAACTGGTATAATTTTCATTAACTAAACCCCCTTGGATCTGCGACTGCTAATGAACAATCCAAATCCCGTCTTGTTACTCCACTTAAATTATCTCTTGTAAGTGGATGCGGACACCTTATGGACACATATTTAAACGTTTTACCTATACTCTCAAAAGTGTTTTTAAATACCTTGGATATAGTTATTTGTTTTTAATGTCGTAGGCACTTGCTGTATATGGCCAAGTGACGAATCGACCAGCCCCCCCTGACAACACGCCCAGTGGCTCCCCCTCAGAGTCGCCTGACAATCCCCTGGAAAGCCCAGACAAGGCAAAGGCTATGAAAGCCCAGGAAAGCGCGAAGCAAGCTATCAGCAATTTGGTCGACGATATCGAGCAGCAAAGGAAAAACGTGCCCCACTTTACCGCCTTCTCTTCACCAACAAGAACGAGAGATTTCCAAGAGACGAACTTCTGATTTGTCTGAAGACAAAACGGTTCACAAATCGGGATGTAAAAGGAGAGGCGACAACGAACTACTGATTGGTCTGTAAAACAAAGCACTATACGGATTAACCAATCAGAATGCACAAGGAAAGACAGCAACAAACTTCTAATTGGTCTGTAAGCAAGGCATGACACAGATTGACCAATAAGATTGACACAAGCGAAATACCTTCTGATTGGTTAGTCAAAGAAAGAAAAAGGGAAATCAGCCGATCAGAGAAGCGCGTGTCAGACCTGGGCCATGAAACATGCGTCTAAAAAAGAACTTTTCAAGATTTTTTATCATGAGGTTGGTTGTAGAGAATGAATTTAAAGTAAAGCGAACTAATTTAAATTAGTCTTACTATTTTTTGTGGCACATGCCCTGAATCTTTCGTACCGTGCATGAAATAGCCTGCTTTCCCCCACCCCACCCCCCCCCCATCGAACTTCTTGTTTCCTCTGATTCTCTTGGTTTCTTTTCGCTAAAGAATACAAAAACACGTGAACGCTTGCATGCTATGCATGAAGAGCAAGTCTTTCGTTTTTTTTTTTTTTTTGTTTTTTTTTTTTTTTTTGAAAAATAAAATATCGCAGAATTGATTGACGAATTCCCCACCTTAAATGAAACAGGGACGAAATCCAAAAGCTTTCTCCTTACACTTACGGGTAGTACTTTATGTAGCCATCAAATATGGATATGGTCTATGGTCAGTATGTAGGCCACACTATATTGATGGCTATATGAAGTACCTACCTCACTGTCGGAACAGCTGCACACTATTACTGTTTTTAGAAAAGATGGAAATTGTCTTTACGCACGCTTAATACAAATGTTTTTACCTCATTTATGCTCAGTTGATACAAAACAATATGGTTTGAAAAAAAATTTGAACTTGAAAAACAATTTTCTTACTCTCGAGTCATCGTTTGAATCGAGCTCCCTTTAATTTTTGGTCTCGTAAGGGGGAGGGGGGGAACGAAACGAAACGTGTTTCGACTTCAGCTCGGTATCAATCCATCAAGGCTAAACCATTGGACAGTAAAACATTTAAAACAATTACATCTTCAACAAATGTCCAATACACCAAAAACTGGAAATCGACTCTGCCAAATTTTCGTCTTTTTAAAGACGAAAATTAAAATTATTAAAATAATAATTAAAATTATAAAATTATATTAAAATAATTATAAAATTATAAAATTATTATAAAATTATATTAAAATAATAATTAAAATTATTAAAATAAGACTTCTTCAGGGCTGTAATGTTTTTGCCTCTCGCGCCACTATTCTGATGTAAATAAGCTTGTAACGATTCACCTTCTTGAGTCTGCCCTGAAGAAGTCTTATTAAAGACGAAAATTTGGCAGAGTCGATTTCCAGTTTTTGGTGTATTATATTCATTGTTCTGGTACGAGATCGGGACAGTTTGGGCTTTTTGATTCTATTCAACAAATGTCCGGTACTTGTTAACGCTAAGAGCCTTGCGTTATAGGTCACGCTAAAACGCGTATTTATGGTACTCCGGCGTCAAAGATCTTAATGTGTAAAAGGCTACCATTACCATAAATACCTCAGTCTATTAACTCCGACAATAGGGTTTACCGGTGGCATTATCAATGGCCTCAATTGCGCCATAATCCATGCCAGCAGAAAGGGACCGACAAGCCTATGAAGAATTCATTTTTAATCTAACAAATGTCCCTTACTGAGAAACCATCAGCTTTTCGAAGCTATTAACCAGTGATCTAATGATGTTTGTTAGACCCAAGGGAAGGAAAACTAACCATATGTCAACAAGGCCCAAAGTTTATTGAATATTCTTGCGTTGACTGAAGTTGGTGTTGATTTGCTGTTCAAAGTGAAGAGCTCTTATCCATTAGGTGTCGGGCTGCAAGATCACGATAGAGAATCGCGAAGGCGTTGAAAACTGTGGGTAAGTTTAATTTAACTACTAAAGTGGCGTTGATATCCCTGTTGAAAATATGGGGCTACTGTTATCGTAGATAGACACTAATATAGACTGAAAACTTATTAAAGGAGTCCAGAAGCTTTCCAAAGATTGGCTGCTTAATCGAATTTGTATCTAAGAAGTTAGTAGGTTCGTGAAAGGAAAGTTTGAAGATATTGGTTGATTTGTCTACAATTGCTGAGAGAGTCAGGCCAAAATTATATCTTATAACTGTCTAAAAAGTTTGATAAACAAATTAAAAATCATTCCCATTTCGCATCAAGGAAAATACATTAATGCAGAAGAAAACTGAGTTTATTTTCATTAGCTTTTGACTTTTACTAATAACTCCTTCACATAAATATGCGAAGCTATCATTAAGTCATAAGTTAAAAGATGTCAGCAAACTTTGCATTAATGGCCGAGGGTTGTCAGCTATTTGTTTATATAGGCTTATGATGGCGGAGATTGCATGGACGAACTCACGGTGTTGTGACCTAAAGACTTGCGTACATATTCAACCTTAAAGAGCCCTAGTCAGCCACACCTTTGTTATTGTTTTCATTTAATATTACAAGCACGTAATGTGATATAAATCCCGAAATAACCATAAAAACGTTTCATACTTTATTTACTAAAACGGAAATGGCTGCTTTTTTCATGGCACTCTGCTAGGATGATATATAGAGGCCGTTAAAGCTCAGTTCGTTTTATTATATTTAGTTATTTCTTTTCTCTATTGTAACGAATTTTCTTCTTTTCTTTCATTATTCTTTTTGTGTTTTCGCTCTTTTTCCTTTTTCTTTCAATCCTTAATCATCTATGTTTTTTTTCTCTTACTTTTCCTTTTTCAAGTTCGTGCTATGGCGGCTGTCTTTCTGTTTCTCCTTTTCTCACGCTAACACAGATATCCATAATAAATTACTAGTATCCTATCATTTCTAGTGATAAAATGAATTATCGTTCTTCCCTGTGGCTTCTTTCCATTTTCTATTTTTTTCTAACTACTGGAGACTTCCTCATATTTTTCATTTATTTGGCATAGTTTTGTTTTATAGCACCGTGACACGGCGTTATTTCCATATATCATTCAACATTCTAGTTTTGAACCTATTATTCATTTTATCTTAAGTATCATTAAATTTGCCTAGCTTGACACGCTATTAAGAGCCTAAAAAGGTAAAGCAACAAATATATATATATATATATATATATATATATATATATATATATATATATTATTTCTAGTACAGGGTATATTTAAGAGGGGCGTTTTCGCAGTCGCTATTGAAACAATGATAACTTAGTCGAAGGTCGCCATCGTATCGCGGACAAAACTCGTGAAGCCAGCTTGTAAGAGGTGGCAAAATGTCATTGTTATACTGTATCTACTAGGTAGAACATCATTCTAATCGAAAGATGACCTGTGATGATTGGGGGCGAATTCATTATCGCTGCTGAGTTTTTTCCGATGGTAAAAACACATATCACTAGACCCGAAGAGGCAGAAGCAGTCTCCGCTCCGAAAGCTTCTATTTTCCCGCAAGACACAGTGGCGACTCGACTGCATGGAGTCCATTAAGGTCGTGTTTTTTCCTATCATTCTGGAGTGGGAATGGTTGGTAGAGAATGTTGAGAATCGCGCTTTTTCTAGTCTAATCATTCTCATTCCGGAATCACGAGTAAAAAAAAACGCGCCCTAAAACTTATGCTTTTAGTAATGTAGAATCTCGTTGGTATCATATTATATAAAAAGATTGTTATTTTTGACAACGTACCGTTACTTCTATGGCAACCAGCTCAAGAAAGAGGGAGAAGTTGTTCTTGAATTCTAAAATAAACTTGTCCGTAGAGAAATTATTGTCAAGGGAGGGGGGCTAGGGGTGTGGGGTCAAACATATTCCTTCTATTTGCCGGTGTGTAGGGCAAATAGCATTTTCTTTACTGTCGTTAGCTCCATTGTAAAATTCCTATTGATTGGATCTGGGTTATTTAACTAACTGTACAGCTTTAAAACGCAGTTTCAAGACCCTTTTTATTTCTTATATTATTTTATTTTATGCCTTTTTTTGTCTTTTTATGTCTTTACATGCGAAATCCTTTATCTCTCGAAGCGCGTACGCTAAGGTGCTTATACATCATGTGCACCAATAAATCATTATTAACTACAACAAACGTCACTATTAGGAACTGTATAAATGGGTTATTTACAACTTTCGTGTTGCACGTGTACGCGCATGATTGAATACCAAGCAACTATTTCACTTCTAATTGATCGCACGCCACTTCACGCTCCCTATAGCAAAGACACGAAAACCATCAATTTCCATCCGCCTGGTTCAAGCGACTAAATTCTAAAATATCATAAGGTATCGGACTTTGATCGCCTAGAATAATACTTAAAAAGTCCCGCGCAAAGGGTGCCAAAAATTCTGCGTGTCCTTTGCTTTGTTGTCATGTTAATCGACCGGCAATGTTAGCGTTTTTTTTTTTTTTTTGCACGTGGGCCAAAGTCCTTGCACGTAGATAGAAACAAAAGAAAAGAGTAGCTTATCAACAAGCTAACATTGTTGCAAGACAAAATACGCATTAATGAGGCTAGAAATGCTGTACTCTGATTCTAATGTTAGCTATTATGAGGTTAAGCAGCCCATGCACAGGCCCGTAGCCAGGATTTTGAGCGGGGTGGTTCATTTGTCCATTTCAGCGAGCCCAAATTTCCCTCGCCTTATTACATTAGGCAATCAATACTTCAAATAAATTCAATCTTGTATTCAAAATGTTATCAATAGGGTGCTTTTTAACATATATCGATAATAATAAAGATCATTATTATAAAAAAAGATCATCGGTTAATATAGCACCGCTGCGCTCGGCTGAACACAACAAGGAAATGTTAGCGAACTTCTTCCCAGCATTTTCCAATACGGTGTTCAAACAGTGCGAGCACTGCGCTTTAATGTAGTGATGTCTGCTGTTTACATGAAGCTTTTATATGATGCAAGCCTGATCTTCAGATGCGTACGAGAAATCCACCGTGCCCCCAGTACCTTACCCACTGCCACGGCCACGGCCCTGCTCTCTCTTTCCCTCCCTCTGTAGCTGTAAATCAGGCTGAAAATATGTTTAATCACAATACTTGCATACCTAAATGACGATGCACCTGGTATCTGCATGAAGTTAACGAACAGAGTAATTATAAGTTTTTATTTCCAGGGTTGAGTTGGAGCTCCCAGAGATTTCAAACCCAACCAGTTGATATGAACTCCACCGACGCGAAATTTTACCAGCTCTCCGAACTCCACAGCCCCGCCCCTAAAAGCCGACCCCCTCGAGCCGAAGCCGAGAAGATTGCCGAATCCATCTCTTTGGTACTTATTTTCCTGGTAGCGTTTCTGGCAAATGGTACCATCTGCACTGCCTTGGCTCATCCAATCAGAAGGCGCACTGCATTCAATTTGCTTCTTATCTCATTAACACTCGCCAATCTGTTAATATCAGTGCTTGTAGTCCCATTTGCGTTGGCTTCTGTGATTTCCGACAAGTGGCTCTTTGGCTCCCTGTGGTGCCACACCACAGGGTTTCTGATGAGTGTATTGATGAGCGCTTCGAATCTTTCCGTGGCTGTGATTGCAGTGTACCGTTACTACCTCATAGTCAAACCTTTATCCGTTAAGATCGATCTACCAAGAGCAAGACGCATGACGGGATTTATTTGGATGACGTCACTCGTACTAGGCCTTCCGCCGCTCTTTGGATGGAATACTTACTCTTATTCACCCGGCAAAGCTTATTGCACGGTCACGTGGCTGTCCACCGTGCCTGGCGTCGTTTATTGCACATTTTACGCATGCGTCGTATTTCTAGTCCCAGTCTTCCTTCTCGTGTTTGTTTACCGCGCTATTTATATTCGGGCCAAGAAGCAGCGCCAGAGGACTGGGTACGACCCGCATAATGAGCTCTACTCGAATGGCTACATGGGTAGTTCCCATTCCCTAGATCTGCTCTGTGGGTGTTTCCCGCGTGGGAATGTTATCTATGATCGTGACTATTATGGCAGAAAGCCTTCCGCTGTCCCATATATATCATCTGTGTCGACCTCTTCTCTTTCACCAGACTTTAGCCCCCAGGCCTCTCCGACAAAATCGACCGAAGGAGACTATAGTCGAAGGTCCCGTATAACCCGCACTGTATCCACACATAGTCGTATTATTCAACAGAGAACATTTCAAAGCGCCAGTGCCATTGTTACTCTATTAGTTGTCTCCACAATTCCGTACGTCATTACCAACATGTACTCGAGTTTTACCTACAACATTCCTAATTACGTCATCGATTTTGTGACGTCATGGCTATGCCTCAGTTTGGTGGCCACTCATCCAATCACGTACGGGTTCTCGAGCAGGCCTATTAGGCGTTTGGTGTTGCGACTCCCTTGGTTGAGATTGCTGTGGTCCGCGCGTGATATTGGCCACTGGAGGAATGGTGACTACAGACCAAGTGCGGTGCATAGGAATGAGGCTCTAGAGGAAAGCACAGCGTAGAGCTTCGATAAAAAGGACCGTTAAAAAAAAAATCAAAAAGTGAGAATTTCTTTTGCGACCCCTGGTCCCGTTTTGTTAAAAGCTTTCTGTTACACAATTTGCACATTTCTACAATGGCTCCATATATATACTAAAAATGTATGCATGATTTATAAGATAATACACCAAAAACTGGTATTCGACTCCAAATGTTCGTCTTTAATTAGACTTCTTCAGGGCAGACTAATAAACGAATACCAGTTTTTGGTGTATTGTATTAATTCTTCCGGTTCAAGATCACGACTATTTGGGCCTTTTGCATCGATTCATAATTTATAAGAAGTACTAAGAGTGGAAATAGTAATGTAAAACACCAAAAAAAAGGCGAGTGTCTTATCGGATTTTCAAATCTCACCTTCTTGCTTGGCTTTTATCGTGTGTAACGCAAGCGAGCGTGACAGTAACCTAGACATGTACCATGGTAGCTATGGCAACCCACGCTTCAGCTGAGCGTGCTTGGAAAGGCGCAGCATTCTATTGGTTTCTTTCTTCTTTTGTCTTTTTATCGAAAACAGTACAATGGCGATATTAAAAATATTGATTTCGCAGAATATGCTGCAAAATACGATATTTTTTCCTAATCCTCCCATTGTTGCGTATCTCATTACCAGGATTAATTATCGCTAACGAGCCCAAACTTCTTGTTGATTGACCTCAACAGGCCGACTTTTTCAAAGCTTTTTAGCTACCGCTTTGCCAAATACCGATCATTTATTCGAAAGTTTGAACCTTAAACAAGGTAAGTCTTTTTTATTTCCTGTTATCACTTTAACTTGTTTTACTACCTACCGTATAACAATCTAAAAAAACTCGCATTTGATCATTTGGTTCCCAGTTTCGTAAATTAAAACTTAGTTTAGAATATGGCTCATGGCAGTGACACCTGGGGTGGGCAAAGGAGTGAGCGTGAATGTCTACGCCCTTCTCAACAGAGCACATTTCTAAGGGCAATTTTACCTATGAAGCTTTTGTCGGTCGATTTTTATCGCTCGCGCTGTGACTTCAATTGGGGAATTGCGCTAAGAGATCACGTGACTTTTCTTGGTGGCAAATTCAAAACAAAATGATAAAACAAAAAATCAGAAATGACTGCGCCCGTCATACAAGAGGACGACGAAAAAATAAAATATTTAAGTGAAACTAAACACTTTTTGGAAAAAAGGAATTTTGGCTTTTTTCGTGACCGCTGAAGACGTTGCTTTTTGTTGCTGTTATTTTCCCGCCAAACGCCTGAGCGCGCGCTAGTTTCCCAAACAGTCACGTGATCCTTAGCGCAAGTGCCCTTTTTGGTATACGAGGAATGTTTCATCATGAGAATAGATACCGAATTTGCGGAGTAACCGGCTATAGTCGTATTTCATTTGAATTTTTACATAGGCGACTTTCACTAAGAAAACACGTGACGCCAAAATAAACACAAAAATCGCTGGGCCCGTCACGCCACGGAGTGACCAAAAATAAAACATTTAATGATAATAAGTCCGTTCTGACAGAAAATTTCTGGCTGATTTGTAAGCGCTGAATAAGCCGGAGCGTGCATGAGTTGGTAAATAAAAAAGTCAGTTGATTTTTTACTGCAAGTCACCTATTTGAGTTGCATACGCAATCACATATAATCATGAAAATATATCCGCGCATGTAGAAAAATAATAGTAGAAAACCCTCTTCCTCTTTATTTCAGTTATTGACTTCCAAATGGATTTGGTTACACTGAATTTCCACATTGCACGTGAGCGATTCCAAGACGTCCAGTCTGCTTACATCGCCAAAGCCAACGTCTCAATGCAAAGAGTGCGTACCTAGATCCGCGGGCACCCTGTGCTATCCTCACTTCTTGGCACCATCCTGGTGATGTCACTAATCCCGGTGACTCTGATTGGTGGGTTCGTGCTTCTTTGTGCCTCGCCCTTTATCATTGGTGGGATGATAATAGCAGCACCCTTTGTGCTGAGCTCGCTGTGTGCTCTGGCAGCCTTTCTTTGTTTTGGAGCACTAATGGTCTTTATTTGCTACATACTTCACTTTGTCTACATCCGGGTGTATGACAAGTCACACGGGACAATACATGTCTTAGTGGGATACATATCTGACATGACGCAACCTTTGGGCTTGGTGCGTGCCCTGTGTAAGGAGGGGTTCTTTTCGCTTGGACTCGCTACTCTGAAGACGTGCGTAATGGAAATGGTGCGCCGAACGGGGAGATACGGACTCGCGATCCTGCGCAGAGCTGCAAAACAACCGCATAATTGGACCTCCTTGGTCCGCTTCCTGATGGAGTTGTGGTTGACACCTGTCCGTGTGCTAGCCAAGGCGGCCATCATGGCGGTCGTCATTCCATACCGTGTATGGCGCAAAGTGGTAGGGTTCGTCACCGGAGTCATCACCCTCATTACCGACGTGGTGTACCAGGTCTTCGGGATTCGCCTTCGGATGATATTCAATACCATTATCAGCGTTATTCACCAGGCTGCGTATAACATCATTATATTCTGGGTGCACATGATTCTGGGTGCTTGCGGGATGGTCGCGGGACACGCACGAGAAATACTACACTTTCCGCAACGAGTCATGCTACGAGCCCGCGATAACATTATTCGAATCCAGCACCTCACATACCGCGCACGCGCCGTGCCGATCCTTGGGTTCGTGTCTTACATCTGCGACGCCGCGATATTCATCCCGTCCCTAGTTATAACCAATACCATCAGCACGATCTTTTCACTTGTTGAGCACGTGATCCTAGTCTTCCTCAGCTGTGTAGAGGCAAGTCACTCACGTGCACGGAACGTGGTCAACTCATACGTCAGTCTACCACGGGGAGTCATCTACGTGCTCGCGCGTGACTATTGTTGGGTAAGGCCGCTGGATACTATTCGGACGTGGTTACGTCACAACGTAGAGCTACCCGAAATCCTTTGCGATGTAGCCGAGACTGCATTCGCAAATGAAGTTACCAAGGTAACGGGTCGCTCCTCTCACCGTGTTAACCGGAGACGCAGCACGTCGACATAGACGCTGCGCAAGCGCGTTTGCAGTTTATCTGGTGACTTTTAGTGACTTCTCAGAACCAGTTCTCTTAATATTCAATACTCGGCTTGTGAATTAACTCCTTTTTCCTTTTTTAAAAAAATCTGGTTTAAAAAATATGCTTCGTAATTCAATGTTGATAAATAAAAATATAGTAAAAACTCGTGAGAATTAATTTTGCATCACCCTACTTATATATATTTTGCATCACAAAAATGATATTTTTTTATTTTCCTTGCAGAGAATTGAAGTAAAATACCTTTGTCAAGTTTTTTTTTTTTTCACTGAAGAGCCCTGGGAACGGGTAATTGCAGGAACCCCGGAAAACATACATTAACCCATTGACTCCTGGCTAATTTTTTAGATAAATTTACAAAAAAAAAATAGATACCGCAGCCCGTCAAAGTCATACACCGATGCACTTAGTCATTGGAATCTAAGCTTTCCAATAGTGCTTTGCGGTCCCATCTCTAATCCCTAGGGCCCCCGAATGGTCCCCCGAAATTTCGATGTGCTCGCATGCTCACAAAATTTTTTCCGCCTAAAAATGCTCGGTCTCGCATAAAAAAAACAGGATGCTCGCAAGCTCGCAAGTGCTAGCCAAAGACCATTCGGGGGCCCTAATTATGCTAATTATGAATTTTTTTTGGTTGTGGGTAGTTCTAAAAGCCGGTACAGGCCGGTTGAGGGGTCAATGTGTTAATACAACAACACTTTCCATTTCAGTCTTCTAGCTATTTTTTGAAATGATAATATTTATTCATTTCATCGCGTACTAATTCATCGCTTTTTTAGAAAACTCAGCGGGGTTCGTGCCAGCTGTACGCTTTGACTGCGGGCGCGGCTTGACCGTCTGCCCATACTTGGGCTGAGCGCATTTCTGCCTTGCAGGGGGAGGGTTAGATTCTTGTTTGGTTTAGGCACCAATGATGTACGTTTGCCTTGCGCGAGCGCGGGATGCATTCGACTTGGGGAGTGACGGGACGGACTTCGTTCCTCTTTCTTTGGTGGAGGAGGATTCAACCGCTCTGTATTGAATAAACACAAGAATTAATCCAAAAATCGGTTCTAAAAAGTATCATCCACTAGAGCAATGTACTATTAGATACAAAGGCGTGATATTTCTTAAAGAAAGTCAATCACCGATGCCTTTGTTATTGCTTATCATTGACAACGGTTTATTCGCTAGGAAACTTCAAAAATAACAATCTAAAGAATGAAGTTTGGTGTGTGATTGGCGATATTTTATTAAAAATATATTGGTTACTCACTTGAATTAGCCGATGGAAATGGATTCTTGAAGTCAATCGGCATTGAGCGGGGGATAAAATGGCCTTGTCAGCCATACCTTTGTGAATGTTTTATGCATATACCAAAATCATAAAAAGTGGCCACCTAAATCGAACCTAAAAGTTCAATCGAAAATACCGCAAAAGCTCCAGAAAATCAGACATTGAAAATATTTTCTTTATTTTGCTAGGGTGACAGTGGCGGAAAACAGAGGCTTTTTAAAGACAATATTCGCTTAGTTACTGGAACCAAAATTCTTAGACAAGCCGTCTCTTTTGAAGATTTACCCCCCCCCCCCTCCCCGCCTAGAAATATATAACATACAGCGTATGTTGAGTATCAATGATTTTCCAAGAAAAAAGAACACCAAATGTCAGTAAAAAAAGATAAGAAATACATTAGATTTTTACTTCTTCATCAAGGAAAAAAATATGAGTATGCCCAATACGTCATATTTTCAAAGGAACTGCTAAGATTTTCAGGCTAAATATGGGAAATATAATGAGCCCTAAGGCCCATTAGACCTGTGCTCCAGCCTTACCGAGAAATTCTGCATCACTTTCTAAGTTTTCCAGTAATGGAACAAACGTCATACGATCGCCGTCCGCCTCTGGGTAAGAACAGCAATAGACTATATTGAATACAGAGCGCAAGCATTGTCGTTAAGCCCGATTAGGATTGCCAATATCCACCTCTCTTTGCCGCCAAAAAGCGGGTACTTTTCGGCTAAATTTACTCGTCAAGTACCATCCTTTTTCCATATGATACCTATATGACTGTGAAGTCTCTCCCTCTCCCCCCCCCCCCCCCCCCCCCTCAAAGGTTGCTTGCTGAAGCTACTTTATTTTGTGGAGAGGATGTGACGTCAACACTAGGCAACGCTGGGAGATGCTGGCGGTGTTTTCACGGGGAAGTTCTCGTGTCCGAGATTGCGGGTATCTCAATTTGAACAACTAGAACCTTTTAACAAGAACCTTTTAATTTTAAATGCACTAAATTAGCCACCTACAACTACGCCATGTCGCTTAAAAGACCAATATGCAATCAGCGACAATAATGCTAGCCATAATTCGCCATATCGTTTGAAGGCCCATGTAATTATCGACAATAAAGCTTGCCATAATACGCCATATCGTAGTGTACAGTGAAAAAAAAAGAGTTTGCAACACTATGAAGATGAACAAATATATGTCCTTAAAACTTATACCAATGCTGCTATCTTTAATAAATAATAAAGTATCACAATAATCCAAGTTGAGGTACCAGAGTGCACCTAATGGCCCATGCCAGATCAACCACTTTGTTACAAAAAACAAAACAATCATCAAAACAATTCTTTTCAATATGTTGCGCTGTCAAAATCGAGAAATAGACTTGCACATTTTCTTACCAGGGCGATACTAAAATAAAACAGATATAAAAGAATGCTAAGTATTGTAGCATCGTAAATGGATCCAAAAACACTCAGCTTTGAGTATGTTTTTTCGAATGTGATAGGCGGCGAATCGACGAATGATAGAGTGACGTTCCCTCTCTTTTTCCCAAGTCCAATGTGAACCGTCCATTACACAAGAATGCGACTTCCAGTTTGTCTCTTTGACCTTCACATATGACAGCACATGCTTCAGGCCCGTGCCCAGGATTTTTCTTAGGGGGGGGGGGGGGAGGCTGCGAAATCAGAAATAGTTGACCTAATTTTTCCGGGGGGGGGGGGGGGGAGGGAAGGGAGTAAGTCTGATAAAAATCTGAAAACCCGAAAAAACAGTATCTCCACGGGACGTTTATTATCAAATTTGGCTACATACCAGAGTGATCTAGCTTATGAATTATAGTTTTGTCTACACATATGAAGAACACGTTGTCGTTGTGAGGGACTGGTACCGAGCACTCTCAGTTTCTTTTCGGATACTTCCTCCATTGACCAAAGATGGTCACAGTAACTGTTTTAGTCTTCTGATTACAAGTCATAATGTTTACGAAGCACCTTCGGTACGGCAACCTTAAAAATGACAAGAATCATTTATTTTCAAATAAGGAATATATTAGTTTCCTTATATGGAAGTGACCGCGTTTGGCAAAAACGACAATTGTTGGCTAAACTTTCCTGATATGAATAGCACGTCTATTGAGAACGGAAAGTGGACCCTCGGCCGTTGCCGGTTCACCCCCTGCACCGCCCCCCCCTGGGTACGGGCCTGTGTTACATTACTGGCTTCAAGCAAATTCCTACAACGTCCAAGGAGCTATTTGTTTAGTGTATCAATATCTTTCATCCGTGCAGTTTGCTCGTCCCGACAAGATCTTACTTGTTCAAAAGTTTTTTGGATAAAGTACTGAGTCTCGTTTCGCAGGTCACAATATTGCGGTGGCGAATCTTTCAGGGCATCATCTTCCCTCTTTAAGTGGGCTAGAGCTCCCCCTTATTGTTTAACTCTAGATAACAGACTTTTGTATGTAAAATCATTAACAGTATGCCTCACCTCTTGCTCTATAATTTCTCTGTCTTTTAAAAACGCTTCAACTTTGTATTTACGACCAAGGATTTGAGATCGCAGTTTGGTTTAGCTAATATGCGTTGGGTACTTTCTCTGCGCTAATTGGGTATTCCCTCTTGGATATCCCATGAAGCATTGCGATTTACACTGCAAACATGGCGGATTTTTTTCGTTCATGTTTTAAACGATGTTTTATTTTCAAGAGCCTTCTGATTTTAAGAGTAGTTCCTATTGTTTCATCACTCGTTTTACATTTTTTTCCGGGTTAGTACAAGGCGGCACGTTCTTATTGCTAGTACTATCCTTACCATTTCAAAGAGTCTAGAGAGAATGAATTACCCGCATTTAGGGCTTTTGTTCTGGGGAAACAATAGATTACTCGCAAAAAACCCGGCTCATTCGGTCCGGCTATACTACTTTGCACTTAAAGTAGTTCGGCGAGGGGGGGGGGGGGGGGGGTGGGGATTGGCCTAAGGGGGGTTGGGGTGCGCAGTCATAAGTCTCATATATGGAAAAAGCATAGTTTTTGAAGATTCCTTAATAAGGAATGACCCAGTTTTTTGCCGGGTGGGGGGTGGGGGGAGGTGTGCGTGCACCCCTGTGTACCCCCCTGCAGTACAGTGAAATGCGCAAAGTACCCACTTTCTCCCTTGACAAGCACAAGTATCTCCCTTGGTGTCAAGTACTTAGAGGCGTATTCGAGGGGGTGGTTCAATAAGTCCTTCAGGTTCCCAGTCTCGTCTGATAAGTCTACTATATCTATCAGGAAAGCAAATAGACATATAAATATTATATCATGCCAGTTGAGAGCATAACTGCTGAATACCAGGGGGGGGGGGGGTCATTAACAATACACATAAAATGGGGGTACTGTGGTCTCCTTAGCATCAGATACTTTTGAGCTGCATTCCTTGACGATCACCCCTATTTGTCTATACATAGTGTGTGTATAGGTGGGGTAGAAGGTGAGGTAGAAGGGGGTAATGTTGGGGGGGAGGGGGTTACTGACCATCCTCTTCACAGTCGCATCGTTCCTTAATATTATTCAGTAGTAAACAACTTCTGCAGTCCGGGTTGAAAAGTTCCTTCCTGTCATCTAAAAAAAACAAATAAATAAAAAACAACAACAAAAAAAATCGTTCATTCATGTGAATGATACAACATAACTCAATGTGCTATTGGTCGCGGTTTAATTATTGATTTTTAATTACTAAACTATCCCTATTCTTTTCTTTAGAAAAACCACAATTTTTTGCCAATGCTTTCCAAATTATCACTATATTTTGAAGATTTGTGGATTTAATTATTTGTTTGAATGGCCCTAAAGCGCCGTAGCAAAAAAAAAAAGATTACTAAAGGAAATATTATATCACAGTGAAAACAAAATGAATTAAGGGGCATTTGAAATTTAATGCAGCTATTACACTATAATAAAAAGTGTTATAGTGAGACATGCGCTATCGTGGCCCCCATAAAAGAATGTAATAAAGTTACAAGCAATAATAGCAATAGTAAGCGATAATCACATAGGAGGAATGGAGTTCTAAATTAACTCCGTACAAATTTAGTCTGCCAAGCTAGTATTGTTTTCAAAAGTTTTTCTAAATATGGAGTGGTTGGGCCTTATATACCTATTTCACAAACTCCACTTCCTAAGCAAACTTATAACATTCGGCACCTTGGAATAAGTAAAAAGGAATGCGCTTATTAAAGAAGCGCGACTACATTTACTTGGTATTAATGGAAAAAATAATAAATAGCTCCACTTTTTTAGATCAGAACCTATCCATCTACGAAGAAGTAGTAGACATGAAAAAAGATTGTCATGGTAACGCCCAATTTTTAATATTTTTTTGTTCTTCTAAACATTTGTTTTTTTAAGAATAAATAACAACTCTAGAAGAGTAGTTTTCAGCTTAGATAATTAGAATTTGTTTTGGTTGATTTGTAGTGCAGAAGCGATAATGCTCTCTGATAAAGCTCTCTGAAAGCCTGAAGTCATTTTGCAAAATTCAGCGACGAATGAATTACTGTCAAAACCTGACAGTATTGAGACAAATAAGGATTCTAAAACACGATGAGAAATGTCACCACTCTGTTTGCTTTCTCTCGGTGACTTATTTGCATACGCGCTTTTGAAATAATAAAAAAAGACGATTTGATGTGTTTTCCTGAAGCAGTTTACCCGCGCTTCCGGAATACAACGGTGCATAATTCTTTGCCAAGTAAAAAAGAACACTCTTTGTACATTTAAATCTGTATACAGTCAGGAAAGCAAACGACCTTCGAATATTTTTTAGTAACCACTATATTATTTTACACATTTTCTTTTTTTTTTCTATGAAGAGATAGACGATGTTCGATCATAGACGATGTTCGATATTATCTGATTTAAAGACCCATCAATGCTTTGAAGTTCAAACGTTTTGCATTACAGATTGCGGAAGAGCGTATTAAAAAACACGCGAAATAGCTTCAATTCCCATTTTTAAGTGTTTCGCTATCGGTTAATCTATACCCTTTTAAATTAGTATTTTTGTACTCCTAACATTGCCCTCTAAATAATTCAATAGTATACATATAACTCGTAAAACTTGTGGATTTTTAATTAAAAGATTTCAGTGATTTCCCTTACGAATCTTCACTTTTTGTAAAAGGTTTGAATTCCAATGAATTAATTCCCCCTTTACCGAAGATTTTCTTACCTGCATATCTAACGGTTATAAACATCATTCTTTTCTAAATTTGGGAACTTGGGAACAGGACTTGGTTTGATTTCCCAAAATTGGTTTAAGGTCAGCTCCTTTTCAAATTAGCTTTTTTGATGTGTAGCTCCAGGCATCATGCGGAGTTTCGGACAGATTTAGCGTTATTCGTTGAGTTTCGTTCGCATAGAAACTTATGCTATTGTTTGATGCACCTGCGGCAATAACCAACCACGTCCCCAGGGTCTTCTGGGTAATTTTCAATATGGCGTCTAGCGGACCAGGACTCTGGCGGAAGCTGGCCCATGGCATTTCCACAAGTAGACTAGAATACTTACCGAATTTGATAAGGCCGACAGATTCTCCTAGCTCTAGTATAAACTTTTACTTCGTAATGCGTCCACAGTTGCATATCCATACCTATTTCTACAGCTATTTCAGTCAAAGCTGACTATGAGAAGACTGACAATGAGAAAATGGAAAATGATGATTGCCTAACACCACAACACAGTAGCGGATCTAGGGGGGAGGGGAGGGTTTAGGGGGTTTAGGGGGTTTAGGCCACCTCTTAAGTGGCCAGAAAGCCATATGTAACAAAAAAGTATCATTTCCTCCCCCTTTGTCACTGATCCAAACCACCACCCCCCCTTTAACGAAAAGCAATATCCGCCTCTGTTACAAATAAAACTAGTTTTTTTTCGGCTATGACATCACGTGCAGCTAATCTAAGTTTCCAGTGAAGCCCATTAAGTGAATGAACACATTTTTTAAACAACACCATTCACCTACCAGTAGTCTTATAGCTCGAGGTTGTTATTTTTTCCTGTTTAAAATTATAAATGAAATGAGCAATTAATTACAATAAAAATAATATTTTCTGTATATTACTTTATAATTACATCATGTGTTACAATATGTAAGATAAATACACATATTACTATATTATGCTATTAATGTATGCGTTACGCTATGTAAGTATTACTGGCAGGTCCCCTCTAACTCGTGTGCGTGGTACCTTGGAAATTATTTCTGTTCAGCTAAGCGCAGCGTAAGAGAACAGAAAGGATTATTTATCACAACCGCTGGCTGGTGTGTGACGTCACGGACTCCGACGTATTTGCACACAATGGTGGTATAAAGGAGCAAAAAATGACAAAGTTCAAATTGTAAGGTTGTGTTAGCTTATATTTGCTTGATTTTTTGCATAGATGTTCCTTGTGTAATATAAAACAAAATGAGCTTTAGTATTTTTTTTTTGTAGATAATCCGTTCTTGAGATATTGCAAAATGTAAGACTCTTGATTTGTCTGAAATTGCCCAATTTGGGCGAACTTGCTGCTTTTTTCAGGATCTATGGCAACTTTGCTCAACCATATCTCAAGAACCGATCATCTACCAAAAAATACTAAAGCTTATTTTGTTTTATTTTATGAAAGGAACGTCTTGGCAAAATATATTCAAAATGTAAGCTAACACAACCTTACAATGACAGTGCTGAATAACGTATGGGCATGCGCGTGCTCTGGCGAAAACAAGCACAATCGTAGTGTTGAATCGTTCGAGAAAAGGCTGACGAAAGGCTGACTTCAGTCGCTGATTTGACTAACTGTACAGCATTAAAACCATACTGTACAAAAGATGACAGATTTGTGTGATAATGAGGGAGTCATAAAGAAAATTATAGCCTTAGGTTTGGTGTAGTTTTCTTAGCATTCGCCAAAATGTGACAGTTCGCCGGTAAAAAGCCGCCATTTCAAAACAAAAATGCTGGTTTAACCGCGCGGTACTGGAACTAGTCTTGCGTTTTTCAGCACTGGCAAGGTAAGGCTGTTTTGTTTTGTTTTCGCTCCCCACGGCTTCGCGGATAGCTGATAGAGAAAATATATTTAATTTATTTAATATATACAATTTTGGTTTGTTTTTATTTTAGAATTGAAATATCTTATCACCTTGGGAAATAATCATTATCATTATAAAGATTATTCGATTTGTGGTATTGAATGTCAAATGTTTGTCTAAATAAATAACTAAATATCGAGCAATAGTCAAGGTAGCCCACCAGTGGGCTTTGATAGTTTTTTTCCTTCACGAAAACCCCGAAAACACGGAGTTCGCATACCACTTTGAGTTTTCGGGATTTAGCCTACAGGTAGGAAGCACGGGTGGCCTAGTGTGTTAGCCCGTCGGCCTCTCACCGCTGTGGGCCAGGTTTGAATCCTGGCTTTGACTGGGGATTTTTCCGGGTTCATGCCTTGATTCGAATTTGTGTCACAAGTGAGTTGAAGTTATTCTCCCTTGTTTCCAGTCTTCTCGGATAAGGACACTAAACCAGAAGTCCCGTCTCTTCAAGCTGCATTACACTAACCTGAACCGAAGGGACGCAGAAGAACCACTGAGGACGCAATAAACCCTCTGGCACTGACCACCCTCAGTAACAGGGCTTACTAACAATACACACACGGGGCACTTGATGTGGAGCCCTAGCTTTGTTGTGCCTTCCGCACCAGTATAGCTGGTGGAAGTTAGTACATAGGCTATAGTTTAGGGCACATAACGGATCTGTTCCGCAGCCAAAATATCTGTTTGCTGGCTGGGGGAAGATCTAAGACCCCTCGGTTGCTGTGGAAAAAAATCGTATAGATTGTTTCTGCTGGCACAAATGTGGTTGTGCTAGAAATATTTTTTGTGGCACTGGATTGGTTGCTGGGGAAAAATGTCTAATCTTTTGCTAGCTGTGAAAAATGAAGGGTCTTGTCTGGGAAAAAGGAACAAACATTTTTCTCCAGCAACTTTTAAAATTGATATTTTCGACATCAGAGCATATCCAACGACGAAATATGCGATTTAAACGTGTTTTGGGAATAGTGTAAGAATATGCACGCCTAAACATTCCATTTTGTCTCGAATAGGCACATGATTAGATCACATACATTTCGGAATATTCAGTTTACCTTTCTTGTTTCTGAGCACAAGAGATATATGCACGTGCGCGGCTGAGGACTGGATAATAAAAAACTAAAGGGTGCAATACATTATGTTGTGCATGATGACGAGACTACCACACGATTATAGCAACACGCTAAGATGCAAGCGGTTAAAAGGCCCCGCCTTTTTTTATTTGCATCACAGCGATCTGTGCGTGGCGTAACCGACAAAGAAAGTCCTGGGATCCTAGTTATTGCCCCCCATCAATGCCTAATTTTTCTGGGGTGGGGGGGGGGGGGGTATCGGGGGGGGGGGGAGGTGGAAGTTTTCTGATAACAATCTGACCATCCCCGAAAGAACAAAAAGGTTTTTTTTGCCTTTGCAGTATCTCCACGGGACGTTTATTGTCGGATTTGGCTACAAATACAAGTCTGACTGATGGATTAAGACATACCAGAGTCATCTCGCTTATGCTTTATAGTTTTGTCTACAAATTGCACGTCTGTTGAGAACCGAAAGTGGACTTTCGGCCGTTGTGGGGGGGTGGGGGGAGGGTGCGTTCGCACACCCTGCACCCCCCTGGATACGGGCCTGGTACCTCAGGTTCCTTTGTGTTGTACAGTTCGCTCGATAACGGTGCTGTGGCCGAAATCTTCAGCTTAGCCGTAAAGCTTTAGGTGCCATCTCTTCTCTCGTTTTATCTGATCGGAGGAGGTTCGATCCTCTGACAATTGGCTATACCTTTTTTGTTATCACTTCTTTTACTGCTTTATCATTTTTTTACTTTTCTTTTACTTCATTTTTTGTTACATTTTTTTACAATTCTGTTCTCGGTTATATTCCATGCGCTAAAGAG
Organism: Nematostella vectensis; assembly: GCF_932526225.1. NCBI lineage: Eukaryota > Metazoa > Cnidaria > Anthozoa > Actiniaria > Edwardsiidae > Nematostella > Nematostella vectensis. The sequence continues at coordinate 11,483,978 of NC_064038.1, forward strand.
GATTTACTGACGGGTCTGTTTAGGAATAGAAATTATTTAAACCGAGAAGACCGGCCCTTTCTCGCCCCTTGCTTCCAACCCTACGCGGCTGGTTCGATTACCCCTCTAAAGCTATCCGTGGTTTTAAAATAATCGAAACAATCCTTTTTCTATCTTTGGACCCACATAAAATGTGACAAAAATGTTGTTTACTTGTTGTTTACTCGTGCACTAATTTGAAAACAAAGCTAAAAAACACACACAAAAAAACACTAAACTTGCCTAGTAAAATTTCAACAGGCGTTCCTTTCTTCACAAACTCTAGAGACTGGAACGAGCTCAAAACAAAATGGCGGGCAACATGTCTTTGACATTCTTATAAAACTATTTCGATCTTTTCGTTAGTTTCTGGCTTCTAGGGCCCCAATTTTTTAAAACCTAGATATGAAGGACTGCAGCAACCGTTGATGAACAGTTTTGTAAATAGATCTTTCATATATACCTGTGATTGTGTCGATAGAATTGGACTATAAAACTTCATCTTTCTTAGCAAAAAAACTACAAAACTCTACTATGGAAATAGTTCACCAAAATTCACTCGCTGTTTCTATTTACCGTTTCCAGAAACTCAAATGGAAATACAAAATGCGTCGGAAGTTGTAAAAATACAAGCAGAGAAGAATCAATTGAAGAAAATCATCGAAGGACTGAACTCACAATTGAAAAACATCTCTGATGAGTTGGAAGGGACGAAAAAAAGATTGAAGAAAGCTGAGTATGAAAGAGATAGTGCACAAAGCTATGTGACAAACTTGAAGCAAGAAATAGCTACTCTTAACAAGGAGCTGCACGTGGAAAGACAAAAACGGAAGGAGGAACTGCAGTCAAAGATAGTCTCTTCTAAAGGTTAGTCTATGCAACCTATGAATTAATATCAATCAATGGAGACTTAACATTGAACAGTATTTGTCATAAAATAAATACCCAGGCAGCCCCCCTCCTCCCCCCAAGCAATCACAGAGATGCCAACCCCAAAAGTTGGAAATGCGGGAGATTTTTTGGAGCTACGTAACCAGTTTACAGATCAACACATCTTTTAATTTGTCTGAAAATGCATCAATGGCTGTGCATTTCTAGCCACGAAAAAGTAAAAAAGAAATACCTATCTACTGGAAGTAGTGAAACATGTATTTTAACTATTTAGTCAAATTAATGTGAAAATGTTTGAGATTCCATTAGGCCCTGGCAGCCTGCGGAAGCGCCAGCTATTTTCCACCAAGCGGCGGCTACTTTTTAAAAAAAGTCGATTGAAGTTTTATTTGAGCTAAAAAGATAAAATAACCTTCACCCCCTTCTTATCAATCTCCACCGCCTACTCTGTAAGTTGATGAAAGCCCTGTTAGGGTATATGTTGTGTTGTTTTTATTGTGGATTTTATTTTTACTTTCTTTTCCCTAACTTTCTTATCATTTCTTTATATGTTATATTTTGTGTGTTTTATTTTTTTTTCTCACAGAATTACATTTCTCGGAACCAACTCAGATAAGCACAAGTCATGAACAGGGAAATCAAGTGAGTTTGATCTAAATGTATCCTTTTTCTTATTAAAGAAAAACTTGTTGGTTGAAAAATGATTTAAGTATTACAGTATTTCTATAAGTTTTGAAAACTCATTTGTGAAACTCATTTGCAACTGCTATGATAACGATCAAGGTTTGATAATGATATTTAATCTTTCAGATGAATAAAAAAGGTTGGTAAAGTCATAGTAGGGTGATGGATAGTCATAGTAGGGTGGAATTTTGGATGCTGAAATTTAGATTGTGCAAACTGTCTTAAAAATGTAGCCAAATTTTCAGCAACAATACCTGGAATGTTGGATTGAGAACAATAGACACATTTTTTGTGAGAATTTGGTTGTCATTACTTCCTGTATTACCACTGTATGATACATTAACTACTAACTTTTTGGGATATGATTTTAGGACTTGAAGTCTGCCCTTGCCGAAGCTGCATCAGCTGCGATGACTAAAAGTGGTTTTGTGTTTGATGAGAGGACTGGTTTATATTACGACTGGAACAGTGGGCTGTACTATAATCCAGTGAGTAACAATGTTAAATTTGTGTTTGATGAGAGGACTGGTTTATATTACGACTGGAACAGTGGGCTGTACTATAACCCAGTGAGTAACAATGTTAAATTTGTGTTTGGAAAACATAAACATTGATCTGTCACTTAAATAATTTGTTGAAGCAACTAAAATTTTAGAAAATGCAATGTTATTCTAAAGGTGGACAATACTTAAGATGGCGGCCTACAATTGTGAAAAGAGCAAAACTGCTCAGTTTAAATTGCTCGCAGAACTCTTATTCTAATAGATATTCAACATTTATTAATAGATCCTTGCTTTATTAGATTAGGTTAAATTAACAACTCTTCCAAGTCAAATTTAAGAGTTTTACATAAGTTTAGATGAGGAAATATTTTTACTTTTAAATAAAGATCTCAAAATCTGCGGGATGTATTTTGTTTGTAAATTCACAGTTGAATAGTGTACTTATCAATACTCTAACACACGAAAATTTGGCTAAAAACCGACCTTGCAAACTTCAAAATTGATTCATCTTTGTTTCTATGCTATAACTGTAAGCAGTATCCCATGTAAGTTTTCATAAATGAAATGAAGTTGTTGTAGCCTGCTAGTGTGTGGGCCGAGCGAAAAGTTTGTTTGTGTGGGCAGTTTGTTGTGGACGCTTTAGGAGAAATCCTTTGTCCCTCTGACTAAAACCGTGCGCCACAGGGCTCCTGAACACTTGAAAGGCCAAAAGTCCGATTCAGCACAAAGAGAGCCTGTTTGCAGGCTAAAGTTGTTGCTGTTGTTTAACAGTATGTCCCCAACCATATAATCTTCTGTATCTCGTTTCCACAACAGAGGACATGTCTATACTACAACAACAATACAGGGACCTATTACACCTATAACGAATCAAGCAGGAGTTACGACTTTCACTCCCAAGTGGATATACAGGCTATTGCTAACACAGCACAGGAGAGCGTGGAGAAACAAAAAAGGAGGAAAGAAAAGAAAATCAAAGGACTAGCAATACAAGATGATGATGATGATGATGACAATGATGATGATAACGATGGGTATAGTAGTGGTGAAATTACAGACTCAGAAAGTGATACTAATGTTATCGGTGATGATGCTGCTGCAGATGGTGATGCCGTCTCTGACAATGAAATGCCACAGACTGTTGTTGCTCCTTGTATAAGGATGATTGTTACAAGCTCTTCTAAGCTCAAGACTGGTACTCTGTTTATTGTCCCTTGCACTGGGGGACATCTTGGAAGGTGTGTGAAGAAAATTGCATATATATGGTACAAAATACTGCAATTAATATCACCAGCACCCCTATTTTCAGGGTGTATCACCAGCACCCCTATTTTCAGGGTGTATCACCAGCACCCCTATTTTGGGGCTGCTGAGGGGTACAGATGAAGTAATTAATATCACCAGCACCCCTATTTTCAGGGTGTATCACCAGCACCCCTATTTTGGGGCTGCTGAGGGGTACAGATGAAGTAATTAATATCACCAGCACCCCTATTTTCAGGGTGTATCACCAGCACCCCTATTTTGAGGGTGTATCACCAGCACCCCTATTTTGGGGCTGCTGAGGGGTACAGATGAAGTAATTAATATCACTAGAACCCCTATTTTGAGGGTGTATTACCAACACTCCTGTTTTGGGTACAGTACAGCAATTACTCTAATACTAAATATGTACAGTATTTCTTGAGGGAGAGAGGGTGCAAATCTTAGAGTTGTCCTTTTCTTATTACGCAAATATATGCAAATATACTAATAAGCACTAATTGTTTATTAAATTGTGTTAAAAACGGCCTTCCACAGCTGTTATGCGTCTTATGCCAGATGAATGATGCTAATTTTTTCCACAAAATTATTTCATTAAAACGTGAATTATGTAGCAATAATGCGTATTGCAAAATCATTTTATAGTAAGTGTGAGCCAACTCATACGGAAAAACCAAAGAACTAGAAATTTATGATTATTTGCTAAAAGGGAAATTATGCATTTTTGCATGTAATAGCATTTTATGTTTTATTGTGCTCTTTAGGGAAAAAGACTCGAGCAATCTTGTTAGAATACCTGATCTGGAGGTCAGCAAGGTATGTACACATTGCACAGATGAAACCATTGTGATAAACACTGGGCAAGACATTCTCTTTAACAAGCAATTCCACAGGGATCCTGCCTTAAGGACATTTGCTTAAGGGCCAGGTTCCAGTATAAATGGCGATCCACACACACTTACAGGGGTCTCAGTTGTTATTGTGTCACTGTAATGATTACAAATATTTATGTGATTTTTTTTTATTTCAGCATCACTGTCGCATACAGTATGATCAGGAGCGACGACAGTACTTCATTCAAGATTTAGGCAGTAGGAATGGCTCCTTTCTAAATGACGCTAGGCTTTCCCAGGTAGATGATCAATAACAGTCTACAGTATGGTACGGGGTTGTTCCTAAAGTCATGGCTAGCAGCAAATCTTTCTGGCAATGTGATAAGTGAATACACAGTCATGAAGTTTTATAATTAGCAAGCCCAATTTCTTAGCAAAGTGACAGACAAATTAAAGCAAAATTAAAATCCATTAACTACCCAGCATTTTTTTTAGAAATTGGAATATTCCTGGACCCTCCTCTGTGTCCATTGGTACCTCCACTCAGAAATAATCCTGTGAGCACCCCTGTGTTTATTTAGTAGAGAAAGTGCTGACACATTGTTTTTCTTCAAAGAGCAAAGATACGAGTGAGTTGCATGTGTTAACCCATGGGGACAGGTTAAGTGTAGGCGGGACCAGGTTGTTGCTCCACATCCATCCAGGCATGGAGACTTGTGACGAGTGTGAACCGGGACAAGTGCAAGCACTGGATATGACATCAGCTAATCAGGGTGAACAAAGTTATTTTAGTTTAATAAAGGTTTTATCTGCACATTTGCTCTCATAGCCAAATCCCCTTGCCATAAAAGCTCAGTGGCATGTGCTCTGTCTTCTAGTCAGAGGACCAACTTACAGTGACGACCGAAATTATTGCAACATTTTCTGCCGCAAAACCAAGATATTTCCAAGATATTTCCGCAAAACACGGTTCTGCGTCGGCGTTTCCTAAAAGATGTGATAAAGCTAGCTAAGATGTGCTGTACAAGCACTAGACTTTCCATTATATTTTAGTTGTTTCTGAGTAAAAGGCTGATTGATATCTGTAAGCAAGGCTAAAAAGTGTTCTGATTTTTTTATGGTAGTCATCCAAATGGCAAATACCTCAGATGCAAGAAAGAAGCAACTTAAATTATTAAAGAAAGCATATGGACTTGATGTAAGTTGTTGCGAATAAACTGTAGTTACTATTATCATGTTATTGTTAAAGAGGTGATTAAGAACAAAGTTATACCTGCTTAGAGTTGATTGATCATTCCAAATAACTTGTTTGAAAGGGCTTTTTTTATTGCAGAAAGATGCTTTTTGTGAGCCAGGTGATGTGATGAATAAGAAGAAATATAAAGATCGAGCCGACATAAGGTAAGAAAATCATGTCACTAAGTCCCATTACCTATACTTGTATTTATAAGCTGTCAACTCGCACAAATAGGTTCTCTGACTTTGTAACGGTCAAGTTTCAGATATGTCGATAGTTTATGAGGAATATATACAATTGTAATTTTTCTTGTATCTATAAGTAGTGTTGTTGTACATGTCTAGCCTACAATTCAGTCTTTAAGGGCTGAGAAATAAACCATATGTATATCCATACTGTTGTTACCACAACAAAACATTGCTAATGATTTTATTCATACATCATGTATGTGAGTTTCTGACCACCAGAAAAGAAAGACTTCATACAGAATCATACATCTGCAGGGTCCTCCATGTTGTGTCATTACTTACAACTCTATATGTCACTCATTTACCAAGCATACCATCTACTCTATATGTCACTAATTTACCAAGCATACCATCTACTCTATGTGTCACTCTTTTACCAAGCATACTTGCTTTTTCAACAGGAGAGTAAAAGTTGGGAGTGATGCCCCAAATCAACCAGACGCCATCCCATCTTCTGTTCACAGGTAATGCCTATCATCTCTTTTCAATTCATACTCCAGCAGACCTGATTCAAAGGTCTTCAATGCACCCTATTTTGCTAACTGGCTGGTATAGCCATATTCAGAAAAAAAAACTAAAAGCCAGTAAAAAAAACTTTTTTATATTCTTAAAACTTAAAAAAAAGTTTTTTTTTCCATAACAGAGGGCGAAAAGAGAATACAGCCCACGCATGAATGCTTAGAACCAATCAGGAAAACACATCACATTGAGCAGCGTACCTGGGCCATTTTTGCTTGTTAATCCCGCTACCCATAATTCAATATCGAGAGGAGGGGAGGGAAAACATTGATTGCCACAGGGGTCTTGGGTTAAATTTCCTGTTACTAAGAGCATGCACCATTCCAGTTGAGTACAGTATCTAAAGCTTCATTTTGTGTGAAAAGATCTCGGCATTATTGTGTTTATTTATGGTGTTAAAAAAATTGTCCGGAAAGCTGGTTAAGCCTGGGCTTAACTGGCTTAAAGACAGATACACCCCTGACATTAAAAATCCTTTATGCCTTATTTGCAGACCAATCAATGCAGACAACAAAGGCAGGAAACTGTTGGAGAAGATGGGCTGGAAGACTGGGGAAGGGCTCGGCAAGGAGAAATCTGGAAGAGTTGAACCGGTATGTCTCTCACGCTCAGTCACTGTGGTTTTCAATATTTTGCAAATAGCTAGACTACAGAATTGAGGTCACCCTTTAAAGCCACATTGTTACCAGTTTACTTCTGGAGGTCGGATGGAATCCTCAACCGTTAAAAGACAAAAGAATCTATCAGAATCCGAGATATTTAACAGGCCATCCGCTCTAAATTATCAATCACATCCTTGAAGAAACTTCCAATAGACACACTGCTTTCAATATTTTGAAATATGGTGCTAATGCAGCTTTAAAACTAATTTGCATGGCATGGAGTCGCATTGGGCCCTGTATTCTCTAGATGCTCCCTGCGAATTTCCAACTGTTTAACCACTTTCTGGCTTCTGTCAATCAAACTGACAAAATTTCAAGTTTTCCCTTTCAACCAGACCAAAAAAAGGGGAATTCTGGAGCTTAAATTCCTTTTTTTTTGCTGCATCTTAGAGTACATACTTGGATCTGATATGCTTAGAAGACAATATGTCTTCAAAAATACTGTCTCCCTGATAATGATAATGGCAAACTCCAGTTCATAGCCACAGCAGGTTGATAACATTGTACCACTCACAATCAATAAAAAATGTTTGACCAAGAGCCATAGCGCGTTTGATAGTATAGATAATTATTTTCTTTTCAGGTTATGGCAAGTGTGAGGGAAAACAAACGAGGTCTTGGTGGCGGGGTGAAACGTTCTCTAGATGAAGCACACCTATCTTCTTATAGTGGAAGCTTTCTGCGTGCAAAGACTAGGGAACGTTTTAAGAAAATTGCTGTATCTACTGTGACTAATGGGATAAGTGACAAGAAAGAGATTTCAATTGGGAAAGATGTAGATATGTTTGCTGAATAGGAGTTGCTCATCTTGTAAATAAATGCTCCAGAACGGTCATCAGTACAAATGCGACATTACCTATGTTTACATGGCAGTGCAGAATAGTAATCATTTACAGGCACAGATCCAGGAAAAACTCTATTTACAAGAAAATAAGCACTAAACCCTTTCTCCTCAATCAACAGAATGAGGACATACAGCTTATGCTTAACGTACTAACTCTATTAATTCTGACCTGTTTACATATATACAGGTGTAAATTGGTCTGGATTCATGCCTGATTTGGGAAATATCATAAGGGCTTATGAGATTTTGGGTAAAGGGGGTGGTTGACTAAAATCCTCCAGCCTCTTGTCTGCATAGTTACCTAGTGGAAAATGCCTAACCACTGGGTTGGTGAATTCCTGGTTACTGTCTGTGTGGCACTCTTATTTTCAAATGCTAGTTACATGCAGTTCCACATGAGTGGAACATATTGGCATGACATGAGGTAAAAAAAAAATTTCTTGTGTTTTAAAAAGGATATGTTAAAAAGAAAATGTCATATCATTATGTGGCAGGTGTACACCATACTTAATGTTATATAAAGTATATTTACATGTTAACAAAAAATAAAAACTTGTTTTCAATAAAACCAAAGCTATCAAGTCAACTGTGCGTACTGTGATTGTGTACTGTGATCTGGTAGTGCTGGAATTGTGGTTATTAACAGAGCTGGCTGCTCCAATAAGGTGGTTGCTCATGAAAGCTTAGAATTACAAAGAATTTGTGTGCCTTAAAATCAGTGATTCGTGATAGTGGTCATTATCAGAACTGGCTTTTAGAGTGGTCCATAAGAGAGCTTTCACTGTACTTTAAATACTGTACCACAACTCTTCACAATACAAAAATATACATCTGTTTCAAATAAGGTTGTACTTAGTCTGCTTCAGGGATTGCAGAAACAATTTTAAAGTAGTAGGGCAAAATATTTGGCCAAGACAAACATATATCTGGAGCCCTAAAAAAATCTGGAACCCTGAAAAAAAATCAACCCAAGCCAAAAAGTGGTAGGGCTTTAGCATTACCAGCTAGCATAGCATTACCAGCCCCTCCCTCTCCGCGGTCCCTGTGCTTAGCAGCCATGCTAAGTAACACATGAGAATCTAATTGCCATAACCCACTATGCCTCATGGGTAAAATGAATAAGCAAAGAGATGTTATTGAAATGCATCCATGTTCCCAAATTAGTATTGTTATTGTTTTGTGCCTCCAAGCATGTCTGTGTGATCTTTTACTAATGACTGTTCATCATTTGCGTGAATTCTGAGGTTTAAGCTTGTTCAGTCTTTCTGCAGATGTTTGTTCTTTGTACATATGTTTGTCCTAACAGGGCTGTTTTGGGCATCAATATACTACCCATGTGGAGGTATATGATTGACAATACATATGATATGGTAAGATACATAGACATCAGGCCTGTTCCCAGGATTGACCGAGTTGAGTGCGCAGTCATAGGTATCGTATGGAAAAAGAATAGTATTTGAAGATTCCTTAATAAGAAATGACCCACTTTTTGTTCGCCAAGGGAGCGGGGGGGAGCACAGCCACGCACCCTGCCCACCCCCTTGTGTAGGCGCCTGGACATTAAGATAATAAGGGGAGAGCACAGCCAAGCTTTAACTGTTCATTTCCTTGCCCCCCCCCCCCCCCCCCGAATTCTACCTACCATATTGAAACATAGGTAAATATGTAAATGTATGACAGAGAATTTGATAGATAAAGCCTAACTAAAACATAGCATCCTTTGTTTCTGGTATCAGGAAGTATATCTTGACATCCCCTTTATCTGTTCTGACAATCTCTTCGTGCTTTGCCAGGAAACAAGCTGCGATGCCATATGTAAGCGTAGGGATGCCGAGATTCATTACTTTAAGTGCAGTAAATACCCTATTTTCCATAGACAAGTCCTGGCGTGGCCTTCTTGTGCAATGATATTTTATGAATGGAAAACATCCAGTGCGTAGGATTTGATAATTCACATCGTCGACTTCCCAGTTAAAGTGAGACAGGCCGTACTGGTCATTAATAACAAATTTGTATGGTACAAAATATGAAGTCCAGGTAGGGTGGGATCTTTGTCTCAAGTGTGTGGTCAGAACCTCGGATGAAGATGGTCTGTTCCTGTATCTTGGAAGTTTTCTCAGAAATTTGCTAATCTTGGAAATTGCGCGTTGATTTGTTTGAGAGATTGTCATACTTAGCGACGCATCATGAAAAGAGTAGATCTATACCTTTGCAAAAGAACCATATTTTTTCTCTCTCTAAGCAGTATTTTTCCCGCTCTGAGCAGTTCTATTTTTCTCCTTGGAGGGACGAGTGAATATCGATTCAGTTTGATACGTCGTTCACGTTTTTGATTAGTGAAGATAGGGTCGATCATCGTTCGCTATTTCGCCCCAGACCCTTTGTTATGGCGCTCGAAACCAGTCGCTACTTGCTTATTTCTAAAGCAATTTGTTTCTAAGGAATTGAGATTTCAAATGGACGACTTATCGCGATGAGCGGGAAACGAGTTGTGTTCCATGGTGCAAACGCGAGTCCGTGTTTAGAAGTTCAGGAGTCGGAGATTCCATCTATTAGCGAAGGGGAGATTTTAGGCACGCTTGTGACGGTCACCATTTGTGGATCCGACTTGCATACCGTGCGAGGGAAGAGAAAAGAGGCAACACCTAGGTATTATTTAAGAGAGAATATCCACTATTAATGAGAGCATTTTAAAAAAGGTACGAGGCCGGTTGTCCATTTTCGTTAGAGTTTTGTACACAAAATTATTTGACACTTATTGAGACCCAGGGAGGGGGGGTAGATTATTTCTTTAATAGGGGGACCCTGTGGTGGGACTCTAGGATTTCTCTAGGGATGGGGGGGGGGGGCACTTACCCACAGTGCCCCACCCCTGTTACAACCCTGTCAATAAACCAGAGGGGAGAGACTAAAGATAGAATCAAAGAGATGCAAATCTTTGTCTTTGCTTTACTGGATACTAAAAAACTCCAGGCGCAAACTATTGCACAACACCATAAAGCTAGTATGTGTTATGTTGCAGTGTGCTTGGGCATGAGGGTGTGGTGGAAGTTATCAGTCATAAAAGGAAAAATTCAAATTTAGTGCAGGGTGACCGAGTGACGTTTCATGTAGCAGACTGCTGCTACAGTTGTGAATTCTGTCTGGATGGACTGCACCAAAAGTGTAAAACCCTATTCAAGGTAAATAGCTATGGAATTCATCAGCATCATAATTATCTTTGAATCTCTGATGTCATCACTACTTTCTGCTCATCATCATAGTTGTCCTCTTCCTTCTCCTCCTCATCATTGCCATCATAAAGGTCACAATGATAATTACAATTCATTATCATTAGCACATTGTTATTATTCACCATTGTCACTATTGTTATCATCACCACCATCATTATCATCATCATAATCACAATTATTATCATGCAGCATATTTATCACTTTCATCATCAGTGTCATCATCATCATCATCGTTTTATCCATATTATGAAAAGAAGCATTCCGCGTTTAAAACGCACCCTAATTTTAATATTTACATGGGTAAGTATGGTATACTAACATCAAAATGATTATGATCACCAATACTAGCGATAATCATGTTCTTAATCTCTACCATCTTTATCATAATTCTCATCACCAACTGAGACACATTTATTGGTTTTATGTCATAGTATGGTCATGCGCTGTTGTGCAATGAAACAGGTTGGAATGGCTGCTATGCAACACATATTGTGTTGAGGAAGGGGACACATGTTGTCAAGATTCCTGAACACATCCCAAGCAAGGTTGCTGCCCCTCTTAATTGTGCCTTGGCAACTATGGTAGCTGCAGTAGATGAAATACATAAAAGAAGGACTGGTCAAAAAGAAACCACAAGGAAAAGAATGGCTTTGATTCAGGTAAATTTTTTATCTACTCTATAAATCCACAATGGAGTGAGTGGGGCAGTTTTTACAAAGCAACTTTCATCCTCGCCCCTTCTCCCCAGATTTTAATATTCTTAATTTTATTATTGTTATTAAAATATTTGTGCAATCTTTTTTATTAAGTCCTTGTGCTTTCTGACTGTTTCTCCAGGGGGCAGGGTTATTGGGTATATATGGCTGTGCCCTCCTTCATGAGGCTGGATACGACAAAGTCTATTGCTCAGACATCAGTTCAGAGAGACTCAAGATGGTCAGCAGATTTGCAGGCATCCCGTTGGGCCCAGGTATAACATGCCCAGAATTTTGGTCATGGTTATGGTCCAAGGCATCTGGACCCTACCTTGCTCATGCGCCTTTAAAAGGAATTATGTGAATTGATTGATTGAACCAGTTGACAATTGTTAGGAAATTGAAGGTTGAGTTTCTGTTTGTATGTGGATAAGAAAAGGTTAGATCCATGTCTATAGTCTAGTGACCCACTAACCTGGACTGAAAGTGTAGCCAAAGTTCTGTAGTATGGCGGGTAGCCCATGGATATTGTCTAGCACTAAAGTCAGCCCCTGTGTACAGGCTGCTAGCCCAGAGATAGTAAATTTGCCTATTTTAACCAAAGGACTCTAGTTCGGGTACACTTTCTCTGAAAGTGTAGCCAAAGTACTGTAGTATGGGTAGTCCAGAAATGGGTTTTGTAGTGAATTGTGTAGTGAAGTAAAAAATAAATCAGACAGTATTATTGTAGATATTTTTGTTTTCTATATTTGAAATAAATCCAATAATAAGATGTTTTCCATTTGACTTTCAGATCAAGAACATCTAGAAAAAAACTCTATTGATACTGTAATAGAGGTGAGAAATCTTTTCCTTTCTTTCTTATAATACACCAGCGTAAAAAATCGTTTGCATCGGACACCAGTACACCTTGGCCTTGATATGCGCCACAGGATTTCCAATATTTGAACACAAAACCTTCTGGCTTGCAGGTTGTGTGTGCCAGACACTAGATTCTGTGCAATTAAAATACAGCAAAAGCAGGCCGTTCTAATAGTTTTAACTTTTACCTCAACTATTACCTAAAAGAACTGAACTTGTGTTCCAGGTTTGTGGTGTTCGTCAGGTACTCAGTGAGGGGATTCGCGTCTTACGTCCAGGCGGTACTTATGTATTGGTTGGAATGGTTCATCCTGATAGTCGGCTTGACATGGTTACTGCAGAACAAATCATACGGAAGTGCCTTACTATAAAAGGTGGGTACCCTGTGATGTCTTATTAAAAGAGGTGGGTACCTAAGATGTCTTACTACAAGCACACTACAAATGATGTGTAGCCTGTGGTGTCTTACTTTGAGAGAGGGGTACCCTGTGGTGTGTAATTATAAGAGGTGGGTTTACGCTTCTGTGAGAAAATATTATTTTCCCTTATGTTTTTAGCATTAGCGCTTCGCCAGACAAAAAAAAAAAATCCGCTTGATTAACTACGCATGCAACCTAGTTATTCTACAGCTTGTCTGTAGTTTTTCTAATCATACCACCTTCTTATTCTTACAACTTGGCTGTATTTTTTTCTATCCAAACCCCCGGTCGCTGTTTAAAACAAAGCGTGTTCCTTTCCATAATTTGTGTTCAAGTTATAATGTTAATTCTACAGGTGTTCATAATTACGGCCCTCTTCATCTTGACCAAGCAGTCTCATTCATTGACCAAACTGCAAGCAAGTTCCCATATGCTGACCTGTTTAGTCCAACCTATAGACTAGAAAATATTACTTCAGCATTTGAACTGGCGGAAGAGCAGAAGTATTTTCGTGTTTTGATAGAACCTCGAGAACATATACCCTAGAATACGGAATGATAAAAAAAATATGTATAGGTGATGTAACAGAAAGATGTTTTAAAATTTTTATATTCTTCTTAATTTAAAATGGCCTAATAATTGAAGAATATGCTGATGGGATCATGCGCTTTCAGTATAGAAATAAATGCGTATCGAATCGTATGACTCTCGTCTTCTTGATTCTCTGTGTACTTGGCCACGGCTTAGTGATACATATACACTTTTTTACAAGAACCTTTTTTAGAACGTCCAGCCTGATATTTCACCAAATTTTAAGAAAATGCTATGAACATGCCGGGGTTCAGATAGCAGAAAAAAAATTATTTTTTAGTCCTGATGCGTTCTAAAATGCAGAATGAAATTGCGCTCATAGTAACAACCTTATGATTGCTATTGATTGTTAGTGTAATTCTCTTCCTAATAATTCATTGGGTTTTATATTCTTATATATACACTAAAATTTAAGAACATCGTTAAGAACATATTCAGCCTTAAAATATTCCCCAAATAAGACGTTCTTATAAAAAACAGTGTAATTTTTAAAAATGGCAAGATTAGCAAACGATTGTACTACAGTGGAACCTGGATTTTACGATACTCGATTTTTACGATGGCGTTTCTTTCTCCCTTCTCCCGGCGAAAATACAGTGAAATGTATGAGAAATTACCTCTCGATCTAACGATATTGGATACAACGATATTCTCGATTTTACGATACAAATCTGTTCTCCCAAGTATAATTTTGACCTCGGTACAACGATATCACTTTTCTATCGACAAAGAGAGAACATTACTCAAAACACCACACACGTACAGTGCAGTGTAAAGGTTAAAATTAACTCGACCTCGCTACAACGATATTTTCAGTGGATTTTTCTTGGATATCGTAAAATCGAGGACCTATTTCTAACGATACCTCGATTTTACGATACAAACTCCTGAGGCACATCGTTAAATCCATGTTCCACTGTACTTTTAATTAATTTCAGGGTTTATTAGTTTAGTTCTGAAATTATTAAAGGTTTTATAATTAAGAAAACCGTTATAAATAATATCTACTTATAAACGAAATAGCCTTCAGAATGCAAACTGACCGCCCCTGATTTATATAAATTACCTTAAACCAGCACTTGCCCCCTACCAATACCCCACAGCTAAGCCCACGACGCCCACAGCCCCACCTACTAGTACTAAAACTACCTCTCTGATGCCCCCCCTTACCCCTCCCCAAACCTGACATAAATTCCTACATCCCTAGAACGAGTAGTCATTTTCATCCATCCCACGAACGTACCTGTGACACAAGGAAGTCCTTCTGCCTAAGCTGTAATTTGGAGATGGTGTTTCGATCATTTATACATTGTATCGTCTGTTTTCTCAAATAAGCATATTTTTCTTCCGGTATCAGTGAAACGAACATGAGGGTACGCTCGGGTATGATGTAAGTCTATTTTTGTATCTTTACAATCGACATCCGGTCAAAAAGTAAACACCAGGAATGTTTTCAAAAGGGAGAGTCGAGAGGTGTGTCTTTCCGGGCATTTTGCCATTTAAATAAAATCAGTTTCTACTCATTGCATACGACTCATCATAGAACCGTCACGTTTGATCAAGTGATCGAGTGTTATAAGTTTTAATTATTATTATTTAACTGTTTAAAATGAAGGAGGCCAACTAGTTTTCTGAATCCTAGGAATATAACACCACCTACGTATTTACCCCCATGCTACGCAGTGACTTTGTTGCCCTCGTTTAGAAAGACAGTAATTCAAAGGACGGCTACGCAGGCCATACGCGTTCCGATCTTTTTACCATTGATTTCGCATGATCAACCATATTTGTGAAGGGCGAAGGCGCGTAAAGGTCACACAATAATATTGATCAGCGCGAAACTATTCCCAAAAAAGCATTTGTTATGACAATTTACCTCAATTCATACGAAATCTCAACTCATTCACACGAAGGTCACTCAGAAAATGGCAGTTTTCCCAGAATTAAAGTCAACAAGATATATGCATTGCTATTGTTGAACGTGCTTCCCTCCATCTAAGGCTATGTCACATGAGCGCCGTAGCGTCTTTACAGAATTCTACACGTCATAGTGAGGGGTTACCACTTTATGCATAGTGTCACGATCGTATACGTGTAATTTTCACTGCGACATAAACATTGCGTCATACAAAAGTTTAAGCGCTCGAAATTACCCATAATCTGTCATTTTTTTGGGACGTTACGAAATAAAATGGTAGTCGCCTATAAAAGGGAATCCATGAAGAAAAAATCCGTAGGTAGAATCGGGAATCTGATACCATACGTAAGCGAATTGAACGATTGGACGTGTTTATCCTCTACATGCCGGAAGTCAAAGCACACCCCTATACAATAGGGTCGATGACGTCATGGAAGGATATATACTGCGCTCAACTGTTTGACACATCAGACATTAGCCGTGGTTGAACGAGGAGGTGGTAGCGGGAAAGCCTAGCTCGTTCGGAAGCCTTTTTTAGAGATTTTTCGCTTGTGGCGTAGCTCAAAGATGGCCGAAGAAATAGCAGTTGTCTGTGATCTCGATAAAAAAACGGAGAATTCGCCGAAATTGTTGATTAACGGTGAGGAGTGCGCCGCTTGTTCCGATCATGACATCGCTGCGTCTTCAAACTCCGAGGAAGAGAATGACCAAAAATTGAGCTTCCGATCGAATAGTCCTTGCGATTCTCACTCGGAAAACGAGGCTAAGGGACACCACGGAGAGTTCCAACCTCCCAACGATGAGCTGAAAGCGAGAATCAAATCCCAAGTCGAGTTTTATCTTAGCGATGATAACCTGGCTCGCGATGCATTTTTGCTCAAACACGTTCGTCGCAACAAGGAAGGCTATGTCAACCTCAAGCTCATAACGTCCTTTAAAAAGGTCAAATCACTCACTAAGGACTACAGAGTTGTCGCTGAGTCATTGAAGGATTCTACTATGTTGAGTATGAACGACGAAAACACGAAAGTCAAGAGAAACGAGCCGCTAAGAGCTGAGTTGATGGACCGGAATCCGGGTCGAACTGTAGTAGCGACCAATATCGAAAACCCATCCTTCGAGCACGTAAGTGAAATGTTCTCAAAGTGTGGAGAGATTGTATTGATCAGGATTATTCGTGGGGGAAAGACCATACCGCCTGATTTGAAGGAATACGAATCGAAGTTTCCAGAGAATGAGACCTTCGCTGTAATCGAATTTGAGACCATGGCAGCGGCCGCACGTGCGTGCTCCGAACTGACACAAGATGGCGGCATTCGAGTCATAGAACTAGGGAAAGGAGCGAAGAAAAAAGACAAGAAACTAAGGTCTAGAGAGTTAGATAACGACTCAGTACCGGAATCAGACGAAGAACACGAAGAAAAAAAGAAAAAGAAAAGAAATCGAGGAAAAAAGAACAAAAACAAGAGATTGTCTGAATTAGCAGGTACTTCTGACGACAGTCATAACAGCTCATGCTCCGAATCTGACAGCTCAACTCACAACTCCTTCAGCAGTTGCAGACGCCGGTATCATAGCAACCCCGGACTGTCATCAAACTCCCACAACCGCACTGAGCCCCCAGGCATCAATGGCCAGTGGAGGTCACCGCAGAGTAGCCCAGAACCCCAGAGACGGCACTTTAACAGCCCTAGTCCAAACAAGGAGGCAAGTAGTAGTGCACCAAATAGTCCATGGTCCCAAAGACGCAAGACCACATCCTCTAAACCTGGTGGACACTCCCCATTGGTTGATAGAGAGCCAGTTAAACATCGCATGGTACAGTTGGAGGGTGTTGAACGGTTGCCACGGGGGCCTGATGGTACTAAAGGTTTTCATGGCTTTGGTAGGGGTCAACCTATGATTGCTGTAGCCTAATTTCCAGCATAAATTTGTATCATAGGGAATATTATTTTGGCATGATGTCATTTTGATTTTTTTAAGTAGTACCATTATCAAGGAATAATAGCATAGTTTAAATGGCACTCAAAGGGAGCTCTACTATTTCCAAAGAAAACATAGCAATTTAGAACTTTCCAAATTAACATATTCTCCCATTTTTCAGGGCTTCTGGAATTACGCGGAAAAAACTCAAAATTATGCGGGAATCTTGGCTAAATTATGCGCTACATTACGCCGAAAATCAATCATTACGCAGGATTTTGCAATACATGTTGTTTAAAAATCAAAATTTTGCAGGATTCTTTACTTAATTACGCGCTCAGTTACACGGAATATCAACTGTTGCGCCCAAACTACATTTTGTACCAAAAGAAAGCACAAAATAACTTGAAAAGGTTAATTTTTTTGCGCGAAAATATTTTAGGCGAGTTTTCATTGGCTTCTAGCCACCAGCCAATTAAAAAAGGTATTTTATTGTTAGTCCTAGGCCTTCGCGGTTTAGCAAAGAAATTCAGTTCGAAATATTGCACTCTTACCAAGAATATATCTCTTTTTTTACAAGAAATAGAGGTAAAAACCCTAAAAGAACACATCAACTGTGCACTTAATGTTTTGTCTTTCAAAATTTAGCCAAATTACACGGGATTATGCGGAAATTTGTGGTTTACGCGGATTACGCGAAGAAAGCCAAATTACGCGCTTCCTCACAAGAGCGTAATTCCAGAAGCCCTGATTTTTATGTCACCACCTCTGTGTAATTTGATGTAAAAAGCTAATGATAATTCAAAAGGCCTCTTGCATATAGACCTATTTTTTCAATCATTGAAACTAAAAAAAGAGGAATTATATTGGAACATAACTAAAGCAATACATTTATTAAGGATTGTTTGCCATATACTTCATGAAATCATCAGCTTTTCTAAGTTCCTCTGAACAAATTAAAACAATACAAGTGAACATTGTTGTATAATATATTCATCCAAACAGAAATGTTAATCATTTGAGAACACCTGGTTTACTTATTCCAAGTTATTATTTTAACAGCCTAGTCTGTTTATTTCATAATTCAAATAATTCGAAATTTTCAAGTTTACCTGTGTACATTTTTACATATTTAATATAGACTAGCAAGTGTGCTCTTTAGGGTTGCAGAAGAGAAGAATGTTAATACATTGAGTTATAAGTTATAGTTCTTCAGCTCTACAATCTACAGTTTTTTAAACTGAAAACAAAATATTTATATAGTGGTTAAAATTGTGTAGTAGGTTAAGATAATGATATATAAAACAAAAAAGTACATTTGTCCTTCAGCCTAAATAGTTTGCAATACAAGGCTTCCTTTAGAGTAAAAGCTACCTTAGTTTGTAGTTTTAACACACTGTGGCAAACATCCGACTAAATACAGTCTACATAGTGCTATAGTATACATAGTGCATATGATATATAGTTCATATATTTCTATAAAGATTTTGCTTTTATATTTACTTTAGCAAAAATTTGTCTTGACTGATTAAAAATTTTAAATGTTTCCAACATGCAACAAACATTTTTGTTAGCATAATTAGTTAGCTGCTACGGAGTTTGATTTTCCAAGTATATTTTATTTTGATAAAGAATAAAAATTAACAGGCATGTACCCTGGATAGGATGTGCAGAGGGGTGCGCAGTTAGGTATTGTATGAAGGATAGTATTTTTGATGATCCTTCAGTGAGAGATGACCCAGGTCTTGTCAGGCAAGGAAGGGTGTATATTCCCCCATGCCTAGCCCTTGTGGTTGAGGTTCTTTCATGTTGTGGGATGGTTCTTAGACTTAATAATTTTACAATGTTAGCTGAGCTATACTATCAACTGATTAATGAGTTACAAAGTGTCAGCTGAGCTATAAAAGAAAGTCGCTTATTAAGATTATATATAAGTTAAAGTTTGAGTAGTATACATATAATAGCCCCAAATTGGGACATTGCATAGAAAATACACTCACACATTTACTAAAGAACTCCAGCTATGAATTTTGTACTTCTTTTGGTATATCGTGAAACAAAGTAAGTACTTGAATTAGACTGTTTTTTATTGGCTTATATCTCGATTGAAGCTTTCATTTTGTGTGTGCTAATTGCTTTTTTATCCTGAACATTAGGTTTTTCTGGTACTTAGAATGTATGTAGCATTTTCTTTCTCTATACATGCATGCCTAGCTACTAATTCCTACTACAGTGTTGTATATACTTATATGAAAGTCTTGCAATAAATTTGAAATTTCAGTGTGATCTGTATGTTATTTTTTATTCTTTTCCTGGAGTACAGCTATGGAATTAGTAAAGATGCAACAGACATTTCTGCCTCAGCCCTAGTGGTACCCCTACCCTCTTACGAAATGCCCTTGAGTATCAAGCCGCAACATCATCATCCTGCATCATGCAAATTATTTGTCATATCACGCAAAAAGAAAAATTGCGTTCATTAAATCTGGGAACCCGTGCCTGTACCCCTGTTTCAGTATCGTGCCTCCCGCCCGCGTACATAAGGGATGAGCGCTCACCCTCCCCCCCCCCCCCCCTTGGCTCATGTCTTTTTAAGGAATCTTCAAATGGTATGCGTTTTCCACATGATACCCAGGGGCGTACGCAGCCTATAGGCCTGCAGTCACTGGACTGCAAAAAAAAAAAAATGGCGATCTTATTTGCATAACGACGGGAAAAAATCAAATCTTTACTCATTCATTTTTATGTACGTAGTTTTATATATATGATGAGGTAAAAACTATAATATTCTTAATCATGGTAGTCTACAGATGATTTCCAAACATATTGTTATGTCGTTCAGTGCCACGCGACGACTGTAGTCCTATTTCAGATCGAGGGTGACAGAGGATCGTGTAATATTCTCAAAAGTCTGACGCATTGACGCCAATTTCAAACCCAAAAGCAGGAGCTATGAAATCTGCACGGGGATGCGGGATGAGGGGCCACGCCCTCATTCAGCTTCTGAATGCTATGACTGCAACTAGTTAAAATCTTGCGTACGCCCCTGATACCTATGGCTGCGCACCTCCTCCTCCCCCCCCCCCCCCCCCCCACCCCTCGGCCAATGATTGGTACGCGTCTGCGTGTGTATATTACTCATTGATAATTTAGAAATAAAAATAACTTTTGAAACTGCCTAAATGGAAATGTCTAAATGACCTGTTGACCTGTCAAAAAATGCATTACTAATATATTACAACTTGCAATATTAAACCGGTTTTAATTGCGTCCGAGAAGACTGCTTGATGTCTTGAATGCCAATCTTTACTATCGATAATAATAGAAAAGAAAGTGGTGAATAAAACAGAGATGAAATATAATTGCCGTAAGTGTCAAAATCAGCAAAAAAAAGAAGAAAGCTTTGGAAAGCAGAGAAGGACGAAACTACTTTTTATTTTCTTTCTTCTCTCCGTCTTGTGTGATTTTCAAACGCTAGTGGAAGGCAGACTATAAAGGAAATTGGGACGCTCAGTTTTAAATTTTCCGCTGTTTTATTAAAGTACCACAAAGAAAGTCTCCTCTACCCCTTACCACTACTCGCGCACGCTCGCGCACCGCACCATCGTACCACCTAGCCTGCGAACAGACTCTCTTTGTGCTGAATCGGACTTTTAGCCTTTTGAGTGTTCAGGAGCCCGGTGGCGCGCGGTTTTAGTCGGAGGGGCAAAGGATTTCTCCTAAAGCGTCACCAACAAACTGCTCACACACAAACAAACTTTTCGCTTCGCGCGCCTGGACGTGCTTCGCACGCAGTCGAAATCCCCTCGCTATCGCGAAGCGTCCACAACAAACTGCCCAAACCCCAAACAAACAAACTTTTCGCTCGGCCCACACACTGGCGCCTGTGTGCAGGCTACGTTCCACCCTGACGGCCAGCTGGCGGTCTGGCCATTCGTCCAGTGGTTCCCAGTCCTCTACCAGACCGAGAGGAACAAAATCTTAGATATCCCGACATCCTTCGCTAGATGGCGAAAATGGCGGTCGCTTTCCAAAAGTGCGAGTTCTTGGCAAAATCGCTGATTTCCTTTCAAGAAAAGCCCCAGTATCCCGGGCTTGTAAATAGAGATGAAAATATCCAAATATAAGGGGAATATATTTAAAACTTTTATGGGGACCTTCAAGTCTCCACTTTTTATAACAGATATTACATGGCGATAGAAATATTTGTTTTGAACTGAGAGGAACCGAGAAACATTTGAATGACGTGAAAATGGCCTTCGGTTCGTTGAAGTTGAATTGGCTCGACCATTTCGACTCCGCCTGGGTCAGTGAGGATGCATTATCAGTTGTAACAAGAAAAGGAGTCGTGACTTTGTACGAGAAACTTTTGGCTAACAAGGAGGCAGTCTCTATTCCACAAGCACCTTTGCAACTTCGTGGACCACAATTACCTGAATTTGAGCGAGGTACAGCTACTGACTACGAGCAAGATCAATTCCTAAATGAGCTTCTTTCCAGCCAGCTTTCCCTGGCACGAATAATATGTTCTGATTCTCCGTTTTATTCTACTTTACGCCGACGCGTTGCTATCCTTCAAAGGATATACTGTGCATTATCTTCTAAGTTTCATAACAAGGGAAAGTCGTTCTATTCTGGAGTTAGCTTACATTCAAGAGGACAGCCAAAATCGAAGGAGAAAACAAGTGAGCCAAAATATGGTGCAGATATCCTTATTGAAATGGGCATTAAAACAGGGTTGTCGTTGATGTTTGCGCTTCTGCGTCAGTCGTGGAATAGTGGGCAGGGGGTGCTATGCAATGAGGTGCTGCAAACAGCTTCCTCCGTCCTAACAGCCCTCCCCCCACTCTCTCTCGCCAACGAGTCTAAGATGCCAGAGCTGGGCCTAGAGACCTTGGAACAAATCATGGAATTCCTCAAATCGGTTGTTTCAAGGCAGTCTGCAGCGGACGATACTGGCCGCCAACTGGCATCAGAACTGTTGCTGCGGCTCAGTGTTCACAGAGGGTCGTTACAGTGTCTCTTAGACTGGGTAGGAATGGCTGTGAGTGGGGTGGCCGGGACGGGCGAGGAAGGGTGTGGAGTGGCTGTCAAGTGTCTGCAGGACATTCAAGATGAGATGTTGAAATCTGCTGTAAGTATGAATTTTAAAAATAGAATAAAAAAGCCCAAACTGTCGCGATCTCGTACCAGAACAATGAATACAATACACCAAAAACTGGAAATCGACTCTGCCAAATTTTCGTCTTTAACAAGACTTCTTCAGGGCAGACTCAAGGCAGAGCCAAATTTTCTGCCAAATTTTCGTCTTTAATAAGACTTCTTCAGGGCAGACTCAAGGCAGAGTCTGCCCTGAAGAAGTCTTATTAAAGACGAAAATTTGGCAGAGTCGATTTCCAGTTTTTGGTGTATTATGAATTTTAAAAGGTGTACACATAGTCATGGCAACTTAGAAGAAAAGATACATAAAAATGACACAAGCTTTCTTTGGATTCCTTAGTCTTTGTTTTGTATTTATATTTAAAAAAAATTAGCATAAACTTTATGTGCTTCTAGAAGTATTTTATCTTTATTGTCAATATTACTTGTAGTAGTAGTAGCATAGAGAACAGAGTGCATTCAAATGTATATTGCAGTTCAAATACAGATTTAATTTGTTTTACAGGTAAAAGTTCAAATATTCAAAATTTTGGCAGAAGTTATTGAAATTACTTGCATTTATATTACAACTCTTTATTCTATACATTTTCTTCTAAAAATCATAATTTTATTTCGATTATAGTTAAAAATTATGGAACAAAATTAATTCTTAAAATACTGCCCACCCCTTGGAAAAAGTCTTGAAGCTTTTTACTCAGTGAATTAATAATGTTCTTTTAAGTAAGATTATTTGAACAACTGCCTAGATGACTCTGGAATGTTTATGCCATTGGTCAGTTTTGCTTCTGATGCTAATGTGCCATTTCACATTATCATCAAGTAAATTTTACTCCACACACAAAATCAATTACAATTGTCATTATGACAGGGCATTTTAGGCAACAGGTGGTTTCATAAGTATGGATAAGTTGCTACCACATCTATATACAGTACATTGCTAATTATATTTAGATGTTATATATTTCTTTAAAGTAACCATTTTTACATTTTAAATAATCCTTTTCTATTTTTAATACTGTATTTCCTTGCATTTTAGATTTAAAATGATGATTTGGTTAAAATATTCTTTTTTTTTTTAAATGATGACATTTTAAATTTTAACATAATCCAGCAAATTTTTTTGTGATTCTGAATTCAAAACACTGCCCAATGGGATAATAATACAAAAATAAACATAATTTTTAAATCCCAGCTTCTAATTTTGACAAAATCATAACAATTGTACTGTGTTACCCTTTCGACGCTAGAAAGTCACATGCGTTTTACAGGGTCAAAGTCCAACAAATCGTAAACAACCAGTGAAAGTTTAGACAAGTCAAGAAGCATGTGCTTCGTAGGAACAAAATGGGGACAACAAAGCATTGTGCTCATGGCACCTGTAGAAATGATTAGATTCCTGCAGTTACGAATGGCATAGGGGACCCTGGACGATTCTTCCATTTTTCCAGGGGAGAAAAGAAAAACAGAATGATAGAAAGAATGAATAAAGCGGTACAAACCCGGAGATTCATTATAGTGTGGCAAGGATATTTATATTTGAAGCTTGCATTTTGTCTGCAAAAGTGGCACCACAGAAGATGATCCTGATCATATACCTGCAGATGTCAGTAAATTATTATTTTTTGGTTTAATTAGTTCCCATCGTTCGACCTATGAAAATAACACTAGTGTCAGCCATCGGGAACTAATTCAACCAAAAATAAATATCTTACCATTCCTTAACTGTCATCTGCAGATATGAGTCAGGATATCTGTGGTGCCATTTTCGGCGACAAAATGCAAAATGCAATAAATATCTGCATCCTTTTTTCATATGGCTTTCGTATAAAAGTATTTTCGGCATTATAAATAGTTCTCCCTGCATAAAATATACTTAACGAAGGAAAACTACATGCACTGATCGTGTGTTTGACACTAAAAAATGTGCACAACGCTGTAAAGTTTCTTCCAGGCTGTACTGTAGATCCACAAAGTAACAAATAGTAATATAATGGAAATGTCCTAAGCTCTATTTACTGTATGTATGGTTAAAAGGAAGTTAAATCCTGAGGCATCAGATTGTGCTACACACACTAGCATGGCTATATTTGACAGTTTTAGGCCAATAAAGAAGAAGTAGAAGAAGTAGGTCAATAAGCAGAGGAGAAACATGCCATCTAATAAATGTCATTAGCTAAACAGCATGGCAAAGAAATGCTTAGTGCACATACAGTAGTAGTTTATGAAATGCTTAGTGCAAATAGTTATGAAGCTTGTGTCATTAAACAGTGAAACTGTTGAATAATCAGGACTTCTGGAATTACACGGTAAAATTGCTGGTGAAAAACTGTAATGCAGAAAATCAATGATTACGCGTTAAATTACGTGGGTTTGCACGATACATTAAAATTTTTGGGGTACTTTACTGAATTTACTCACTAAATGACAAGGAATATCAACTATTACGCCCAAACTACATTTTATACCGAAGGAAAGCACGAAATAACTTGAAAGATTTTATTTTCTGCGCGAAAATTTTTCATTGGCTCCTAGCCATCAGTCATTTAAAATTGGTATTCTTTTATTATTTAGTCCTTTGGTCTTTGCGGCTTAGCAAGAATGCCTAGTCATTTTATCTGTTGTTTTCGAAATTCAGTTTTAAATATCTAACTCTTATGAAGAGTCTTTTTTACAAGAAATAGAGGTAAAAACCCTAAAAAAACACATCAGCTGTGCAATTAAATGATTTGTCTTTCCAAATTACGTGTATGGATTACCCGGATTACGCGGATTACACAAAAAGGCAAATTACACGCTTCTGCACAAGCGCGTAATTCCAGAAGCCCTGAATAATGGGGTAACAAACAAAAAGTTCAGTAGGCTAGTTCCAGGCCTGACAGTTAATAACACAGGTTTACCTTAAAATGCCATGATTGCCTAGGTTTTGTAGACAAGATTAAAAATACTGTTTTTTGCTGCTTGTTGGCTTCTGTTGATAGAACATGGTTTGTTTAAACTAAAAGATCTGAGATAGCATGTAGTATTTTTGATAACCAAGATTTTGTAACACAAAGGTTTTTGGAAAAATGTGCCTGGCATGGTAGACAAGTTCTACCTGCAATTGTTGTATTCATGTTTCCTTCTAACTGTCTAAAATATAAGGTACTGCATATAATATTTGTTTTTTTAACTTGAATTCTTCTTTTGCAGAATAACTCTGGCTCCAGCCAGACACAAAAAGGGAGCAATGCTGAAGTTGTAGAACCTACCATCGTTTTTGAGCCCCTCCCATCTGATGTCACTCATCTCCCTCTGCATCAGTCTGCACTCTGTCTGCTTAGCCAGGTAGAAAAAAGCACTCTAGAAACTCATAAGCATATCAAAGCCGCATTGTCACCTGATTACTTTCGGAGGTCCAACGAAAACCTCAACCGACAAGAGGCAAAAGAATATATTAGAATCCGTGATTTTAATAAGGAGCCCTAATCCTTTTTTTATACGAAGTAAACATAAGTGAAGCAATCTTACTTTTGATGTTGATTCTTTCATTTGGCATTACAAAAATAATTTCTCCATTTTTTCCATACCCAAAACCATGCTTGTCATCCCAGAAGAAACCAGCATTCAGACCTTTTCGATTTGTGTGTAGCTGACGAGGAAGCTTGTTTTTGCGCAGATGTTGCTCACTTCAGCTATGATTTGACTGTCTTAAGCCTTTAAGCGATAAATTTTTTATTTAGTCAGCCCCTAGCACTCGAAACTGTGATGAATTTTCTAACCTGAAAACCTCCGGTTCTCTTTATAATGCCGTATAGTCGCTGGCTTGTCCTTTCTTTACGATAAAACAATTGGTTTGGAAAGCCTTTTTCACGGGAAGGAAAGCAACGTGAACACACAAGAGTTACAAGGTCGGTCGAAATATTCCTGGAAGGCAGTTAAATAAAATTAGAAATTATCATCTAAAAATGGAACATGGAACAGTACATTGTTGTGTTCTCAATTACTTTCCAGGTCTCAAAGCTTGCCGATCAGTATGCTAAGTGCACTGTGAAAAGTGGCATCACAGGTGAAGTCAGTTTCCATGGCAACAGTTTTGCAAGCAACGAGGAGGTCTATGTATGGGGAAGCAACAGTAGTCACCAGCTCGCCGAAGGCAGTATGGACAAAATCCTAGTCCCTAAACTGGCGACATCATTCGGAAGTGCACAACAGGTATATATATAGCACATGGCCATAAAGATTGTAATGGTGTTAGGATGGTGATGGTCATCAATGCTGATATCAAAAATTGTAGCAGCTAAAATAATAATTGTGGTCAAGATGTTGAATTTTATGCATGTTTATGGTAGAAATGTGATATCAGTGTTGATATTATACAGTATACAGGTGAGACTTAAATTTTATAATAATTATAGGTGTTTTTTTTTACCAATATTGCTTATTTTGTGACTTCAATTCTATGTTGCGACGCTTGCGACTATGGCCGCTTGCATGCAAGCATTTTATCCAGAGTTTTTTTGCTATATATGTTGTGTTGTGGCCCCAATCTTGTTTTGTTCTTGCTGCGCCAAAGCTGGTACGACCGCTAAGCATGTGAGAGAGGGGGAGGGGTCCCCCTTCATCATGTTTGTAACTTGTGCTGGCGAAAAAAACAGGATGTTGGCCACAACTCAGCACATGAAAACTCAGGGAAAACATATATAGCAAAAAAACATTATAAGAGTGAATTTAAGTTGTATACAGCACAATGCAGTGATGAACCGTTTCACTAGACCTGATACCTCACACTCTACATTGCTGCCATATCTGAGATGTGTTTGCATTGTGATTGTGTGAAGTGACCAGGAATGAACATTAATCTTCTCTCTGAGCATTTGCTGTTTCCTGTAAATTATGATCATATTTCATAAAAAAATACACCTAGTCAAAACGGTGGATTTTAACACTACATTGATTGTGTTATCTTCAGCCTAGAAACATGCATTTACATGACCAGTTTAACAGTTTCTGACATTTCTGCTTCCTTCCCCATCCTCTACTGTATTCTACAGTGTGTAATCTTTACTGTACCTGCCTCGTACCAAGGCATCTCAAATCAGTAAAAGCAAGTGAAAAATATACTAGTGAGCGCAATAAGCCATGGGAAGGTTTAGCGCTAGTAAGCCCCTGGGTACGAGGCAAGTTCTGTACCCTACAGAACGTAACCTGTACTGCACTCTACAATACAGTATGTAGCATGTACCTTATGTATGTACCCTGTACTGCACTCTATACAGTATATAATCTGTGCCGTACTCTACAATACAGTATGTAGCATGTACCTTATGTATGTACCCTGTACTGCACTCTATACAGTATATAATCTGTGCTGTACTCTACAATACAGTATGTAGCATGTACCTTATGTATGTACCCTGTACTGCACTCTATACAGTATATAATTTGTGCCGTACTCTACAATACAGTATGTAGCATGTACCTTATGTATGTACCCTGTACTGCACTCTACTATACAGTATGTAGCATGTACCTTATCTATGTACCCTGTACTGCACTCTATACAGTATATAATCTGTACTGCACTCTACTATACAGTATGTAGCATGTACCTTATGTCTTGTATGTACCCTGTAATGCACTCTATACAGTATATAATCTGTGCTGTACTCTACAATACAGAATGTAGCATGTACCTTATGTATGTACCCTGTACTGCACTCTATACAGTATATAATCTGTGCTGTACTCTACAATACAGTATGTAGCATGTACCTTATGTATGTACCCTGTACTGCACTCTATACAGTATATAATCTGTACTGCACTCTACAATACAGTATGTAGCATGTACCTTATGTATGTACCCTGTACTGCACTCTATACAGTATATAATTTGTGCTGTACTCTACAATACAGTATGTAGCATGCACCTTATGTATGTACCCTGTACTGCACTCTATACAGTATATAATCTGTGCTGTACTCTACAATACAGTATGTAGCATGTACCCTACAGTATGTAGCCTGTACTGCACTCTATACAGTATATAATTTGTGCTGCACTCTACAATACAGTATGTAGCATGTACCTTATGTATGTACCCTGTACTGCACTCTATACAGTATATAATTTGTGCTGTACTCTACAATACAGTATGTAGCATGTACCTTATGTACGTACCCTGTACTGCACTCTATACAGTATATAATTTGTGCTGTACTCTACAATACAGTATGTAGCATGTACCTTATGTATGTACCCTTGTGTTTATTTACTTGCAGATTGAGGCTGGCCAGTATTGCACTTTTGTTATTTTTCCTGATGGCTTCGTTCATGCTTGTGGCAAGGTAACGTTTAGTCAACTATTGCATATTTTACTTATTATTTGAATATCTGAATATTCCTTCATTGAATCCTCTCACATACCATTGCTACCATATCTGAACGTGTTTTTGTATTTGTGTGATCAGGGATGAACAGTTAGCTTGGCATGAATACTGTACTTTTTTATATTGTTCATGTGTGACCACCTCAGACAAAGGCTTGCTCAGAGTGACTGCCTTCTCTTTTCTTTTTTGAAATGTTTCTGAAAACAAGCCATATTTATTATTGAAATAGCAAATGGAAGTCAAAGCAACTACCTTTTGTTTTATACAATGTTCTTTTGGCGTACAATTATAAAATGAGAGAGTCTTACATTTCCATCAAATAATACAGGAAACCTTTGGCAATATCTTTCATTGAATTTAGTCAATGAAGTATAAGACTTTTTTTCTCAATTTGTCATCCAATATAGAGACAACAAAAAAAGAAGTTGCTGACTCTTGCTTTCAGGTGTTGCTGGAACTATATTCTAATATGATGGTTAATGATTACAGGGCAGCTATGGGAGACTCGGGCTTGGTGACTCTACCAATCAGACACAGCTGAAAAGACTAAACTTTGACAATGAGTGTCTGGTGAAGAGTGTGTCCTCGTCCAAAGGGTCAGATGGACACACCCTGGCGCTGACGCTGGATGGCAAGGTCTACAGCTGGGGAGATGGTGAGTGACGCTAGTACTACACCTTTCTCTTTGATTTTACTTAACAGTGTTGTGACCTCACATCCTTGTTACCTCACATAATCTCACCTTTCCTTCCTTGCCTTTCTTTTACTCACCTCACCTCACCTCACCTCACCTCACCTCACCTCACCTCACCTCACCTTACCTTACCTCACTGTATGTATCTCACTTTACCTTTGTCTTGCTCTTCCTTACTGAACCTCACCCCAGCTGCCTTTCTTTAACTTTACCTTTCTCATCTTTCCACTTTACACCATATCACCATCAATAGATTACTTTATCTGGACTAATAATCTTACCAAATATGACTTCAAATAACATTTTCTTGCAGTACCTTTTAACATCACACCTCATCTCACCTTGTCTCACCCCAAATTCTTTTTATTTTAGACCTCAACTCAACAAATCTTACATATCTTTACCTCTCTTCATCCTTGTTCTGTGATTATCATCTTGACAGTTTTCTGCAACTGGATGTTTCCTCATAGTCACTGCAACTGAATGTTTTCTTACTGTTTCTGCATCCAAATGTTTTCTCATTGTTTCTGCATCTGGATGTTTTTCTCTTACAGGGGATTATGGCAAACTAGGTCATGGGAACAGTCAAACTCAGAAGATCCCAAAACTGGTGGAGGGAGCCTTAGGAAACAAGGTACTTACATGGACTGGTAAATCAGAATGATTTTTTGTATTTTGCCAGGGGTGTAGCCTGGGTAATGGCCCTTCTAGCTGCCAAAAATACAGTAAATGTATGAGACACTATAATACAGGAAAAAATGCCTTAAAAGGCCCCTGTTAAAAATCCTGGCTATGTGGCTGTTCACCACTGTTTAATAGACTTTATCAGTGCTTCAGAAACCTTTTTGGGTTTCATTACTAGGCATTGTGAATAATGTCTTATGTATAATGATTGAGAGTGGTAACATAAGGTAGACCTACCAAGCTTGCCAAAAAAGTACCAGAGAAAACATTTACCACTGTTATTTGCTTCATACCTAAGGTGAAGAAGTACCCAATTCTGTTTAATGCCATAGAAACAAAATAAACAAAGTCCCTGCCATATGGACCTTGATAGAAATTAGCCTTTCCTAGTTGTGCCTTTGTAGGTTGTGTGTAGATCCTTAATAGGAGTAAGCCATACTGTGCCTTTATGGGTTGTGCGCTATTGATCCTTCTTTAGAAGTAGACTTATTATCTGTATCTTTGTAGATTGTTAATAAGAATTAGCCATACTTGCTGTATGTGTGCCTATGTAGGTTGTGTGCTGTATTGCTGCTGGCTATAGACACAGTGCTGCTGTCACTGAGGATGGTGAACTCTACACATGGGGAGAGGGTGACTATGGAAGACTTGGTACGTTGTCACTCCATTGCACGTCCAGTGTCAGGTTCCAGGGTGGTTAAATTGATTAAAGCTAAGCCCAAGTCCCCCAAACCCTTGATTGTCTGACTCCCAAGGATAAGAATAATTTTGCTGTCTCGCAAATCTTGCTAAAAAACCTGTAATTGTGGGAGTTAAAGAACCATTGTAGAAGGCAGAGGCCATCTTCAGCATCTTTACTTTTGGCCGCATAACCACAGAGATGTTATACTAATAATTATTGTATACTTTCACTGCATTGAAATATTCCTGGGAGGTGTCCTCAAATATTTCCTGTGCATACTGTGTATTAACTACCCTTCGTGTTGTCTTACTTTTGTAGGCCACGGTGATAACAACAGCCGGAATGTGCCTGTTCAAGTCAAAGATGTGGCAAATGTTGGCCAGGTGGCTTGTGGCAGCGCCCATACAGTTTGTGTCTCCCAGGACGGACAGACAGTATGGTCCTTTGGCAGTGGAGATAATGGTGAGTTTACATGGAGGCTAAAATGGATTACACATCGAATAAAGGCTGACCTTTTGGGCATTCAATGGTGACTTTTTAAATAAATGCTATTTTTTTCTCATTTTGGAACTTTTTGGAAATTTTAAGAACATTCAAGATTACAACAGCATATTGATTTCCATTAATGGGCATAAAAAAGAAGGAAAATCTAAAGTCTGCAGATTTGAAATAGTTTTGCTGTCTTTAAAAACATAGACATATCAGTAACCAGGTGTGGTGTTTCCATTTAAATATTTTTATTGGAAGCTTCTAAAATTGATTTCGATAAGGCACTGTTTTTCTGAATGTCAATTCCAATTCTATAGGCATTCTTTGAAAAATGTTTTTCACGGCTGAATGTTAAAATCTTATTAGCTGTGTACTTTAAATAAATGATATGGCTAAACACTACAGTAACAGATAAGACTTGGTAGGCCTTATTATGTCTCTTTTGTGAGGAAATCTGTGCTCACGTCATCTTTTATTGTTTCAGGAAAACTTGGCCACAGTGACACTAACAGGGTTTATAAACCAAAGGTTTGTGCACTATTTATTAAGTAATACTAATTAATTATTTACTACGATTCCTATAAAATACGAAGCCAAAAATACCTCTGATGTGACGTGAATTTCCAAAAGTCATCATTCTTTTCTATTGTACCATTTACTCGTCCCTTTGCCCCCTAGGTGATTGAGGCGCTGCAAGGAATGGTGATAAGAAAGGTTTGCTGCGGGAGTCAGTGCAGCCTGGCGCTTACTTCAACTGGCCAGGTATTTTATTAGCCAAAGTGTATACCCATTTACAAACAGTCTGGCACTTACTTCAACTGGCCAGGTATCTTGCGAGCTAAAGTGTACACCCATTTACAAACAGTCGGGCACTTAATGTAACTGGCCAGGTATTTTATAAGCCAAAGTTTACACCCATTGACAAACAGTCTGGTACTTTCTTCAACTGGCCAGGTATTTTATAAGCCAAAGTTTTCACCCATTTAAAAACAGGCTGGCACTTACTTCAACTGGCCAGTACTTAATAAGTCAAAGTGTACACCCACTGACAAATAGTCTGGCACTTACTTTAACTGGCCAGTACTATATAAGTCAAAGTGTACACCCATTTACAAACAGTCTGGCACTTACTTCAACTGGTGACCAGGTATTTTATTAGCCAAAGTTTACACCCATTTACAAACAGTCTGGCACTTACTTCAACTGGTGACCAGGTATTTTATAAGTTAAAGTTATACACCGATCCGATCGAAAGGAATGTAGAAAAATGTCAAATAACAGCTCTTAGACGGAAAGCTTCTAAGGGATTTTTAACTATTTAATTATTTTAATAGTTACTTATCTTAAAAGAAAAGAAAACCACAGCAATACATACATTGGTATCATACTAAGTCATTTATATATTCTGGCATTCGGTAGATTCATGATATGGTTGTGGACCGCTGGTATATTTATTCAGGTGTACAGATCAAAGGCATTTGATCACGTCTCACGATGTTAGTTCAAATGAAATGAAAAATGTTATTAGGAATTATAACTATGCTTTTTGGAGCCCCGTTTAAGCGAGTGCCTTTATACATTTAATTTATTCAGGTGTACAGATCAAAGGCATTTGATCACGTCTCACGATGTTAGTTCAAATGAAATGAAAAATGTTATTAGGAATTATAACTATGCTTTTTTGAGCCCCGTTTAAGCGAGTGCCTTTATACATTTCATTTATTCAGGTGTATGTGTGGGGATGTGGCCCGAGCCTTGGCACATTTAATTTATTCAGGTGTACAGATCAAAGGCATTTGATCACGTCTCACGATGTTAGTTCAAATGAAATGAAAAATGTTATTAGGAATTATAACTATGCTTTTTTGAGCCCCGTTTAAGCGAGTGCCTTTATACATTTCATTTATTCAGGTGTATGTGTGGGGATGTGGCCCGAGCCTTGGCACGGGCTCCGTTGATGCCACCTCGGCCACGCCCAAGCTGCTACTGGCACTTCAGTCACACAGTGTGGTGGACATATCCGTTGGCGACAGCCACTGTGTTGCTCTTACACAAGGTGAGAATGATTGTACATCATGTCTGCCTTGAAGCCACCATATAAAGGCCCTTCAGTAAGCAGCAACTTGCTGTATAGGACAATCTCCGATATCCCAATTTCAAATTTTTATTTATTTATTATTTATTTATGGTATTTATGGCAATATCATGTTAAGGATTTCGGCTGACTCTTCAAGACTATTGAATGTTTACAGTTCTACCGTCATATACTATGTATTGTTAAAAAAGAATTTTCCAAGCTTTGTCATCAACTTCGGCGACAGTTTGTGCGCCATTGGGCAGCTAGAGCTAATCAAATTTTGCAACGTAAACACAAAAACGGCTTCGCATAGAAACGGTCGCATCACATGGCAAAACAAAGCACAATTAAGCGAATTTATAGAGATGATTTCGTGGTTTTATGAACATTTAACTTGAGCAGCTATTTTAGAAGGTCTTGCTTGTATTAAGAAAACTTTTTGTCTAGATAATAACGTGTACGCGTGGGGTAACAACTCGATGGGTCAATGTGGTCAGGGTCACTGTACCACACCTATTACCAAACCCAAGAAGGTGCTTGGTCTGGACGGGGTCGCCGTGCACCAGATCTCAGCGGGAACGTCACATACTGTCGCCTGGACTGCTCTCCCCATGGACAGGTACATGCTTAGGCGAGGAATTTTGATTTCCAGAGTATGCATGTTTTACATTGCCTAAAAAGCCAGTTGACCATTCTCACATTCTTGCCCAACATTACAGGCGCACGTGTCTTGCCATTAATAATCAGAATTCAAAGCGTTTCCACCTAACAAATGTCTGTATAACCTCGCTACTGTAGGGAAAAGGGAAATAAACTCTGGGCCTTACCCCAGCAGTCGGATTTGTGTTAACACACAGCGGCGATAACCGCGGAAAGACAGTGGAGTATTAAGGGGTCCTGTACGTGAAAACACTTTCTGTCTGACATATATTCATAGTTCATGCTCAATCAGAAAATATTTATAAAAAAAAAGATGTTGATCTTATGTGTTTTTGTTCCAGACAAGTGGTTTCCTGGTACCGTGCGTACTGTGTTGATCTCAAGGAGTCCACATTCGGTTGTCTGAAAGCTTTCCTGGAGAGATATTGCATTGGTCTGGACTCGGATCAACCCACTCCCCCGTTCGCGTCAAAAAGGTACGATGCACGCTGACAAGCCATACATACCTCAGGGCTTTTCCCCATTTTCAAGGGAACCCCACATTAAAATCCAGCTCGGAAAAGCGTCTTTTATAAAAAAAAAAAAAAAGGAAAGCTTGGCTTTCTACACAGGGGACTGTAAATCCTCTGTCCTTTCTGGTAAGGACGTTAAGTCGAAGGTCTCCTTTCATATTAGGGTCTTTGAATCCCTTAACTTTTCGAGAAAAAGACGTTAGGGCCCCCCTCTCTCCACGGATCCCTCGTAATTCTTGAAAATGATGTTAACCTGTATAAAAAAAAACTAATGCAGTTTAATGATTGTATCCATCGCAGCGAGCATCACAAGTTCGTCTTGCTGTGCTTACGTCTGTTGTCTGTTCATTTGTCTCTCGCGGTGTCCGCCGGAGCATCTTCTAACGTACTAGGCGTGCACACTACCTCGCTACGCAAGCTGCTGTTTGGGCTACTAGATGCGTCCGTATCAGAAGAAATCCAAGAAGTAAGTTTCTAGAGGGAACAGGTGTGTTGCTAGTGGTGGGCGCTGCGCACCTGAGAAAAGGAGGTAGGTGTTTTTGTCTCATCGAGTCGGCAGTCTCAAGATCCAAGATTCTCTTTAACTTGGATGTTGCAAGCTTACGCTTGAGTTTCTGTTTGCACACTTTTGCGTTTAAACGTTGAAACGCAGTTTATCTATCCCCCAAAATGGGAAATGGTCTTTCTGACATTTCTTTGTCTTGTGGTCAGTCGAGCAAGAATTCGCCAGCAATGCTGGCAGGTGTTGGCGCAGTTTGCACGGGGCTTTTGCGTTTAAACGTCGAAGCGTAGTATATCTATCCCCCAAAATGGGAAATGGACTTTCTGACATTTCCTTTGTCTTGTGGTCAATCGAGCAAGAATTCGCCAGCAATGCTGGCAGGTGCTGGCGCAGTTTGCACGGGGCTTTTGCGTTTAAACGTCGAAGCGTAGTATATCTATCCCCCAAAATGGGAAATGGACTTTCTGACATTTCCTTTGTCTTGTGGTCAATCGAGCAAGAATTCGCCAGCAATGCTGGCAGGTGCTGGCGCAGTTTGCATGGGGCTTAACCGCCATCAGAGTGAATCGATATTGCATGTCTTGCTTTAATTGTAAATACAACTAGGCCAAGTTATATGTTCTGCCTTAATGCAGGATGTTTTGCCTCTTGTTTAAATTTATTTGGTTTGATGGTTATTTTATATTTATTTAGTTATTTATATTTTATTATATTATATTTATTTGGTTTTTAGTGGATAGTTTGGCGAACGACTTTGAAAGAGGGCATGACTTCGATTTCAGTCAGTTAGTCATTAGCTCGCCTTCCGAAGAGCGTACAATATTTCTTTCCAAATGTAATATTGTTTTACGATGGAGTCCGACAAAGCATTCCATAAGCCCAGATTTTTCTTAGTGTCGTCCGCACTGCTAGACGAAGTGCCGGTAGATTCCAACAATAGATCAAAGGATTAAGTGCAGAGTTTATGAGAAAGGCGACCGCAGACATTCTTAAGAGCTTGGATGGCCAGTATGTATCGTTCGTTGTCTCGGTATAAGCCATCGTGACTAATGTAGGTATGTACGTGACGAGGAAAACGAGGTACACACACAGCGAGCCCATCACGGACTTCTTGTACTGAGACATGTTTATTGCTGATGCCGTTGGCTGGTTTACTGTGATTGCCAGTATCTGCGCTTGGTGTTTTTTGAGCGTTTTATATATCTTGACGTAGCATAATACGGTAAGGCATGTGCATGTACTAATGGCAAAGGTCACAATCGCCTTATACGGCATGTCACCAAGATATAACCAAGAACAGGCCACGAATAATGGACCCATCCAGAATATAACGCAGCAGACGGCAACACGCCCCCTAGTCACATACACCTCATACTTGAGATGCAAATAGAGAGCGAGGAATCGATCCAACGCCACAGCGGTCAGGCTTGCAACAGAGACACCTCCAAGTAAAGATGTGAGAATTTTCGACAGAATCCCGTACGCGCAAAAGAGAGTGGTTTCCTCATCGACGCTTAGTTCTATAAATGCCCAGTGTATGAATACGGGCTGCGCTAGCAACGCGACAGTTAGATCAGACAGCGCTAGGTTGAACAGCAGTACCATGGCAGGTGTGTGGAGTGAAGGGGTACGCCAGATAGAGTATAAGACTACTACGTTAAGGAGGACGCCAGGCAGAATGGTCCAGCCGTTAAGTAGAACAATAATGGCGAACTCAGTGTGTGTTATACGCGCGTATTTAGTCCACTCGGTCCTGTAGGGGCAGGTGAAATTATACTTAGACATTATTTACTGATGTTTGCGACGCTGGTGATTTTACTAGACCTCCCTTAGTGCTTTGCCATGTAGAAGCGTTTTTTTACGTAGACTTCAACTACTCAGCGTAGATGTCTGGTGTTTGCGTAGACTTTCCCAACTGATGCTTACAATATAGATGTTTGGTTTATCACATTGTCTTCCTCAACTGATGTTTTCAATGTAGAAGCGTTTTTTGTTTTACGTAGTCTTGTCCAACTGATGTTTTCAGCGTCAAACCTTTGACGTTTTTTACTTTCTTTGTGAACTCTTGACTAAAAGCAAGAATATGTTTTCGCTTCCAGAGTTTTCATGATAAAAATGAAATAGAAGTTCAGATTACTAGTCTAACAGAAAGTAAATCTGCGAAAATGAAATATTAAACTTGAACGTTCCTCAGTAAATATATGTTCAAGAGGCTCTCCCGGCTTTTCTTGCCAAATGGCAGCTGTGGAGGCGTAATGAACATTCGTTTATTATATCACTGTTAAGCTTATAAAGTTCTCTATAGGTAAACATCTAATTCAAATATGGGCGATTTTAGATTAATTTTTCTCTTTAATGTAGTATTATTTTATAAGGCTTTGCCATATTTGCTTTATTGGATTAGATGAAATCGATGAAAAAGATGATAAAACATATTTTTCTTTCTTTAATTTTCTATTCTCTATGTCTCAGAAAGATGCGCATTTAAGCCTATTGCAACTCAAATTGTATTCCACTTTTTTATACCCTGGTTTTGAGTACCCAAACTTTTGTTAACTGCTAAAAACTTCTGTCGACTTTTCTTTGTGACCTCTGATTTGCCAACTCTAGAACATTATAATATCAGCTATCTGACCCACTTTGATTTTTATTAAGTCATGGTGTAAATTGGTATTTCGGTATGATAATCACATTACACGTTGAATACAATTTGGTATCGCAAGAGAGCTCAATGTTGTGTGTGTTTGTCTTTTTCTTTAACTCTTCCAATATACAGACAAAACACAAAAGCGGTCTTTTAGAGTCGCAAAAAGCAAGGCGTGAAGCCATAAAACTTTGAAGAGGATGAAAAACATCATGACTTTTATATTTAACTAGTACTTTTCTTAATGGATGGCACGTAAATCACCTCACTGGAGAAGCTAATAAACAATGGTGTATGATCACCCGAAGTGCTTTGAATTCAGCCCGACTATTCAAAAGTTTGAGAGAAAAATAAAACTACGCCCGAGATAAATACTAGACGCGTAGCCCGCTGCCTCTTTTCAGGCAGCGGCTATCAAAATTGTACGGTTTCAACGACTCGTCTTGTAGCACAATCAAATGCACAAATCAATTTATAAACAGTAATTGTGTAGAGCAAAACTACAGTGCTGCTATATATAAGAGTATAATAATTATATTATAATATGTTCGAGGTGATTGGCTCGAGTTGATATCGGTTGATAAGCGAACAACATGCTGCGAAGATTTTAGGGGGAGCAATTCAACATTGCTAGTGTTATTGTTGTGAATCTAACTTACGATTGCTGAAACCTACCATTTTCTAGAAGAGAAAGGAAAGTAGTATGGTAAGAGCAGAATTAGCGCTTTTTTTTGAAGGGACGCCTCCCAAAACAGTCGCCATGGCAACCCCGGGGGAACAAAGGAATGGGAGGAGTAGGAAAGAGTCGAAACAATAGACTAGGACGAGTAAGAACAATGGAACAGGAGGTGCAAGGAGGAGTGAGGACAATAGACTCGGAGGAGTAGAAACAATAGACTAGGAGGAGTAAGAACAATGGAACAGGAGGTACATGGAGGAGTGAGGACAATAGACTCGGAGGAGTAGAAACAATAGACTAGGAGGAGTAAGAACAATGGAACAGGAGGTGCAAGGAGGAGTGAGGACAATAGCATTAGGAAAAAACGAGTCCCTCCCTCCAAAAAAGCGCTAATTCTGTTCTTACTATACTACTAAGGAAGAAGAAGACGTCTTTTCGCTCCTTTCTCTTCGTTCCCGCCCCCTAACCCCATCCCTTTTCGCACGGCCTTGTTCCGCCTCGTTCTCGCTCCTGCAACTTGACGCCCTGGATTTCCGAGGTGATTATGTGCCTTCCAATATTGAATGAAAGCAATGATAAAGGTGTTATTGTTATTGGAGGGCTTTTTTTGTAGCAATTGACTCTTGAAATCCAAAGATAAAGCTGTGTATTTGGATGGTTATATTGTGCCTTTTTGTCCGTGCAAAGATAAGCAGAAGAGGCTAACTGTGTCTGTTTCTTCTTCAGGCTGTAAATGATGCGCTGTCTGCGGGTGCTTCGCTGCTTCTACCTCCCCTTCCCGAAAGGATGGAAGTCCTCCACTCATTGTTGCCCCAGGCCCCCGAGAGCTGGGAGTCACTAACGTTTGGGGAGGTATGGCTTGGGTTTGGTTTCCATATGATGAGTGCATGACAAGAATTTTCCATCATTGCAGCTGGTAATATTAGTAGATAGAATAACTGGAACTACAGAAGAAACTAAAGACTAAGTACAACCACAAGAGCATAATCAGTTGATAATAAGCGTTCAGCATTTATGGATGAAACGATGACAGCAAAACAATACAACACTACAAAACAGCAACAATAACAGTAAAATCAACAAACAAACAGGAACAGCTTAGTAATAACACAAACGAAAACAACTGCAAAAACCCATATCCATATTTAGTCAACGTTTGAACTCTTGTGTTTTTTTTTCCCGTAACCACCCATTTGACACTGTATTCTTATTTCTGGTGGCAGCGTAAACAGCTTGGGATCATCCTGTCCAGTATACAAGACCACACCCACGTGGCATCCCTACTCGGCTTCACCCTCAGCGTCAAAGGTGCCAGCCCAGACGAGGTGCCTCTCATCAGTACAAGCCTTGCTGACGTACTTATGAAGACGCTGCTCAGGAATCTTGCCTTCCACACTGTAAGCCTGCAGGCATACCTAGGAACCCTTGAAAGGGATGGGAGATAATGCTCTTCCTTGAAAATATATCAGTTACGTGCATGTTAGCCGATGGAAATATTGTGTGAAGTTTTATTTTATTTATTTTTTCGTGTAAAATGGTGGCGCGATTGGCCTTCTTTAACTTGTTCACTCCCATTCACTGTTTTTGGGCTTCTTATTGCACGTTTTGGCCCAAGAAAAGTCTATTATTATTATTGTTGTTGTTGTTGTTGTTGTTGTTGTTGTTGTTGTTGTTGTTGTTGTTGTTAACGTTTAATGAAAATTGGCCGTTTACTAGAAGGAAATAGATAGAGAAAAAATTATAAAAATTTCCATCTTTTGGAGTTTAGGGTTGACTATAAGGCAAAATTTGTAAAGCTCCACAATATAGTTATTTTATTTTGCTGCAGTAAAGAACATCTTGTGATGTTGTGGTAACCTTATAACTCATTTTCTATGTCGTAGGAGAGGTGTTTGGAATCCATCGAAAAGTCTATCACTACCAGCTCTGAAAGCATCCCAGAGGAGTGTGAGGAGGCGCCACCTCTACACATACACGACTTACTACTCTCACTGCAGAAACACCTCTTTGCTTATTGCCACAACGCTACCAGCAACAATGGCCAGGTAATGGACTAGTCTAATACCGCATTCACACCAGCTCTTAAACCAGTTTAAAGGTGGTTTAATTAAACTGTTTTAAATCTAAATCTCCCAAGAGTGGACAGAACTAAGAACAAAACTGAATAGACTGTGCTGTACATGTTACTAAGTGATCATTTAGCTAGTAAGAATTCAACACAATGAGAAACTTGGCAAGTTATCAGGCAAAGAAAAACCTTGTTTAACTAAACATGGTCTTGGTGTGAATGCAGCATAAGATAAAGCATTAGCACCCAGTCATTACAACATTAAAGCCGCATTGTCACCAGTTTACTTCCAGGGGCAGAAGGAAACCTCAATTGATCAGAGACAAAATAATCTTTTAGAATCCATGCTATGTAACAGGCCATCCGCTCCGAATTATTAGTCATATCCTTGAAGAAACTTCCACAGCACTTTTCCCTTATTGTTACCATGCTACCAGCAACAATGTCCCGTGGTTATACTACTCCAATAGGCAGCATCTACATCTTATTGTCCTCGTTATTCTGATTGTTTTCAGATAGTCGTGTCTGGCATCGCTATCTCCTTGTTTTTGCTATTTGCTGATAGAATTCCCTCTAACAAACATTATTATTTTGCTTGTTTCCAGGACATAGTTGTCTGGCCCCGCTATCTCGCTACTGCAAAGCTATCTTTCGTTGTTCTTGCCATTGCTGATAGAATTGTGTCTAACATACATTATTATTTTGCTTGTTTCCAGGAGTTATTCATGTCTGGTCCCGCTATCTCTCTACTGCAAAGCCATCTTTCCTTGTTCTTGCCATGCGCTGGTGAAATTCTCGGCAGCGTATATCGTCTGTTGGTTGGGCATGGCAGTGACACGCATTATTCTCGGCTGAGGGACAGGATACTTGGTACGTCTGCTTCTCTGACCGCATTGAAGAATGTCGAACACCTTATTATTTTCATTTACCGTCGAATCCGTTGTATCGCGACGCCGCTTTTTCAAAACAGCGATTTGTCTTTTGGATTTTCTGTTCCACCAGTCAAATTATTCTAAGCCAATCAGATTCTTGTCATCTCTCGCCTAGTGCAGTTGCCTGGCTTTCTGTCGCGACACTGTCTGTTTTTCGTCCAGAGTATAGCCAAGGAAGTGCACAAAGCGAGACTGGCTCAGAATGGTTTAACTGACGGAACAGAAAACCAAAACAAATCGCGTTTTGAAAACGCGGGTCGCGATACAACGGATTCCACAGTTCAATATTTTACTTTTTAGAATACTTCAATCTTCGATTGAAGTTTGGTTCTTTTATAAACGAAATTTGTTTGAAAGCATTTTTTAGTTAGAAGATTGGAATTTGCAGATAAAAGTAGATGTTTTATGTTAGTCGGGATTGTGCTAGAGCCTAAGATTGCGTCGTCGTTGGCCTTGCGTAATCGCGTATTTCGTTGATCATTGTCATCTTAGAAAGTTGAAATAACCATCAGATTTATATAATGGTTAGCACGTTTTTTTTAAAATAAGAAGTACGTCTCACCATTATTTAATCTATTCCCTTGTAGATGTTCGGTACGGCTAACCATTCTTTGATCTATTCCCTTGTAGAGGCTCGACTCACCAATGTTTGATCTGTTCCCTTCTAGACGTTCTGTACGACTCACCATTGTTTGATCTATTCCCTTTTAGACGTTCTGTTCGACCCACCATTGTTTGATCTGTTCCCTTGTAGACGTTCTGTTCGACTCACCATTGTTTGTTCTATTCCCTTTTAGACGTTCTGTTTGACACACCATTGTTTGATCTATTTCCTTCTAGACGTTCTCTACGACTCGTCATTGTTTGATCTATCCCCTTTGAGCGTTCTGTTCGACTCACCATTGTTTGATCTGTTCCCTTGTAGACGTTCTGTTCGACTCACCATTGTTTGATCTATTCCCTTTTAGACGTTCTGTTTGACACACCATTGTTTGATCTATTTCCTTCCAGACGTTCTCTACGACTCGCCATTGTTTGATCTATTCCCTTTGAGCGTTCTGTTCGACTCACCATTGTTTGATCTGTTCCCTTTGAGCGTTCTGTTCGACTCACCATTGTTTGATCTATTCCCTTTGAGCGTTCTGTTCGACTCGCCATTGTTTGATCTATTCCCTTTGAGCGTTCTGTTCGACTCCAATTGTTTGATCTATTTCCTTTGCGCGTTCTGTTCGACTCGCCATTGTTTGATCTATTCCCTTTGAGCATTCTGTTAGACTCGCCATTGTTTGATCTGTTTCCTTTGAGCGTTCTGTTCGACTCGCCATTGTTTGATCTATTCCCTTTGAGCATTCTGTTAGACTCGCCATTGTTTGATCTGTTTCCTTTGAGCGTTCTGTTCGACTCGCCATTGTTTGATCTATTTCCTTTGAGCGTTCTGTTCGACTCGCCATTGTTTGATCTATTCCCTTTTAGACGTTCTGTTTGACACACCATTGTTTGATCTGTTTCCTTCTAGACATTCTCTACGACTCGTCATTGTTTGATCTATTCCCTTTGAGCGTTCTGTTCGACTCACCATTGTTTGATCTATTCCCTTTGAGCATTCTGTTAGACTAACCATTGTTTGATCTGTTCCCTTTTAGACGTTCTGTACGACTCGCCAGCTGGTTCCATGTTGTCCCTTGTACTACATTCCCTGACCCTCATGTCATTTGAGATTGTGCAGCCCCTACTGTCTGTCTGCACCTCGCTGTTGCCGTTGTTTGATCAACTGAACCGGGTTCTCCCTGCCGCAGCAATCATGGAGGCGCAGGAGTTGGAATGGCCAGTACTAGGTGTGTAAAGTTTCCTTATTCTTTGTGTGGTGTCAACATCAAATTGGTTCCATAGTACAGCCATTTCAAATAAGGTTGCACTCGACAATTTATATGTTGTAGCCGTCAGTGTTTCAAGAATAACGTATAAATGGCTGAATCCTTGTCCCTGAAAAGCAATGTTTTTGTTTACACATAAACAGAAATAGTACAGCTCTCTCAACGAAGTTTTTATTTTCGCTTATTTGCCTATCTATTTGGTACAAATAAAGCGCTACGGGCTATGACATATGAAGTATAGTGTTAACTTATTTGAAATAATTTTATACTGTTTAACCGCTTTATTATGGCACCAACGGACGTTTTTATACTCTAAAAGGTACCGAATTTATCATATTGGAAATATTTATGGAATGTTTGTTAGAAATCTTAACAAGTCTCGCCTTATTTCTCACTTCTGATTAGTCAGACGACAATAAGCCACCCACACACATTTTTGGTGTCGGAAGTGGGTTAGATTTCTTGGGATTTTTAAAGTATTGCTTCAAAGCA
Source organism: Nematostella vectensis (assembly GCF_932526225.1). Taxonomy (NCBI): domain Eukaryota; kingdom Metazoa; phylum Cnidaria; class Anthozoa; order Actiniaria; family Edwardsiidae; genus Nematostella; species Nematostella vectensis. Next base: position 11,527,838 of record NC_064038.1, read on the forward strand.
AGGTGTACTTTATGAAGCAACTAACAGTCGTTTTGTTTTAGGCACTTCTCAGAAGATCGACCCAGCAACGATCGCCCTTCCACAGCCGGCCCAGTCATGGGTGTGGCTTGTTGACCTGCAGCGTACATGTGCCCTATTTATAGGGCGTGTCTTAGGGGGTATGCTGACTGGCCCTCCTTTGTCTAGAGACGAGAAAGCATGTGAGAAATGGCTGAACGCTCCGCTGTTGGGCTGTGGACTCGAAGACAGAGATTCTGCCCTAGGTGTGTATCAGTCAGGAATTGCATTTATTTATATACGTATTTTGTTAACCGACAAGCAACTCTACTTTTAGGCAGCTCACTAGAAATGATATATCATTTCTTAAGAATTTTAGTGGTCGTCTCACATAAAAAAAGGGTGGTGACTCATAAAGAAAGCCATGGGTAGAATATGGGCCTACCGTAGAAATGTGATCTCGTTCTAACGTCTCTCCGTTCTTCTTCTCCTCTTCCTTCTCCGCTTCCTTCTCTGTTTGCGCCGATTTTCACATGCGAAGTAAGCATCTTACGTCTCCGCTCCCTTCTCCGCCCCTGCTTACTTCCCTAATGTAAAATATACCTTTATGTTGTAGCTTAGTGAAACCGTTGGTTTTGTTTTACAGAAAAAGCAATGATTGGCTCTTTATCCAGTTTGATGCACGGCTCAGTATTTGACACAATTGAGAACGCACGCTCAAGCATCCCATCCGATGTGGTGTTCCTCCTTGACCTTGCTCATGGGCCTACCATTGAGGCCGGACAAGCAATTTGGAAGCAGCTCAATGCTTTTAGCAAGCTTAGAGGTAGGGTAAATAACAGTGAGCACCCCACATTCTATTTTACGTGTTTTGCTAAATCTAGAAATGTTCGGACTACAAATATATTTGGACAAAAAAAAAATCCGACATAAAGGGATGGTGCGATGAAGGGCTGAACTCTTGAGTGAGGGGCGATCCGTGACCCATTAAATATCTCCGTGTTGTCTTTAGAATGGGATACGAAGGAATCCCTGCCCATCCTGGACACAGCTTGTCGTTACGCCTTCGCCTGCATCCTCAAGCACTGTGGACTACTACCTGTAGCTATGCAGAGAACCAAGTAAGGATACACGGCATACATAATACACACATACACATATACACGGCAGATCTTGGAAGGGGTTGCCTACAGAATACACGGCAGATCTTGAAAGGGGTTGCCCACATGATACACGGCAGATCTTGGAAGGGGTTGTGCACAGGATACACGGCAGATCTTGGAAGGGGTTGCCCACATGATACACGGCAGATCTTGGAAGGGGTTGTGCACAGGATACACGGCAAATCTTGGAAGGGGTTGCCCACAGGATACACAGCAGATCTTGAAAGGGGTTGTGCACAGGATACACGGCAGATCTTGAAAGGGGTTGTGCACAGGATACACGGCAGATCTTGAAAGGGGTTGTGCACAGGATACACGGCAGATCTTGGAAGGGGTTGTGCACAGGATACACGGCAAATCTTGAAAGGGGTTGTGCACAGGATACACGGCAGATCTTGAAAGGGGTTGTGCACAGGATACACGGCAGATCTTGAAAGGGGTTGCCCACAGGATACACGGCAGATCTTGAAAGGGGTTGTGCACAGGATACACGGCAGATCTTGAAAGGGGTTGCCCACAGGATACACGGCAGATCTTGAAAGGGTTTGTGCACAGGATACACGGCAGATCTTGAAAGGGGTTGCCCACAGGATACACGGCAGATCTTGAAAGGGGTTGTGCACAGGATACACGGCAGATCTTGAAAGGGGTTGTTCACAGGATACACGGCGGATCTTGAAAGGGGTTGCCCACAGGATACACGGCAGATCTTGAAAGGGGTTGTGCACAGGATACACGGCAGATCTTGGAAAGGGTTGTGCACAGGATACACGGCAGATCTTGAAAGGGGTTGTGCACAGGATACACGGCAGATCTTGAAAGGGGTTGCCCAACTATCAAGACATTTCCTGCGTTCCAAATGTCACGTGACTCATTTTATATGCACTTTCACTGCGTATAGAATGGGTGGGCAACCTGCTCAAGATTGGCTGTACCTATTCCTTTTAAGTACAAATGCACACAAATAAGTTTTTGTCGACTGAAGGAGGAACAATTGTTACGACGCTTGTGGCACTCCGCCACGCTGTAATTTACAATTTTAGTGTCCTCACTCATTATCAGGACTACTGCCAGCTTATATGACATTTCTAGCAAGCAGGGGTGGATCCAGAGTTTTATAAAAGAGCTTAACTAGAGGATCCGGGCTTTATTTTGATACTTTATCTGTCATTTTACAAAAAGCTAAGAGACGCTACTTTTACCATTTTGGGGTACCCCTCAGCTCACCTGTATATCATCACCATGGAATCATACTTAACACATTTCTTTATATTGCGCCAGATCGAAAGAAATGGTAGACGTGTACCGCTGTGTGTACCGACTAAGAAGCCAGTTGCTCTCCATCAAGGGAGGTGTGGGGAGCGCTTTGTCGCTGACAAACGACGCCCTAAGTCGCTCAATGAGCCTGCAGTCTGAGGCATCAGTCAGCGGCGATGAGTGCTCCCGAGCTGAGAGTAAACAGATAGGTATGGGTATGTGGAAAATCCAACAGCATTGTATCAGTTGTATCCTAAATCCCCAATCTATCATTCATATCCAGCCTGACCAGAGCCGTTCATAAATCAAGTCGTAAGGTCACAGGAAGCTCTTCCTAGGCTTATTTGACTCACGGCAAACCACATCAATCACACCAATCCCCGACAGAGTGCAAGGAGCTAGGCTGATTCTAATTGTTATTATTTACAACTAAAGAAGATTTTCACACATCAAAGCAGCAAAGGGACATGTTAAAACCTATAGGGTAAATTTACTTCCGCCGTATATTCAATCGGAAGTCAAATTGCAATCACCAAAATGTCAACTTTTAGGCCGAAACGGGCAAAAAGGCCTCGATATTCGTAATCTACGCCAGAAATTCTATTTAATTTCGACAAAACAGTTTGTTTGATACTAGGGGACTTTTAAGCTTCTCTCCCTATTAGGCCTGCTCCTTCGAGAAATAAGCCCCAGAGCTGTTACGGTAACAACCCTGGACTACTTTTTGTCTTCCTATTTCCCTCAGGTGACCTCACAAGTGATCAGCCCTTCACTGACGCCTGCAAGAAAGTGATCCAGCGGTGCGTGTTACTTCTGCTCGGCGTCAAATCCTCCTTTCCTCAAGACGCAGAATTCCTTGCGCTCATGTCGACTGCCAACAAGGCCACGTGTGAGCCACAAGCTGCACCGGGGGATCCTGTTGAAGTGCCGAGACCGGAACCACTACAACTCCACATTGAGGAGAGCGCAAGTAACACACCTTTGAGCATATCCCCGGGAATAAGCCCGCTACACAGTCCTAGGAGCGAGGTAATTGCACGCTACCGCCTTTTTTAATGCGCGCAGAAATTAATGCGGCGTCGTCGTTACCATATGGAGAAAACAGCCCATTTCAAGGAACCAACGACATTTTGACTTATTTTCGAGGGATGGAGAATTCTTGGTATCCACTGTGTTGTGACTGGACAGTTTCCGGGCCCAATTCCAAGGTGTCCACGGCGTTTTGACTTGATTTTGAGGGATAGGCAATAGCTTAAAAGATAATCCTCATAGGCAATAGCTTAAAAGATAATCCCAAAAAGTTTTGGTCTTATGTAAGGAGTAGCAAATCAGAGTCTATTGGCATCCCGCCTTTAAAGAACAATGATTCCTCTGTTTCTGTGACAGACGCACATAAAGCTGAAACTCTTAATACTTTTTTCCATTCAGTATTTACACAAGAACAACTACCAACACCTGTTCTTGGAAATTCACCATATTCATCAATTCCAGATCTTCACATTTCTGCTGAAGGAGTCTGTAAGCAATTATCTGAATTAAATCCCAAGAAGGCATGCGGGCCCGACGAAATTCCTGCAAATGTTCTGAAAGAAGTTTCCCAATCAATATCACATTGGCTAGCATTCATTTTTCAACAATCTTTTGACTGCAACAAGATTCCATCTGATTGGTCAAATGCTTTAATCACAGCGATTCACAAGAAGGGTTTGAAATCTGAGCCAGCCAATTATCGACCCATTTCATTAACTTCTATTTGCTGTAAAATAATGGAACACATCATTCTCAGCCATATGGCCAAACACTTGTCATCTCATAATATCCTTATCAACCAACAACATGGATTTAGGGAAAAATTTTCCTGTGAAACTCAACTAATCTCTGCAATTCATGACTGGGCAAAAACTATTAATTTTCGTGGCCAAACTGATGTTTTATTATTAGACTTCTCAAAGGCCTTTGATTCCGTCCCGCACCAACGACTGCTCATTAAACTTGATTTTTATGGAATCAGAGGTAATATGCTCAATTGGATCAAAGCATTTGTATCAAACCGCAAACAAAGTGTTTCAGTCAATGGTACTGTTTCTTCATCCAAGTCTGTAGTGTCTGGCGTGCCTCAGGGCTCTGTTTTGGGCCCAGTGTTATTCCTATTGTTTATTAATGACATTTCAACATCTATACAATCTAACCTTCGTCTATTCGCAGACGACTGTGTATTATATAGAGAGGTAGCTTCATTACAGGACTGTCAAGCTTTACAACAAGACCTCGATCGTTTATCTGTGTGGTCAAAAACTTGGCAACTTAAATTCAATGTTTCTAAATGTTATCATTTAGGAATTACTCGAAAGAAAATACCTGTTAAGTTTACTTACTCCATGGATGGAAAATGTATAACCCAAGCATCTTCTACCCCCTACTTAGGAGTAACCATCGCTGATAATCTATCATGGAACGAACACTGTGATAACATCTGCAAAAAGGCAAATTCTACCCTTGGCCTTTTGAAACGCATTCTATCTGGTTGTTCTCCTGAAGTAAAGGACTCTGCCTATAGAACACTTGTTCGTCCTAAATTAGAATATGCCACCAGTGCATGGAATCCATATACACAATGTAATATAAACAAGATTGAGATGATTCAACGACGTGCAGCAAGATTTGTTTTCAATGATTACTCACGCTATAGTAGTGTTTCTCCTATGATCAACTCACTAGGATGGGAATCCTTGGAACAACGTAGGCAATTAAATCAAGCACATATGTTCTATAAAATCTACAATGGCCTTGTTGGTATATCTTTTCCACCCGAAGTAACACCTATCACAAGAGTCTCAAGACAACCCAACTGCGCGCCCTTCCATCAACTTGTAACATTGAATGACACTTATAAATATTCATTTTACCCAAGAACTATAAGAACTTGGAACAGTATAAATTTATCTACAATCCCAGATTCGTTAGCTAAGTTCAAGGACAGTTTATTATTAAAAGTCCAAACCAATTAATAATACCTATTGATATATATATGCATGAAAAGATATATTTATTTTTATTTAACATTTACATTAACAATTAACATATTTTACTAGTTTCTGACATTATTTTACTAGTTTCTGATCTTTAGGGTGCATGCCATGGATGCATGGAGCGGCTGCCAAACTAGCGGGAGTTGGCTCAAGGGTGAGGCAAAGATTCTTTGTTTCGCGCTTGGGTTGATTCTTGTTGGTTGGCTGTTTCATGCATTTATGGCATTCACTCTATTGATGATAATTTTAATTTCATGTATATATAATTAATTATTTAATTTTATCAAATATCTAATTTCAATAATTTTCAAGTAATATATATTTATGCTTCATTTTCAATTTAACCTAAATTATTTTTCCGATGGCCGATAATTATTATTATTATATTTTTCTTTTGTATTTACATATTGTATTTTCTTTTTCAACTCCTAGTATAGTCTTAACTGTTTTTTAGGAGTATAACTATTAAAGATAGACAGTTCCAAGTTCCCTTTCCTAGGTATCGCACGATGTTTTGACTTGTCATTTTGACAGTTCCCGGTGCTCAATTCCAAGGTGTCCACGGCGTTTTGACTTGATTTTGAGGGATAAACAGTTCCAAGTTCCCTTTCCTAGGTATCGCACGATGTTTTGACTTGTCAGTTTGACAGTTCCCGGTGCTCAATTCCAAGGTGTCCACGGCGTTTTGACTTGATTTTGAGGGATAGACAGTTCCAAGTTCCCTTTCCTATGTATCGCACGATGTTTTGACTTGTCAGTTTGACAGTTCCCGGTGCTCAAATCCAAGGCATTTAACTTTTCTTCGAGGGATAAAACAGTTTTCGGTCGCCATTTCTAGGTGGCCACGGCGGTTTTACTTGTTTTCGAGGGATAGACGATTCCCATTCCTAGGTGGCCACGGCGGTTTTACTTGTTTTCCAGAGATAGACGATTCCCATTCCTAGGTGACCACGGCGTTTTACCTGTTTTCTTGCAGGAAGACGAACACGGGGCGTTCAGGATGGTACAAAACCAGCAGGAAGGTAGGCAAACACATTATCTCTATCTCGTACTACTTAAAGAGTGTCGATTAGCCCCTCCTTTGTTATTGTTTACAACGGAAATTACAACGGTCTGTACGCGAAAAAAAACTTCAAAATAACAATCCACGATTAAAGTCTGGTAAGTTAAAGGACGAATTTTTTTATTATTAAAAGTATCTAAGTTACTCGCTAGAATAAGCGGGAGCATAAAATGACTGTTTGATTGGCCTTCTTTAAGCGGACTTTCACCTGCGAAAGAAAGGGAGACGCTGAAAAAAGCGTGAAAAAAGCCGATAGGGAATGGAAAACAAAGGAATAGTAGATAGCGTGATGCATACTCTGCTAGGTTGACAAAATGGCCGCTGACAGGACCACTTGAAATTATTATATATATTTTTTTTCGCTGGCCATAGTTGAGAAGAGGAGACTCGAGGCGGTTCGTGAGATTCTTCGACGCATCCGAGTTCGACACGAGCGGTCCACATCTGGCACCGCCAAGGGAACCCGTCTTCCAACCAAATCCCGCCCAGTGGTCAAGATCTTAGCGACCAGCGTAGTGGACTTCATACTCGAAGACACCAGCATCACACCGCCAGACATCCTGACGGGTAACAACGACGAAGTGCACGTGACTACAGATCCCGCTATTGTGGCGAATGCAATGGGATCACAGCAACAGAGAGCTGTGGTAAGAAAAAAGAAAACTTTGGACATAGCCATCTACGATTAAGTAATGCTTTGTGTAAGAACTACGCAACCTAACGGCAAGTGCCATGTCAAAAATGTCTTTGTTGACACTGGAATTTCGATTGGCCAAGAAACAAAAAGCATTTATAAGTTACACTCAAAGCCGGATTGTCACCAGTTTACTTCCGGTCGATTACGTAACAATCTCTGATTTTTAACGGAAACTGCGGGAAATATTTCAAAATTTTAAAAGCAGTGTGTCTTTTGGAAGTTTCTTCGAGGATTTGACTGATAATTTAGAGCGGATGGCCCGTTTTATAGCGCGGATTCTAATAGATTCTTTTGTCTTTTGACGGTTGAGGTTTCCGACGGACCTCCGGAAGTAAACTGGTGATAATGCGGCTTTAAACATGGTTTTGCCAAACGTTTTTTTATATTTGTATGTAAGGGTTGTTTATTTTGTGTAATATAGCTTATTAGACAAACTTGATGTGGGGAACCTTTGAACTAAAACTTCTATTGAGATGGCTACGACGCTGGGATCTTCGACCGAAAGATCATTAGTGCCAACTTAAGTAATATACTATAACTACGTCGGGATTAATACGAAAAACATATGACAAATCGTATTACCATAACTTTGGCACAGTACGGCCCCCAACACAATGAATGTGGACACTCGCCCGATCTTTTAGGTTAAAATCTAGGGAGAAAATGCGATGGGTTTTGTTCTTTTATATCAAAATTTAGAAAGGAGTGACCAAGTATTAATGCTACAGGCAGGCTATAAGACATTAAAAGGTAAAACTCACCTTCAAAAAGGTTTGATAATGTCTTGTTGAAGACTTCACGCGACTGAAGCAAGCGACGTGATAAACTTGTGACAAGCGAATACTCCCCTATAGGGGGGGGGGGGAGGATTTCTGATTGACCTCATTCCTTCACCTCCCACTCGGTTATACAAATCAATTCTAAATTATAAAATTCGAGAAAAAATATAAAAATACTATTTGTAGACAAATATTTCAATTTTCTTGCGTCTGATTTGTTCACAATCGCAAATAACGTAATTACTTGAAAAAATATATTTGTTCACAATCACAAATAACGTAATTACTTGAAAAAATATTGTTCTTAATTAATTTAATTGAAAGTATCTCAGTTACTTGCTTGAATTAGAAAATAGAAATGGATTCTTTGGTGGATTCAGTATTGTGTTGGAGCGTAGAATGGCGGCTTTGGCGGTTAATGTGAAGTTATTGGGAAAAGGATGCCTGGTTACGAGTTTACAAATAAACAATCTGTCATCTGTAGATGCGTTTAGAAGGACTGAACTACATCCTGTCACTTCTGCAACCGGAAGAAGGCACCGTTTCCCCTCCCACTGTCAATCTACGGTCCCTGCTCCTCTCTACACAACTCCAGCTTCTCTCGGGTGCCCTTGGCCTGGAAGGACTGGGCACAACTCCGCCGGAGATAACAGATCATGTTCATCTTCTTCATTATCAGGTGCGTTGATATGATTTGCGTTTCGTAGACTATAAAACCCCATGAACATGATTGATTTCCTGGTTGCCACGATGTATAGACAATACCCAGTTATCATAAGAGTTACACCGACAAATTTATGCATGACGTTGTCTGTAACAATTTCGGCCACTGGAGCGTATTAGAGAATAAGGTAAAACAATGGAAGGGAACAATACCATGCCTGCATTTGTCAGGGTACTGGACTAGTATGGTTGCCATGACGGATAAACAGTCCCCAGTTGTGTCTCTTCTAGGGAGTGTATGTATGTGGGGTTGATTCTGACCTCTGCTGTTCTAGGACGATATCAAGGCATTACAACACCATGCATGCATTTGTCAGAGTATTGGACTAGTATGGTTGCCATGACAGATAAACAGTCCCTAGTTGTGTCTCTTCTAGGGAGTGTATGTGGGGTTGATTCTAACCTCTGCTGTTCTAGGACGATATCAAGGCATCAAGCCCCAAAGTTCAGGAGTCCATCCAAGGAGCTGTCCACCGCTTGTACAAGTACCTTGTTTGTATGCTACAAGAGGTGAACAGTAGTGACGACTACCCAAGCCACAATAGAGGTGAGTGTCCATAACAACTATCACACAAGCTGATAATTACGGTAATGAACACCACCCAAGCCACAATAGTGGTGATGCTAGTGTTGGTGATGGTGATGATGCTAGTGTTGGTGATGGTGGTGATGCTAGTGTTGGTGATGGTGGTGATGCTAGTATTGGTGATGGTGGTGGTGATGCTAGTGTTGGTGATGGTGGTGATGCTAGTGTTGATGGCGGTGGTGATGCTAGTGTTGGTGGTGATGGTGGTGATGCTAGTGTTGGTGATGGTGGTGATGCTAGTGTTGGTGATGGTGGTGATGCTAGTGTTGGTGGTGATGGTGGTGATGCTAGTGTTGGTGATGGTGGTGATGCTAGTGTTGGTGGTGGTGGTGATGCTAGTGTTGGTGATGGTGGTGATGATGCTAGTGTTGGTGATGGTGGTGGTGATGCTAGTGTTGGTGATGGTGGTGGTGATGCTAGTGTTGGTGATGGTGGTGATGCTAGTGTTGGTGATGGTGGTGATGATGCTAGTGTTGGTGATGGTGGTGATGATGCTAGTGTTGGTGATGGTGGTGGTGATGCTAGTGTTGGTGATGGTGGTGGTGATGCTAGTGTTGGTGATGGTGATGATGCTAGTGTTGGTGATGGTGGTGATGATGCTAGTGTTGGTGATGGTGGTGGTGATGCTAGTGTTGGTGATGGTGGTGATGCTAGTGTTGGTGATGGTGGTGATGCTAGTATTGGTGGTGATGGTGGTGATGCTAGTGTTGGTGATGGTGGTGATGCTAGTGTTGGTGATGGTGGTGATGCTAGTGTTGATGGCGGTGGTGATGCTAGTATTGGTGGTGATGGTGATGGTAATTGTAATATTAATTATGATGTTGATGCTAGTTTTGTGGGGTAAGGGTAATGCTAATATCTGTGGTAGTGATGATGGTACTGTTGTTGTTGATGTTTGTAGTTGTGTTGACAACTGTGACTATGATTTGTACTGCTATGGTTATAGTGTTACAACGTAATCAGGATTTCAACAATCAACTGCCTTAACAATCACCAGGTGCTCAAGACAGACAGCAACTTCAGACAGTCTTTGCGCTCAGCAACAAGTCCCGGCCTGCAGACATTTCCCTCGCTGTCACCTGTAATCTCCCTGAGATACTGTACTCGATGTGCCATCGCGGATTAGTCGCGGCCCAACCCAGTCCCTACCAGAACACCAATGCCAGCGGCAAGTCCCAGTTGCCAATCATTGTGCAAGTGGCCAGCAGCAGATTACTCCAGATTATAGCCATCACTGTTGGGTAGGGATTTTCATGGTAGTGTGCAGTACAACACGGCCAGCACGGATAAACCCAATCCCCAATTTAGTCGAACTAAGTTCGATTTCTATCAGATTTGGACCTAATTAACAGAACCTAATTAACTCAAAACCTGACTAGCTCGTGATATTTACTAGGCGCACGTGTGCGATCAGGTTTAAATTTTAGTTGGACAGCTCAAATTTCGCATGGGTTTAATCTCTAGTGCACACGAGATTAGCCTTGTAACTGAATGGACACGGATTCAGAGATTAGCTTTGTTACTGATTGGACTCATGTCTATGCGTTTTGCTGCACATTAGAAAAATCTCAATCATTTCAAACGAAAAATACACGATGCATTATTAAGCATTTAAAGCCGCATTGTCACCAGTTTACTTCCGGAGGCCCGTCGGAAACCTCATATGTCATAAGACAAAAGAATCTATTAGTATCCGCGCTATAAAACGGGCCATCCGCTCTAAATTATCAGTCAAATCCTCGAAGAAATGTCCAAAGGACACACTGCTTTTAAAATTTTGAAGTATTTTCCGCAGTTTCCATTAAAAATCATCAGAGATTGTTACGTAATCGACCGGAAGTAAACTGCTGACAATGCGGCTTTAATCTTATACTTCCTTGCGACAATAGAAGTCTGAAAAAGCCTTGAACCTGTGCCCTTTATGATTGTTGCAGAAGTCACGCTGATAAGCTCCCTGACAATGTTGTCAACTGTATGGTCGGCCTCCACTCGAAGCAGCTAGAGACCCTGCTGCAAGCAGCCGGCAGACATTCTGCAGACAACACCCTGAGCCCTGCCTCCAGCGAGCGCACGGGAGAAACTCACTCACCGATAGACACAGAGAGTGTATTCAGCGCATGCGAGGAACGACGAGTGGCGGAGACAGCACTCTGTGACTTTCTGATCTTCCTGCGCCGTTTTGCGTCCACCGTGACAGTCCGATCCAAGATGGTGACAAAGCATTGGCTGGATGCCCTGCTCAGTATTATTGCGGTGCCCTCTAAGGATGAAAACGAGGCTGTGGTGTATAGTATGAGGACGAGGCTGCTGACGATTAACCTGCTCGAAGTGATACTTCCGGTTTGCCAGCAGCAGCAGCACGCTGACCTCATGTCTATGGTAAATCAATGAAATAACATTGAGTTTAACAGTGAGTCATGATTAAATGCACTTCAAGCCGCATTGTCACCAGTTTACTTTCGGGGGTCCGACGGAAACCTCAACCGTTAAAAAACAAAAGAATCTATTAGAATCCGAGATATTTAACAGGCCATCCGCTCTAAATTATCAATCACATCCTCAAAGAAACTTCCAAAAGACACACTGCTTTCTATATTTTGGAATATTTTTCGCGTTTTCCGTTAAACGTAATCGACCGGAAGTAAACTGGTGACAATGCGGCTTTCACGTGTAGCTGGCTTTACTCGTCAGTGTGTAGATATGGACTGCTCCATGCAGTTTACAAGGAGGATGAGTTAGTATGTAAGCCCTGTCACTTAAGATAACAGCGTTCCCAGCGGTTCTGTTACCAAGAACCCCAATACAGATTTATGATGTGCGGTGATAAACAGGACCTCCGGCTTAACGTCTTTATCCGAGAAGACAAGGGATTCACAGTCTCTAATGTAAAAAGCCATGGTTTCTACACCTCTTAAAAAGATCCTTAGTTGACCTGACCTGGGTATGAAGGCGGTACCACTGAGCTTTTGTACCACTCTCATAACCACCGGTCTTACAAAAGTTCGAAACGTGTCTATGGTACGTGATTTGTACGTTCTTTAAAAAATGCGAAACATCTCTATGAAACGTGACTTGTCCGGTCTTTCAAAAGTCCGCAAACATCTCTATGGTACGTGACTTGTCCGGTCTTTCAAAAGTCCGCAAACATCTCTATGGTACGTGAATTGTCCGGTCTTTTAAAAGTTCGCAAACATGTCTATGGTACGTGACTTGTCCGGTCTTTTAAAAGTTCGCAAACATCTCTATGGTACGTGACTTGTCCAGTCTTTCAAAATTCCGCAAAGATCTCTATGGTACGTGACTTGTCCGGTCTTTCAAAAATCTGCAAACATGTCTATGGTACGTGACTTTTCCGGCCTTTTAAAAGTTCGCAAACATCTCTATGGTACGTGACTTGTCCGGTCTTTCAAAAGTCCGCAAACATCTCTATGGTACGTGAATTGTCCGGTCTTTTAAAAGTTCGCAAACATGTCTATGGTACGTGACTTGTCCGGTCTTTTAAAAGTTCGCAAACATCTCTATGGTACGTGACTTGTCCAGTCTTTCAAAATTTCGCAAAGATCTCTATGGTACGTGACTTGTCCGGTCTTTCAAAAATCTGCAAACATGTCTATGGTACGTGACTTTTCCGGCCTTTCAAAAATCCGCAAACATGTCTATGTTACGTGACTTGTCCGGTCTTTTAAAAGTCCGCAAACATCTCTATGGTACGTGACTTGTCCGGTCTTTTAAAAGTTCGCAAACATCTCTATGGTACGTGACTTGTCCGGTCTTTTAAAAGTCCGCGAACATCTCTATGGTACGTGACTTGTCCGGTCTTTCAAAAATCTGCAAACATGTCTATGGTATGTGACTTGTCCGGTCTTTCAAAAGTCCGCAAACATCTCTATGGTACGTGAATTGTCCGGTCTTTTAAAAGTTCGCAAACATGTCTATGGTACGTGACTTTTCCGGTCTTTTAAAAGTTCGCAAACCTCTCTATGGTACGTGACTTGTCCGGTCTTTCAAAAGTCCGCAAACATCTCTATGGTACGTGACTTGTCCGGTCTTTCAAAAATCCGCAAACATGTCTATGGTACGTGACTTGTCCGGTCTTTCAAAAATCCGCAAACATGTCTATGGTACGTGACTTGTCCGGTCTTTCAAAAATCCGCAAACATGTCTATGGTACGTGACTTGTCAAGTCTTTCAAAAATCCGCAAACATGTCTATGGTACGTGACTTGTCCGGTCTTTTAAATGTCCGCAAACATCTCTATGGTACGTGACTTGTCCGGTCTTTTAAAAGTTCGCAAACATCTCTATGGTACGTGACTTGTCCGGTCTTTCAAAAGTCCGCAAACATCTCTATGGTACGTGACTTGTCCGGTCTTTCAAAAATCCGCAAACATGTCTATGGTACGTGACTTGTCCGGTCTTTCAAAAATCCGCAAACATGTCTATGGTACGTGACTTGTCCGGTCTTTCAAAAATCCGCAAACATGTCTATGGTACGTGACTTGTCCGGTCTTTCAAAAATCCGCAAACATCTCTATGGTACGTGACTTCTCCGGTCTTTCGGAAATCCGCAAACATCTCTATGGTACGTGACTTCTCCGGCCTTTCGGAAATCCGCAAACATCTCTATGGTACGTGACTTGTCCGGTCTTTCAAAAATCCGCAAACATCTCTATGGTACGTGACTTCTCCGGTCTTTCGGAAATCCGCAAACATGTCTATGGTACGTGACTTGTCCTGTCTTTTGGAAATCCGCAAACATCTCTATGGTACGTGACTTCTCCGGTCTTTCAAAAGTTCGCAAACATCTCTATGGTACGTGACTTGTCCGGTCTTTCGGAAATCCGCAAACATCTCTATGGTACGTGACTTGTCCGGTCTTTCAAAAATCCGCAAACATCTGTATGGTACGTGACTTCTCCGGTCTTTCGGAAATCCGCAAACATTTCTATGGTACGTGACTTGTCCGGTCTTTCGGAAATCCGCAAACATCTCTATGGTACGTAACTTCTCCGGTCTTTCAAAAGTTCGCAAACATCTCTATGGTACGTGACTTGTCCGGTCTTTCAAAAATCCGCAAACATGTCTATGGTACGTGACTTCTCCGGTCTTTTGGAAATCCGCAAACATCTCTATGGTACGTGACTTGTCCGGTCTTTCAAAAATCCGCAAACATGTCTATGGTACGTGACTTGTCCGGTGTTGCAAAAGAGCGCAAACATGTCTATGATACATTTTTTGGTGAGATCAAATGCTATTAAGGGAACCTTGGTAATTATATTTTTTTTCATTTTTCGCTTTCATTTTACCTTCCAAAGCTCCTCGAAATAACGCTAAAATGCCCTCTACCGTGCTAGTTTACCTTCAACGCCATTTTATACCTTTTGCCCAGGTGATGCACGTGCTGTTTGGCTTGATTGGGCAGTACATGTGGAACTCTGCGGCACTTCAACAGCCCGACAAAGAGGACGAGCAGCTTTCAACCAGCCAAGGCACAGAGCGCATCCCTCTAAAAGACGTCGTATTTGATGCAGACCACCTGGTGGGGTGTGGTGTTGAAGGAGGGAGCTCGCTAGTACACAGCAGCGCACGTAGGGGCTATGGACTCGCGGGTATTGGGATCAAGTCTGGATTGTACGAATGGAAGGTGAGTGTAGGTGCGCCCATTAGTAGGGTGTGGTGTCTAAAGGGGGATGCTAGTACACAGCAGCGCACGTAGGGGCAATGGACTCGCGGGTATCGGGATCGAGTCTGGATTGTACGAGTGGGAGGTGAGTGTAGATGTGCCCATTAGTAGGATGTGGTGTCTAAGGGGAGAGAGCATGCTAGTCCACAGCAGCGCACGTAGGGGCTATGGACTCGCGGGTATTGGGATCAAGTCTGGATTGTACGAGTGGAAGGTGAGTGTAGATGCGCCCATTAGTAGGATGTGGTGTGTAAGGGGAGAGAGCATGCTAGTCCACAGCAGCGCACGTAGGGGCTATGGACTCGCGGGTATTGGGATCAAGTCTGGATTGTACGAGTGGAAGGTGAGTGTAGATGCGCCCATTAGTAGGGTGTGGTGTCTAAAGGGGGATGCTAGTACACAGCAGCTCACGTAGGGGCAATGGACTCGCGGGTATCGGGATCAAGTCTGGATTGTAAGAGTGGAAGGTGAGTGTCGATGCGCCCATTAGTAGGGTGTGGTGTCTAAGGGGGGAGGGCATGCTAGTACACAGCAGCGCACATAGGGGCTATGGACTTGCGGGTATCGGGATCGAGTCTGGATTGTACGAGTGGAAGGTGAGTGTCGATGCGCCTATTACTAGGGTGTGGTGTCTAAGGGGGGAGGGCATGCTAGTCCACAGCAGCGCACGTAGGGGCTATGGACTCGAGGGTATCGGGATCAAGTCTGGATTGTACGAGTGGAAGGTGAGTGTAGATGCGCCCATTAGTAGGATGTGGTGTCTAAGGGGGGAGGGCATTCTAGTCCACAGCAGCTCACGTAGGGGCAATGGACTCGCGGGTATCGGGATCGAGTCTGGATTGTAAGAGTGGAAGGTGAGTGTCGATGCGCCCATTAGTAGGATGTGGTGTCTAAGGGAAGAGAGCATGCTAGTCCACAGCAGCGCACGAAGGGGCTATGGACTCGCGGGTATCGGGATCAAGTCTGGATTGTAAGAGTGGAAGGTGAGTGTCGATGCGCCCATTAGTAGGATGTGGTGTCTAAGGGGGGAGGGCATGCTAGTCCACAGCATCGCACGTAGGGGCTATGGATTCGCGGGTATCGGGATCGAGTCTGGATTGTACGAGTGGGAGGTGAGTGTGGCTGAACCCTTTTGCAAGGTGTGGCGCAGGGGAGTGACGAGTGTTGTTGAATATCTTTGATGCAAACACACTTCTTATTTCGACGGTAACCTTTCCTGCAGTTCCACATCGCCAAGGAGAACCGCGGCAATGAGGGTACTTGTGTGGGCGTGGCACGTTACCCCATCACTGATGACAGTCACCGCTCTTCGCCGGATATGTGGCTGTACCGTGCCTATAGCGGCAACCTGTACCACAATGGGGAGCAGAACCTGACGCTGTCCGGCTACACACAGGGGGATTTTCTCACATGCGTGCTGGACATGGAGGCACGGACACTTGCATTCGGAAAAAACGGCGAGGTGAGTGGATTCCATTTAGACTTGATGATGCTACCTAACAACACTTACAGGGGGTGGGGTGGGGCAGCGCTCTGGTGTACGTGTTGGACACCTGTGGCTGGGCTCTCACCTGTGCATGGGCATGGAGGCCAGACTATCGGCTTATATGACTACTGTCAGGAATATAGCAATATCGCAAGTCATGGCAGCACAATCCATAGTTGGCAATGGCATTACATGGTAGCCAATCACAGTCCATGGTAATTGAATATTATGACAATCCATGGTGGTTGCTTGAATGAGCCGATGATAGTGGATACTTTAGATAACACATTTGGAATAACTTATTTCGAGTTTCAAAATAATATTGTGGACCTATTGAGACTGTGGGTAAACTGTTTGCAATCTGTTTTCTACAATAACGGTAAAACGTTCACTGTCACCTTTTTTCCGTTTTTTGAACCATGTGATACATGATTGTGCAACACCTCTTTTATTCCATTTTCGACCTTTCTTATTCTATATGAAGTTCCTCTTAGTACTAACTTAGTACTTCCAAAGGCTCGGACTACATTAGCAAAAAACAGCTTTAAGTTTGTAGCAGCTAAAAGGTGGAATGCATTGCCACTAGAAATCAAAGAAGCCAAGTCAATCACCGCCTTCTCCGCAAAACTAAGAGAATACATCACAACTCTGTAAATAAGTTTATAAATCAGCAAAGGATTGTTATTGTAAATAGTTTCGTCAAAGATTTTGCTGTAAACAGATTTGTAAATAGCTTTTATTAATTTTGTTTCTGTTGAGGGCCATGCGTACATTATCATTGTGATATTAAGTGAATCCCTCATTAAAAAAGGCATCTCTCTCTATCTCTCTCTCTCTCTCTCCCTCTGTTGCTTTGCTTTGCACCCAGTCCTGAATTCTGTCGCGCTCCTGCCGTGCCGAGTCCATTTGCTTCGATTGGGCACGTTTAGAGTTCGGTGTCTGAATCAATCAAGTTTGGTACGGCAGAATAAGATTAAGCACGACGCTGTGTGCCAGTTGAGACATCGAACTTTTGATGTGCAGAATCAGATACCATTTTTAATTTATCTTACGCAAGCGTTAAGCGCAAACGGAAGCGCAACACAAGTGAGAATCGGTCAAACACAAGCGCAAGCTCAAGAAAATCAAGCAGTTGCGTTCTCTTGCGCTTATGTTCTAGTGAGAATCGGAAAACTATGTGCGTTCCGTTTGCGCTTACGTCCGAGTGAGAACCAACCTTAACTTATTTACTTATTGCACTCTATTGAGCACCCTATTGGGCATGACGACATAACGGAAAAACGTTACATGACGCTTTAAATAAGCCCATTTCACATCTTCACAAGGCGGAAAATTTCTCTAAATACTTAGTGAGTAATAGATACAAAATATCTGAGACTTTTTTCAATTGATGGAACTTTTTGTAGTGTTATTAAAATTTGAGCTTTTCGTCCCTGAGCCCATACATACCACAAGTAAAATTTTAAGATAAAGATATCTAAAAAGCCAATTCTCGGTGTGTGCATTTCGGTCTCACGTTATTTGTGTTTTGAAATCAGTCCGGAATACAAAAAAACCGATGGCCATTGTAAGAAATTGTGTCTTCTTTCTCTATCTAGAACTGCTTATTTTCTAGGTTTTTCCATCATATGTCGAGCGTGACTCATTTAGTGCAATGTCTGAACCAACATGGAATCCAATGTATTTTATTGTCAATACAATTGACATATAGATTCGTCACGGCAGAAGCACGACATATGAAAGTGCTGAATTTGTTTTTTTGTTTGTTTCGCAGGAGCCGCGAGTTGCATTTGAAGGTATCGATGCCACTGAGGTGTATCCATGCGTCATGTTCTACAGTAATACGCCAGGAGAAAAGGTAAATCTACAAACATTGTTTTCTTGTAAGACCGTCATGGATTTGATTTTTGCATTATTATTGGCAACATGTAACAGTATTAAAACCATTAAGGTAATATTATACATTTTTCTAATTAACTGCATCATTTGTCTGGGCCCTCTTGCCCCATTGGGTCCAGGTGACTATGGGAGAGTCCCCTATTCATCACTTGGCCCCCCTCTTTGAGATAAATTAACAGATAAGTCCCTTTGCGCCCCTTGGCATCTTGTACTACTGATGTTGGTGGAGAACTCCTTGTTTTGATGTCATTGCACTGATAATGTATTGGATCCCACATGGACCTTTTGATACTCCTGTAAATCTTAATATGATGATCTGACTTTGTTTCTTATTCAGGTTACCATTAAAGACATGTGCATGAAGAGTGCCCCTAGGGACCTTTTTCCTGGTAGTCCCCTTTGCGCCCCACTACCTGCTGTCCTGTCCGAGGCCCTAGTGTCCCTGGTTAGGGCCCTCCACAGGAGACCCAACTGGGAGACTGACATCAACCTGTGCATACTGGAGGGTCTGCAATCAATTAAGTATAGCGTGGAGACTGGGCGCGAAGGTATCGAGGAAGAGAGGGATGATGTAAGGGTGAGTCACGGAAACCTAAATAGCATGGACATCTTCAAATCTATGCTAACCTTTATAACGTGGGGAAACCTCAGTATTGTGGACATCTCCATAGCAAGATTAGTTCTTATAACATGGTGAAACCTTGATACAATGGACACTCTCAAAACCCAAAGATTCTTCATTAAACAGCAAACATAGTTACAAGATTCCCGCACCAGTCTAACTAGCCCTGTACTGCATTACTCCATAGTTATCAGACTCCCGTACCAGTCTAACTATCCCTGTACTGCATTACTCCATAGTTATCAGACTCCCATACATGTCTAACTATCCCTGTACTGCATTTCTCCATAGTTATCAGACTCCCATACCAGTCTAACTATCCCTGTACTGTATTTCTCCATAGTTATCAGACTCCCATACCAGTCTAACTATCCCTGTACTGCATTTCTCCATAGTTATCAGACTCCCATACCAGTCTAACTAGCCCTGTACTGCATTACTCCATAGTTATCAGACTCCCATACCAGTCTAACTAGCCCCGTCCTGCATTACTCCATAGTTATCAGACTCCCGTACCAGTCTAACTGACAGGGACACCAACTTGTGCTACACGGTGTGGCCTGCGCTTGCTGTCATGGGCGGAGTAGACTCTGGACTTCGAGTTGGAGGACGCTGTACCGCCAAGCACTCCTCCAAGGAGGGTACTATTCTGGGTGTGGCCAACGAGGGTAGTAAGATGGTGAAGGTGCAGTGGGACGACTGTGAGGCGCCCGTCAGGTGCGTACACAGATGAAAATGATGTGAATGTTGATTTGAATGACGATGATTATGATGACTATGATGACGATGACAACGAGGGTAGTAAGATGGTGAAGGTGCAGTGGGAAGACTGTGAGGCGCCCGTCAGGTGCGTACACAGATGAAAATGATGTGAATGTTGATGTGAATGACGATGATTATGATGACTATTATGACGATGATTATGATGACAACGAGGGTAGTAAAATGGTGAAGGTGCACTGGGACGACTGTGAGGCGCCCGTCAGGTGCGTACACAGATGAAAATTATGTGAATGTTAATGTGAATGACGATGATTATGATGATTATGATGACAATGATTATGATGACGATGATTATGATGACATTAATGATTATGATGTCAATGATGATTATGATAATATGAAAGATATGATGAATGACTATGATGATAAATGATTATGATGAGGAAAATGGGAATGATCGTGGTAAGAATCGTTATTATGATTATTCGAATGACGGTAATTGTAACACTTGTCTCGTGACTTCAAAAACAGTTTTGGGTTCCCCAAAACTATGACTTTACTCGTGAGCTTGTCTCTTCTTCAAATTACACGCGGATTTTCTAGTTAAACATTAAACAACAATAGTTATTACTCGAGGGCCTGACACTCTCCCCCTCTTTCGATAATGTTGTCTCGTACATTATATATTTTTTTAATGTGATGTCATTTTTTTTTTCGAGCAATTTACAATCATTCTTCTTTACCGTAGACAGGTTGTGATAATAATGCCCATTTGTACCTGATCGTTTTCTATTCACAGTCCTTTTGGTTTTTTTTTTTGTAAAAGTAAATATCGTATATTGAGTTCATAAAGTTCATAATGATAGTATTCTCAGTACTGGATTGGCGCTTGGTACAAATAGTATGGTATCGGTACCGCCATAGGTCGTGAATACTGGTTGGATCGGCGCTTGGTACAAATAGTATGGTATCGGTACCGCCAAAGGTCGTGAATACTGGTTGGATTGGCGCTTGGTACAAATAGTATGGTATCGGTACCGCCAAAGGTTGTGAATACTAGTTGGATCAGCGCTTGGTACAAATAGTATGGCATCGGTACCGCCAAAGGTCGTGAAAACTGGTTGGATCGGCGCTTGGTACAAATAGTGTGGCATCGGTACCGCCAAAGGTCGTGAATACTGGTTGGATCGGCGCTTGGTACAAATAGTATGGCATCGGTACCGCAAAAGGTCGTGAATACTGGTAGAACTGCCAAGGTGGTCGATACACGTACTGCGGTTGGTGTAGTGGTGAAGGGTTCCAGCAAGGATCAAATAGCCGCTGCTGAACTGCGCTTTGACGGTATACCGGTATATACTCTTGGAGTTGTGAATCCGTACTGGATCGGTGGCCGCACTTTCCTCGCTGAACGCTGCGGCACTGTCTCGGTATGAGCATCATCTGGGTCTGCCGGTGTCCCCTGGTCATCTCGGTGCTCTTCTTCTGAATGCTGAGCTTCAGGGGTATTACCCTCTGCTGTCGAATGGTGACTTTGCTCTAACATCATTTGGCTGTGTCGTTCTGCTGGATGGTCTTCCAGTAGACTACTTTTTCTCTTGCCAGGTTTATCCTCTTGACCTTCCCAGGCGTAGAACTCATCTTCTCTGCTGGAGTCTTGCCGAATCTGTCGTGTGGGAGGTTGTCGCTGCTTGGTTCTTTTGGTCTTCTTCAAAGAAGGAGCACCTTCTACCGGCAGGTAGTCACATGGCAGTAACAAATTTCAGTGGAGCGTTCTTTCTCTGCCATCTCCGTCTTCGGCCTTCATGTCGTACACTGGCAAATCCTTGTGTTGCTTTAGTACTACATGGATGTTCTCTTCCCAGTAATTCCTCAGCTTACCGGGCCCGCCTCTCTTTGATAAATTGCGTACTAGGACTCTGGCGCCAGGCTCAAGCTCTATTCCACGTACCTTCTGATTGTATCGGCGACGGTTTTGTTCGTTGGAACTGTCCGCTCGCTGTCCTGCTATTTCATGGGCCAAGGACATAGCCTTTCTCCACTGTTGGACGTAGTGATGTTGATTTGTTCCCGCGTCTCGGCTTTTTACCTTGGCGTTCCCGAATATTATATCAATAGGTATACGCGGTGTCCGCTTAAACAGAAGGAAGTATGGTGCATATCCGGTAGAGTCGTGCCTTGTGCAATTGTATGCAAATATTATCTTGTTGAGATGATCGTTCCATCGGGACTTAAACTTCTCAGGGAGCGTCCTTAGCATCGCGAGCAGTGTCCTGTTAAACCGCTTCACTTGTCCATTCCCTTGAGGGTGGTAAGGAGTTGTCCGTGAGTGGCGGACTCCGCAGAGCTTCTCAAGTTCCTTCAAGAGCTCATTCTCAAGTTCCTTTCCGTGGTCGTGATGAAATGACGATGGGAACCCGAAGCAGAGGACAAAATCATTGTATAGATGCTTGGCGACGGTCTTAGATACTTTATTTGTTGTTGCGTAAGCTTGGGCGTAGCGGGTGAAGTGGTCTACTATTACCAGGACGTATTCATAGCCTCCGGTGCTTGCCTCGAGATGAAGGAAGTCAATGAATATTCTTTCAAATGGTGGACTTGCAGGCATATTTTTCATAGGTGCACGTGTCTTAAGAGTCGGCATCCGGCTTTTCAGGCAAGAAGACACTTTGGTGACGTAATGTTCGATATTGCGCTGCATGTACGGCAATAAGAAACGCTCCCTAGCTAGGGCGACAACGCGATCGGCGCCTAAGTGGCCCATTTCTTCATGTAGCTCTTTCAGAACAAGACGCTGGTATATCTGAGGGAGAAGTAACTGCTTGTTTTCGCCACTTACTCTTCTAAGGTGCTGGTCTTCTCCCAATTCCAGCTTCTTCCATTCGTTCAGCAATAGCTGCACTTCTCGTGATTCTTTCTTCTTCTCTTCTAGGCTCGGACGCTCCCTGCGTTTCCAAAATTCTAGCACCCTTCAGATCACTCTATCTTTGCACTGCGCTTCTTGTAGCTCGGCCGTGGTCAGTGGTTGTGGATGCTGGGTTTTCTCCAAATCGTTACTCTCTCTGACCAGTTGTACATCGACAGTTAATGAATTGATCAGAACCACATCTCCACGGTGTTGGGCTAGGGCAGCAACTAGCAATCGCTAACTGGCGATAGGTTCTTTCGTGGCCGTCTCGGTGCAATTTTCCATGAACAGTCGGATGTCTTTAAGGCGCGACAAGCTATCTGCATCGATGTTATTTTTCCCTGGACGGTATTTGATGGCGAAGTTGTAATCTGTTAACTCGGCTACCCAACGGTGCCCAGCGATGATAAATGATAATGATAAATGATTATGATGAGGATAATCGGAATGATCCCGATATGAATCGGATTATGATGATGTTAATGACGATGGTTATGATTACGGTTGTGATGATGATAAAAGGAAGAAAATGAGAGCGACCTTGGTACTGGTGATGATGGCGATATTTTTATGATGATGATAAGAAAAGTGTTGATGGTGATCTGTTTAAGGTTGGTGTAGCAGTTGTGATTGTGTTGGTAATGGCACTGTGGGTAGCGATGGTGGTGATGACGACGACGACGACGGCGGGGGTGGTGGTGGTGGTGGTGGTGATGATGATATAAAGTGAGGATAATAGGTAAAGTTGGCCGGGGTGGTTGTGACTGTGGTAGCAATCTTGTTGGCGTTGGTTAGGATGAAGTTGTTACGAAAAATAATTGTGTTGGAAATTGACATTTGCGTGCAGTCCACTTAGAAGTAAATGATTGTTAATATAATATATAGATTTAGGCACTGCCTAAAAGCGGAGCCAGCATTGAACACCTTCTGTGTTGACTGATTGAGGTATTTTTGGGGGATCTAGGATCCTGCTCTTTACTGAGATTTATTTATTGTACCAACCAAATGGATCCAGGCCTTATTCAATAACTTAAATTATGCAGTACATCAAAGTTAACAAACACAATTCCTGGTGTAAATATTGCTGTCAAAGTTGTCAAGAGTCTAGTAATGATAAATTCTTATGTCCCATCATAGAAGTTTATAAATATATTTTTTTTAATCAAAACAATACTCCGACAAGCTTTGCCCTTGTGCAGAATAGGTCATGGATGTAACAGCATTCCACAGATTTGAAATAATATATTTAAACTGTTTAGATGCCATACTGTAATTTTTATGTATTGATTTAGTGGCGATTCTCTCCTTCATTGGACCGAATATTCAGAAAAATGTCTGGAAATTAAAATCCAAAAATATATCTCCTTTCATGCATTACATATTGGTGCACCCACCATTTACCATATAGTGGCCTTGTTGTTGGTGGCCTACTCCAAAATGAATGCAAGAAAAAAACAAATTGATTTTGGAAGCAAATCCTAAAAAAACATCTAAGGCATCACTGACAGTGCTAAAATGCTAACTTCTAATTTCAAACCAAACCCTTTCATTGATCTATGTTTGGGGTAGAGAGGAAGGAAAGAATATCAATTGACTAAAAAATAGTTGACGAGGGAGGAGATATAAAGGGAATTGACTCAACTTGAAAGGTTTGTTGAAAAAAATACAACAGTAATGAAAATAATTTGATTGAGCATTTCTTGACATTTCCCCTTTCCCATTATCTTAACCCTTTCATCACCACAGACCTCTAAAGAGGCCATGTCTATGCTATCCAAGCTATGTGAACAGAATTCTATTATTGAAAAAGAACAAGGTTGTTGCTAGTGTTATAAAGTTTAAGTATCTTGCCCTAAAAACCCTTCCCTTATTAAAAGTTTCATTAATGTACATTTGTAAAGCTACATTCTGACAAGCTTTGTCCTTGCGAAGAACAAGTAATGGATGAAACAGGATTTCAAAGATAGAATATAGTGTCAGACACAATTTTAGATAAGATGCAATACTGAAGTTTTAATGTACCATTTTAAGTGGTGATTTTCCATCCCCATGGGAATTAATATCTATTAATATACATCCAGTAATGCATTAATTGGTGTTTTGAGAAACCCTGGATCTAACTATTCCAATAAAAAGAAAATATAAGTGAAAGTAATAAATTAAAATTTCTAATTTAAAAATCAAATCTGTTCATTAATTTATTTTTGGTGTAGAGGGGAAATAGCAAAGAGCATCAATTGCATAAAAATAGTCAGAATAGCAGAAAAAGGAAGAAATATTACTCTTCCTTAAATGTTTGAAAAGAAAATATAATAACAATAATGTGATAATTATATTCAGTACTTTTCTAAAATATCCCCTTTCCCATTATCTTTAGGTTGATAGAAAACTGTTCTCTTTACAGATTTATTATTTAAAAAGCAAAAGTTTGTTTTTAGTTTTATATTATATAAGTATCTTGTTCTAAAAAAAAACCTATGAGTGTGTACTGCTGAATCACATAGTAATGAAGTAGTCATTTGCGCCCCCTCCCTTATGGTCCCGCAAAAGGCAGGGGTTAATGTGGGGTTTTAGACCACTTTTTAACCAGAATATGTCAAGAGGGGTGGTGGTATTGACTGTTTTTGACTCTTAACTTGGAAACAGGCTTTTATTAAAGTTTAATCCCCCAACCTTCCCTGGGACCATGGGTGTGGGGGTATCAAATGACTAGTGAATAAGAGCATCCTACTGTTCTTTTCAAGACATGATTTTTAATTCTCATGTCTTCCAGTCTTTAGCATTCATTTTGGCCCTCAGGTAGTTCCTGGTTCATAAAAGAGTGAAAACAATTATTTATTATTTCTTTCAAAACATTCTTTTTATCAAGCCATTTATAATCTAACTAATTTTCCACAACTATTTGAAAAAAAAATAAACACATGAGATGCAAGATGCAGACAATAACAACAATACATATTGAAAATAGGTTTTTTTTTATCCTCGGTAAGGAAAATTTCTCTTGTAAGTTGAAAAAGCTGCTGTATCTTCTAAGGATATGTATCTTCTTAGGACTAAGAGCACAGGATATAAAGACAAGAACGGTCTTCTTTAGCAGTATTTGACAAATGCAATACGATATTGGTTAGCCTTTATGAAATATCTCAACACAATCAATTTGCCCTGAAGAAGTCTTATTAAAGACGAATTCCAGTTTTTGTTGTATTGTATTTTATTCAACACAATCAAGAATATAGATAAAACGAAGAATGTCAAAACAAAACCTGTTATGCTCAAATAATTTGATTACTAAGTTAAGTACTTGCATTCTCAAAGCATACAAAAAGGACAACAAAAAGCCTAATAACTGTCATATCCTCAATAGACAATACAAATCGTCGTCCGAAGCTCACCTTGCATTGTTTCTTTTAATCGCTTTCTTGTGTTTCTGTTCGCTTTTTAATGTGAACTGTTACTTGCTTAAATTTACTAGCTAAAACCAGATAAATCTTGGCGTGAATGAATGTTAGTGGATCTCCTCTAGTTGACTTTATCTTTAAGTCATTAAGTCACAAAATTTGAGGCAAAATAAATAATCATCGCATAATCGACAAGAACTTTTTCCCTTGCTCCGTGCTTGTATTTAGTCGCCATTTCGGGGCCGGGTGGGGCCTGGGAGTCGCGCGGCTGACTGGCTGGCTGGCTGACTGGCTGGCTGGCTGGCGAGTGACACCACAGGGTACCCGCGCGATGACCACAAAAACCAAGTCGCATACCTATACCATATTTCTATGCCTATGGGGCTACGCGCGCGGCCTGCGGCCGCGCTTAGCTCCGCAATAATAATATCTTCTTTTTATCTTGTAGCGATGTGCTTGTTGCAAATCTGGAGCACGTTGAGCCACCCAGATTCGACGTCATGCGTATCAAGAAGATCTCCCCAGAGGTTTTTACCGATTTGCTGGCCTTGACTGGTTTACTAGAAGACAATGATGGACCCCTCCCCCAACCTGACCCGCCAGCCTCCTTTAGCAACCTAAAAAGCGTTTCCAGGAGCTCACTGGACGAGAGGAAGTCCAGGAAACTTCTGGACACCACCCATGATGACAAGTCCATTAACTACCGAGAAGATTCCATGGTTACGTTCTTTGACGACCAGATCAGTTGTGAAGCCAAGGAGCGCTCAGTTTCCTTCAGTGGAGCACTGTTCAAAAAGAGTCGCAGTTTTCCAGAGATCTCCCGGACGCTATCCAGATCTCACCTCGGTTCCAAGACGTCTCTTGCGTCACTCGGTTCTGAGAAAAGCACTGCGTCATCGTGCTGGGGGTCGCTGCACGACCTGACTGAATCGATCATCAGGGTCAGCGCCCTTAAAGCGTTGGTGGTGCTTCTCAATTCCAGCCAGTTCCTGGAATCTCTGTTATCGTTTGGTACTGGTTCCTGGACCGACGCAGAGAGCGACACGAGCATGAAGTGGCAGCTTGGTGATGCTACTATTGATGACAGCGAGATCAGTACTCGCCGCTCCAAGACTTACGGTACCAGGGTTATACCTGATCAGGAAACCAGGAAGAATATTAGGTCTGAGGACGAAGGGTTCGCTGCTGACCAGGATACAGTAGGAGTGCTTCAGCAGGTGGGTACATTTAAAGGGGAAGTGTCATTGGGGATGAGCATGCGTTTACTCAACGAATGGGTTTTTTTAGTTATTAGTCATTAAAGCCGCATTGTCACCTGTTTACTTCAGGTCGATTACGTAACAATATCCGATGATTTTTAACGGAAAACGCGAAAAATATTTCAAAATATTGAAAGCAGTGTGTCTATTGGAAGTTTCTTTTAGGATGTGACTGATAATTTAGAGCGAATGGCCTGTTAAATATCTCGGATTTTAATAGATTCTTTTGTTTTTTAGCGGTTGAGGTTTCCGTCGGACCTCCGAAAGTAAACTGGTGACAATGCGGCTTTAATGTAACTCATATGTTGTTTGATTGCGCTAATGTCCATCAAACATCATATCTTCCATTTTGGATCGCCAAAAGCGCGTTGTGGTGCAGGCAGTTGCGAAAAACATATGCAGCAAAGAACAACAAAGCGACCAATTATTTTAAGGCTGATTTAGACAGCACGATTTAGTCGTATGCGACCTGCCTACAACATGTCTTAGCACACTACGACTTTCGTAGTGCTGCATCGTACGTTGATAGAGGTATAGAGGTGTAGAGGTGTCAACCTGTACAATCACGACTTGTGACCATTGGTCAGCGTCCTCATCAGTATGTTCTCGATTCCTACATGTTTGTGCAGTCCGTAGAGTTTAGCGATCTTATCTATTTTTTACACAGGTGATGATGTGCATGGTGAAGTGCTCTACTCGCCCCTCACCTGTCAGGCAGGTCGTGCGCTTGGGCGAGCTGGAGAGAGCGCAAACAGTGCTTCTGCACCGCGCCTCCTCGCGTCACTCACGCGAAGAACACGTGCACAACAAGGAAGGTTAGTTTTACTAGATCATTCGACGTTCACGAGAGGAACACGTGCGCAATAAAAAAGGAAGGTTAACTAGATCCCTCTTTGCTCTCGAGACGATCACGTGCACAACAAGGAAGGTTAGTTTTACTAGATCATTCGACGTTTACGAGAGGAACACGTGCGCAATAACGAAGGAAGGTTAACTAGATCCCTCTTTGCTCTCGAGACGATCACGTGCACAAGAAAGGTTAGTGTTACTATATCATTCCTCGTTCACGAGAGGAACACGTGCGCAATAAAAAAGGAAGGTTAACTAGATCCCTCTTTGCTCTCGAGACGATCACGTGCACAAGAAAGGTTAGTGTTACTATATCATTCCTCGTTCACGAGAGGAACACGTGCGCAATAAAAAAGGAAGGTTAACTAGATCCCTCTTTGCCCTCGAGACGATCACGTGCACAACAAGAAAGGCTAGTGTTACTATATCATTCCTCGTTCACGAGAGGAACACGTGCGCAATAAAAAAGGAAGGTTAACTAGATCCCTCTTTGCCCTCGAGACGATCACGTGCACAAGAAAGGCTAGTGTTACTATATCATTCCTCGTTTACGAGAGGAACACGTGCGCAATAACGAAGGAAGGGTTGCTAGATCACTCTTTGCTCATGAGACGATCACGTGCACAACAAGAAAGGTTAGTGTTACTAGATCATTCGACGTTTACGAGAGGAGCACGTGCGCAATAAAAAAGGAAGGTTAACTAGATCCCTCTTTGCTCTCGAGACGATCACGTGCACAACAAGAAAGGTTAGTTTTACTAGATCATTCGACGTTTACGAGAGGAACACGTGCGCAATAAAAAAGGAAGGTTAACTAGATCCCTCTTTGCCCTCGAGACGATCACGTGCACAACAAGAAAGGCTAGTGTTACTATATCATTCCTCGTTCACGAGAGGAACACGTGCGCAATAAAAAAGGAAGGTTAACTAGATCCCTCTTTGCCCTCGAGACGATCACGTGCACAAGAAAGGCTAGTGTTACTATATCATTCCTCGTTCACGAGAGGAACACGTGCGCAATAAAAAAGGAAGGTTAACTAGATCACTCTTTGCTCTCGAGACGATCACGTGCACAACAAGAAAGGTTAGTTTTACTAGATCATTCGACGTTTACGAGAGGAACACGTGCGCAATAAAAAAGGAAGGTTAACTAGATCCCTCTTTGCCCTCGAGACGATCACGTGCACAACAAGAAAGGTTAGTGTTACTATATCATTCCTCGTTTACGAGAGGAACACGTGCGCAATAACGAAGGAAGGTTAACTAGATCCCTCTTTGCTCTCGAGACGATCACGTGCACAACAAGAAAGGCTAGTGTTACTATATCATTCCTCGTTTTCGAGAGGAACACGTGCGCAATAACGAAGGAAGGGTTGCTAGATCACTCTTTGCTCATGAGACGATCACGTGCACAACAAGAAAGGTTAGTGTTACTAGATCATTCGACGTTTACGAGAGGAACACGTGCGCAATAAAAAAGGAAGGTTAACTAGATCCCTCTTTGCTCTCGAGACGATCACGTGCACAACAAGAAAGGTTAGTTTTACTAGATCATTCGACGTTTACGAGAGGAACACGTGCGCAATAAAAAAGGAAGGTTAACTAGATCCCTCTTTGCCCTCGAGACGATCACGTGCACAACAAGAAAGGCTAGTGTTACTATATCATTCCTCGTTCACGAGAGGAACACGTGCGCAATAAAAAAGGAAGGTTAACTAGATCCCTCTTTGCCCTCGAGACGATCACGTGCACAAGAAAGGCTAGTGTTACTATATCATTCCTCGTTCACGAGAGGAACACGTGCGCAATAAAAAAGGAAGGTTAACTAGATCTCTCTTTGCCCTCGAGACGATCACGTGCACAACAAGAAAGGTTAGTGTTACTATATCATTCCTCGTTTACGAGAGGAACACGTGCGCAATAACGAAGGAAGGTTAACTAGATCCCTCTTTGCTCTCGAGACGATCACGTGCACAACAAGAAAGGCTAGTGTTACTATATCATTCCTCGTTTTCGAGAGGAACACGTGCGCAATAACGAAGGAAGGGTTGCTAGATCACTCTTTGCTCATGAGACGATCACGTGCACAACAAGAAAGGTTAGTGTTACTAGATCATTCGACGTTTACGAGAGGAACACGTGCGCAATAAAAAAGGAAGGTTAACTAGATCCCTCTTTGCTCTCGAGACGATCACGTGCACAACAAGAAAGGTTAGTTTTACTAGATCATTCGACGTTTACGAGAGGAACACGTGCGCAATAAAAAAGGAAGGTTAACTAGATCCCTCTTTGCTCTCGAGACGATCACGTGCACAACAAGAAAGGTTAGTTTTACTAGATCATTCGACGTTCACGAGAGGAACACGTGCGCAATAAAAAAGGAAGGTTAACTAGATCCCTCTTTGCCCTCGAGACGATCACGTGCACAACAAGAAAGGCTAGTGTTACTATATCATTCCTCGTTCACGAGAGGAACACGTGCGCAATAAAAAAGGAAGGTTAACTAGATCCCTCTTTGCCCTCGAGACGATCACGTGCACAAGAAAGGCTAGTGTTACTATATCATTCCTCGTTCACGAGAGGAACACGTGCGCAATAAAAAAGGAAGGTTAACTAGATCCCTCTTTGCCCTCGAGACGATCACGTGCACAACAAGAAAGGCTAGTGTTACTATATCATTCCTCGTTCACGAGAGGAACACGTGCGCAATAAAAAAGGAAGGTTAACTAGATCCCTCTTTGCTCTCGAGACGATCACGTGCACAACAAGAAAGGTTAGTTTTACTAGATCATTCGACGTTTACGAGAGGAACACGTGCGCAATAAAAAAGGAAGGTTAACTAGATCCCTCTTTGCCCTCGAGACGATCACGTGCACAACAAGAAAGGCTAGTGTTACTATATCATTCCTCGTTCACGAGAGGAACACGTGCGCAATAAAAAAGGAAGGTTAACTAGATCCCTCTTTGCCCTCGAGACGATCACGTGCACAAGAAAGGCTAGTGTTACTATATCATTCCTCGTTCACGAGAGGAACACGTGCGCAATAAAAAAGGAAGGTTAACTAGATCACTCTTTGCTCTCGAGACGATCACGTGCACAACAAGAAAGGTTAGTTTTACTAGATCATTCGACGTTTACGAGAGGAACACGTGCGCAATAAAAAAGGAAGGTTAACTAGATCCCTCTTTGCCCTCGAGACGATCACGTGCACAACAAGAAAGGTTAGTGTTACTATATCATTCCTCGTTTACGAGAGGAACACGTGCGCAATAACGAAGGAAGGTTAACTAGATCCCTCTTTGCTCTCGAGACGATCACGTGCACAACAAGAAAGGCTAGTGTTACTATATCATTCCTCGTTTTCGAGAGGAACACGTGCGCAATAACGAAGGAAGGGTTGCTAGATCACTCTTTGCTCATGAGACGATCACGTGCACAACAAGAAAGGTTAGTGTTACTAGATCATTCGACGTTCACGAGAGGAACACGTGCGCAATAAAAAAGGAAGGTTAACTAGATCCCTCTTTGCTCTCGAGACGATCACGTGCACAACAAGAAAGGTTAGTGTTACTATATCATTCCTCGTTTACGAGAGGAACACGTGCGCAATAACGAAGGAAGGGTTGCTAGATCACTCTTTGCTCATGAGACGATCACGTGCACAACAAGAAAGGCTAGTGTTACTATATCATTCCTCGTTTACGAGAGGAACACGTGCGCAATAACGAAGGAAGGGTTGCTAGATCACTCTTTGCTCATGAGACGATCACGTGCACAACAAGAAAGGCTAGTGTTACTATATCATTCCTCGTTTACGAGAGGAACACGTGCGCAATAACGAAGGAAGGGTTGCTAGATCACTCTTTGCTCATGAGACGATCACGTGCACAACAAGAAAGGTTAGTGTTACTATATCATTCGTCGTTTACGAGAGGAACACGTGCGCAATAACGAAGGAAGGGTTGCTAGATCACTCTTTGCTCTCGAGACGATCACGTGCACAACAAGAAAGGTTAGTGTTACTATATCATTCCTCGTTTACGAGAGGAACACGTGCGCAATAACGAAGGAAGGGTTGCTAGATCACTCTTTGCTCTCGAGACGATCACGTGCACAACAAGAAAGGTTAGTGTTACTATATCATTCCTCGTTTACAAGAGGAACACGTGCGCAATAACGAAGGAAGGGTTGCTAGATCACTCTTTGCTCTCGAGACGATCACGTGCACAACAAGAAAGGTTAGTGTTACTATATCATTCGTCGTTTACGAGAGGAACACGTGCGCAATAATGAAGGAAGGGTTGCTAGATCACTCTTTGCTCTCGAGACGATCACGTGCACAAGAAAGGTTAGTGTTACTATATCATTCCTCGTTTACGAGAGGAACACGTGCGCAATAACGAAGGAAGGGTTGCTAGATCACTCTTTGCTCTCGAGACGATCACGTGCACAACAAGAAAGGTTAGTGTTACTATATCATTCCTCGTTTACGAGAGGAACACGTGCGCAATAACGAAGGAAGGGTTGCTAGATCACTCTTTGCTCTCGAGACGATCACGTGCACAACAAGAAAGGTTAGTGTTACTATATCATTCCTCGTTTACGAGAGGAACACGTGCGCAATAACGAAGGAAGGGTTGATACCCAAGGAAGGCAAGTGCTAGTTGATCACTCCTCGTTCACGAAAATGAGAAAGTATTACTAGATCATTCTTTGTTCACAAGACGATCACTTTCGAGAAAGTTGTGTATAAACGGTTATATAATTTCCTGATTAAATATGATATTCCATCAAATAACCAATATGGTTTTAGAAATTACCATTCGACAGCTCTTGCACTCCTTCATTTATACGATACTCTATCTAGTGCTATTGATTATAAAAATATACTCTAGGCGTTTTTATTGATCTGTCAAAGGCGTTTGACACGGTCAATCATGGCATTTTACTAGCGAAATTGCATAACTATGGAATACGTGGAACTCCTCTCAAATGGTTTGAAAGTTATCTTTCAGATAGAGAGCAGTTTGTAAATTTTAATGGCGTTTCTTCCTTTCGTAAATTAGTGAAGTGCGGTGTCCCACAAGGCAGCGTGCTCGGGCCGCTTCTCTTTCTGATTTATATCAATGATATATGTAGCGTTTCAACCGTCTTAGACATACTTTTATTTGCTGATGATACAAGTATATTTTTCTCCCATAAAAACTTAGACTCATTATGTCTCACAATCAATAATGAACTTACCAAATTAACAGATTGGTTTTGTGCAAACAAGTTATCTATAAATATAAAAAAATCAAACTATATTATCTTTAGGCCACGGCAAAAAAGGCAAAACCTTGATATAAAGGTCACCTTAGGTGATCAGAATATAAAGCGAGTCAAAGAAACAGTATTTTTAGGTGTTATTCTTGACGAACACTCGCGTAAGGTTTCAAAAGCTGTAGGAATTATGTATAAAGCAAGTTTTTGCCTTTCAAAGCAATCACTATTGACGTTGTATTATTCTTTGTTATATCCATACTTGCAATACTGTGTTAGTGTTTGGGGATCCACTTGTCCATCTAATTTAAATCGTATTCTCATGCTCCAAAAACGAGCAATACGTATAATTGTTGGATCATCCTATGATGCACACACTGATCCGATATATAGGAATCTAAACATATTGAAATTCAATTATTTATTTTTATTTCAAATAGGTAAGTTAATGTATCAATTTAAAAATAGGTTACTTCCCCAAACATTTAACAGGATATTTCAATTGAACTCTCAAATTCACGATTATTACACGAGAAGCTCTAACTTGCTCCATATTTCAAAGTTTAAAACAAATATACATAAGTTTGCGTTAAGACATCAGGGACCTAAATATTTCAATTCATTGTCTGATATTCAGTCTGCCAAAACGCTTAACTCTTTTTGTAATAAGTTAAAGACTTCTCTTATTAACTCTTAATTTTTTTTTTGTTTCTCGATTTGTGTTTGTGTGTGTGTGTTTTTTATATAAGTATGAAAAAAAATATGAAAGCTCTCCTAACAAATATTTATATAATTAATCTGACTGTCCGAACTATTAAATATGTATTTTCTGTTAAGATTTAGGAGGTCCGTCTCGTATAAGCCTTGCGGTT
The DNA here is from genome assembly GCF_932526225.1 of Nematostella vectensis. Classification (NCBI taxonomy): domain Eukaryota; kingdom Metazoa; phylum Cnidaria; class Anthozoa; order Actiniaria; family Edwardsiidae; genus Nematostella; species Nematostella vectensis. The sequence goes on from NC_064038.1 coordinate 11,562,090, forward strand.
TCTTACGGTCCTCCTTGTCACACTATGTAAATTATTATATTATTATCTTTATTTTAAAAAATGTATTAAGTGACAAAACAATAGACTGAAACTGAAACGTACACAACAGGGAAGTTAAGCAATAGAAAGCAACGACGATAACTAAAACATTGTGGCCTAATCAGCAAAATATCGGCATGAAATTTGAAAAACGTTTACAACGCCTTTTATTTCTAACCCTCCTTAGATTCAAGCCATCAGTTTAATAATTTGTTTTTATTCCATCGGTTTCATTCAATGCTATTTGATTTGTGTTTGATAGAAGACTTCCAGGATGAGCTGAAAGAACTTCCTGAACCGACCTCTGGGCGAAGCAGCCTCGACGACTCCATTCCCGTTGGCGACCCTTTGCCGGAGAGTAGCCGATCAAACTCGGAGATCTCGACAACTCCTCGGTTTACTTTGGGCAGCGCCACGAGTTGCGAGCTGGACGCCGTGTCTCAGAATCCGGCTGCTGCTGCTGATGTTGTCAACCTTGTCGTTGGCTCTGCGATGCAAGGTACAGTGCGCATGGGTAAGGGGCCGACAATTTGACTTTTGAGGGGGGGGGGGGGAGGGGGAGTTTTTTTTTTAAATATCCTGCACCAATTGGTGGACAAAAAAAATTCCTGCATCGGTAACAAATTTCTTGCACGCCAAATGCTTTGGGGGTGTTTTCATTGGTCACCGTCTTGCGGAGATATGGTCTTGTTGGAAAACATTTCAGTGCTGGCCAATGAAACGGTTCAGGGATTTGGAATGACGGAAGCCATAGGGTAAAGCTGTCATCCTTGCGCGATGCTCCTGCTTGGCAAGGGTCCTCAAGAAAGCCTTCGACCCTGTCCCCCCGTATCCGTTTTCGTTTAAAAACGCAACCTTTTTGTTCCATTTTCAAAAAGATCTGCGTCCACACGAAGCGTTTTCATTTTGATACGACCCGTCCCCACGAAAACGCAAAAACGATACGAAAACGATAACAAGCTCTACAGCGCATGCGTACTCGCGCGCCAAGTGGACTGGACCTGAGTTATCACGCAATCGTTTTCGAAAGATTCCGTTTCCCTCTCCACGTCACCGAGGGGTATCGTTTTCAAATTGTTCCACTCTAGAGATCGTTTTCAAATCGTTCCGTTTTCGATCATCGTTTTCGCGCTTCCGTGTGGACGATACCCGCATCCGTAACAAAAAGGTTGCGTTTCCAAACGAAAACGGATACGTGGGGACGGGGTCTTATTGTATCTGCCCATACTTTTATTTCAGTATACTTAAGACCTGTGTCGACGCCTTGTCTGATTCGAGGTTCGTGTTTCCCTGAATTTTACAGGCGCTGCTGCTACCCCATCGACCGCCAACACCCCGCTGCCGTCTGTCAGCACTGCCTCGCCCCAAGTGATAGATACTCCACCTGAAGCCGTCTCTTCTTCATCTCAGCCTCCCACAGAAACCCCTTCTCCTCCTCAGACCAACGCTGAGGTCTCGTCCACTCCCGAGACCCAGCAAGACTCGTCGAGCTTGCCTGATTTCACGGTGCCGTTGCTGGAGATGGGATTCTCACGGCGTCACGTGTTGCATGCCATGCAAGCGACCGGGACGCGACCAGGCGCCGACACGCGGATGATCAACGTCATGGTCACGTGGCTACTTGAGCATACCGTCTCGGACGATGGGGTGAGTTCTTTTTTAAATAATGGTACATTATTGTGTTGTCTAAGGGCAAGGTAGCAAGGGGAGGGGGGCAATCCTTAAAGCTAAGGGCGTGCCATTATAATGTTGAAATGGTGAAAATTTCAGTCTATACGAAACGGACACCAGCACCCCTGAAAACCCAAAAATTGGTAGTGCACGTTTCGTGTTATTTATCGTTATTTTGGAGACTGGGCGCATATTTCTTGTGATATTGGAGAGGGGCGCATATTTTTCGTAATATTGGAGAGGGTTCGCTTTTCGACGCTTATTCAAAACTATGGTGCTTCTCGTGGTGTTGTTCTTGTTTAACCCTAGGTGGTTTGCGATGTTAAGTGTTGATGGCTGTTATGTTCTAATTATCCCTCAGATTGTTCCCGCTGAGAAGGCTGTATGTTTTTCTCTCATGTGGTAGATGCGGTGATATGATTATGTTGGAAGATAAACTCGGGCTGTTATTCTAGTTATTCTAGTTAAAGAGGGGCAATCACGCCGCCATTTTATGCTCCTGCTCAATTGCGAGTCACACAAAGAATCCATTTCCATCGGCTAATTCAAGCGAGTAACCAAGAAATTTTCATTTAAATATCGTCAAAAACATATCAGACTTCATGCGAAGATTGTTATTTTGAAGATTCCTTGCGATGAAAAACAAAAACAAAGGAGTGCTTGATCGCCATTCTTTAACCTTTTGCCATTGTTCTTGTTCTTAAGGGCGAGCTGACGTGTGGGCCGTCTGAAGAGATTTGTAGATCAGACTCGGAGCCTGAGCCAGCGCCAGCGATGTATTTTTCTGAGCCTTCCCCACAGCAACTCTCACATCCACTTGAAGGTAAGGGAATCGTTCACGTCAAAGAATGCTAAAGAGCATCGATCACATACGGTCGCAAGCGCTCGTAAAGGGTTATATGGAAAGCACTTTGCGACTGTGCGATCGTTCGGTCAAACTAGCTGCGATCGAGTAGGATCTTATGGAAACCACTTTGCGACATTGCAGATCGTTCGGTTAAACTAGCTGCGATCGAGTAGGATCTTATGGAAACCACTTTGCGACTGTGTGATCGTTCGGTTAAACTAGCTGCGATCGAGTAGGATCTTATGGAAACCACTTTGCGCGATCGTTCGGTTAAACTAGCTGCGATCGAGTAGGTTCTTATGGAAACCACTTTGCGACTGCGAATCGTTCGGTCAAACTAGCTGCGATCGAGTAGGTTCTTATAGAAACCACTTTGCGACTGTGCGATCGTTCGGTTAAACTAGCTGCAATCGAGTAGGTTCTTATGGAAACCACTTTGCGACTGTGCGATCGTTCGGTTAAACTAGCTGCGATCGAGTAGGATCTTATGGAAACCACTTTGCGACTGTGCGATCGTTCGGTCAAACTAGCTGCGATCGAGTAGGTTCTTATGGAAACCACTTTGGTACTGTGCGATCGTTCGGTCAAACTAGCTGCGATCGAGTGGGTTTTTATGGATATACATAATACAACCTTTTTATCAATAAATAGTGCGCTCACGGTCGAACGTAGCACACAAGAAGTTGTTGTTTTATTTTCATTGTGGTGTTATCAAATTTCTTGACCGCCCCCCCCCCCCTTAAAAAACATAATATTAATAATGAGTCAATTACAAAAGGAAGGCCAATGGCACCGCCAGTTTAAAGCATACATTTCCATCGGCTAATTAACATCGGCAAGTATCGAGTAACTTATAATCAAATATTGTGAATAAAGTACCAGGCTTCAATCGTGGATGGTAATTTAAAGGCTGCCTTGTAAGTAAACTGTTACAAGGAGTGGTTGGTCTACATTCTTAAAATTTAATGTATTAAGACATGTATCACTTGTATAGATCTATGTCACCTACTTGATTGCCTTCCTTGTTTAGATGTGATCCCCACGCAAAGTTCAAGCGACATGCTGGATCGCCCAGACAATTTCGAGGAAGCGGACATGGATCTGGAAGATAGCGACTTCGAGCCCGGCTCAGACAGGGAGTTACTCGGGCTTTTCTTCCCCGAGGTAAAGTGCTTCCATAAGTTGGTCCCATATTATAGCCGGTTTACTGCAGTTTTAAACATTCTGCGAACGATTCACCGACGATTTCCAACAGCTAGATCTTTAAAGACTTGCTCATTCATCAACAATTTAGAAGTAACCTTATAGAAGTAATTTCAGCTCATTTTTAAAATTGTGTCGATTTAAATGAATGTGTGTATATATAAATGAAAGATGCTAGCTGGATTCCTTATAATTCCCTTGCCGTTGAACCGCATGTTACAGAATACTTCACCTTGTACCGGCGTTACTGTAAATATACCACATTTAAAGTAGATTTAAGCAATTTTTCACTATTGCAATATTCCCTGTCTCTTTTCCACAGCTCTCGGGCCAGTCAGCCGAACAAGAAAACCACCTGACGTGCGACATCTGCCAGGTAACCGTGCCTCAATTCAACAAGCACATGCGCACGCACCACCCAGGGTGTGGTGGCAACTGCAGTCGCCATGGTTACCGCAGCGATGGCGTGTACACGGACGGCTGGTTTGGCGGGATCTGCGGCACAGGGTTACCGTATTACTTGATGTGCCCGGAGTGCAGAGACCGCTATTTGGCGAAGGCGGAGGAATTAAGGACCCTCGCGGCCATCAAGGGGGCCAACATGTGAGTGATTTTTTTCGCGTTTTTTTCTTACATCGCGAATACTAAAACCTTACATATACATCATGCACATATTAAAAAAAATGGCAGTCGAAGTCCATTTGCTGTAGCACTCGGTGCATCAGGGGTCTTTAATAAAGAAACAATAAGCGAAAATACAAAAGTTTTATTGCAAAGTTGTAGCATTCTTATTTATTTGCCTGTGAACATCCACATGGCTTTCGGAGACCAGGATTCCTCCTTTTATTCGTTACCCATAAACCCTTACGTGAATCCGTGTCTTGTAAGGATTCTCAAGTGAGTGCAACTTCATTTGATATAAGTCTATACATTTTTTTTTTCACAAGAATCATCGGTGTTCCATGTTATTTGGAAATGTCAAAAAATGTACCCAAGGTCGGCGAAATAAGAACACACAATATTATGCGTGGTTCTTTTCTTTGGTAGACTATCCGTTCTTGAGATATGATTGATGCAACAAATCATGTAAATGTAGTAATTCTTGGGCAATTTCAGACAATTTTCAGAGTCAATTTTCAGACAATTTTCAATATCCCAAGAACGGATTTTCTGCTAAAAAGTACCAAAACTTTTATATTACGTAAGGAACCTCTAGGCAAAACATCAAACAAAAATAAGCCAATACAACCTTATAATTTGAACTTTTGCGCGCGTACAAACGTGTTTTTCACTTTGTCTAATGGTGTGTTATCGGGCACTTTAAATCTCTTTAAACCTTTTAGATTCTTTATTATATACGGTGCTTCGCCCACGCCGTCGAATGACCAATAACAATTTGCGTTATGCACGCTCATGTTTGAAGATTTTCATTTGTACAGCCTAAAATGACATTTCTCGTGGTTCTCCTTGTTGGCAGTTCGTATAACGATGCCAAGCTGCTAATGGAAGCGCCAGATCTGCTGGGTCCACGTGACACTATCCCAGACGGTAAGGGGACTAGCGTTCAGGGTAATGTTTCTCGAAATTACGTTATGACCCATACCAGAGTCTGCTATGGACGTGACGTGACAAAACGTGACGTCCCATTACATAACCATACCAGAGTATGCTATGGTGGTGGCGTGACGTGTCCCATTACATACCATGTCAGACTTTGCCATTGGCGTGACGTTATGTGTCCTATTACAATGGGCGTGACGTTACATGTGCATGACATACCCATACCAGACTTTGCCATTGGCGTGACGTTATGTGTCCTATTACAATGGGCGTGACGTTACATGTGCATAACATACCCATACCAGACTTTGCCATTGGCGTGACGTTATGTGTCCTATTACAATGGGCGTGACGTTACATGTGCATAACATACCCATACCAGACTTTGCCATTGGCAAGACGTTATGTGTCCCATTATGTACCCATGCAGACTATGCTATGGGAGTGACTTTTTAACAGAAATTTTAACTTAAAAACATATTGTTTAGAAAGAGAAAACATTGGCTGCAAGAATTACATTTAGATATATTTTTTTAGAGAGAGGTATAGATAGTAGAAGCCCATCATGAAAAGGGATGTAAAATACTGTTTGAAAGTTTGCTAACCTCCTGTCTTTTTTTAGACGAAGAAGGTACAGACGACAAGCCGTCCCCACGCCACGCCTCAACTCACAGTGATAACATTCTCGCCTCGCTTGGTCTGACCGAATGCAAACCTGTGGCTGCAGTTGTTGAGTTTGAGGAGGACGACCCTCTCGGCGCAAACCTGGTCAGCAGTACGCCGTACTACCGCATGAGCACGTGCTCTGAGGCGACAGCTGAGAGTTCCCGGATTTCGACTCGGACGCTGGGAGAACAGGCTTCTGCGATTATGTCAACTCATGACAGGTCATTTCTCAATCAGTGGAAAAAATAACGAGAAAAATTTCGTAATGATTGGAATAAGCGCCCTCCTTTAAATAAACACCCCGTCCGGCCCAATAAGCGTTCATCTAGACCCATTTTTTTTTAAATAAGCGCCCGCACCGCCACCCTAAAAGAAGATTCAGATCAACAGAAACACCACTCGAATGGTGTACATCTCGAGGATGCTGCGCCCGCGAATATAGATATTGATAAAAGGGACTGTGAAGACAATATTGTCATCGGTTTATGAACAATGGAACCCCCATGAATGTACCGTATTAATTCCAAAACAGTTTTACTGTTGTTTCAGGAAATCGCAAACAAAGTTATTCCAAATTGTTTCATCAGAAGCTGGTATTCTTTGACCAAATGAAATAAGCTCCCCCTCCTCTATAAGCGCCCACTCTCCAAAAAACGCCCCTCAAAAGGAAAGAATAATTGGGGCGATAATTTGAATAATTACGGTAGCAATATTGATAAAATCATTCATTTGAGATTAATTCTTTTAAATTCGCAGCTGGCGGGACCCGAAATCGAAATCGTTTAACAGTTTATTATAGATTATCGCCATCAAGGTTCCATTATATTCGCCAGGATCAAGGATCTTTCAAATTTTACCTTGTTATTCTAAAGTCAGGCTCGGGGTTGACTTCCTGAATATTTAATCCTTGAATCTGTGACTGCTAGGGATGAATAACCAGGGCTTTACCATGTTTTGTTATGTTCTTAGCATGGTTAATTCCAGCCTGAAAATTCTTATTATAATTTTTGTTTTTAATGTAAAAATGATGGTTACCATTGTATCCACAGAGCCCTCGCCCTTAAGCGCATCACGGTAGCTGCCCAGATCACTCTTTCCCGAGAGCTTGTACTGAGCATGCTCAGTCTTCTCTGTACCTCTGCACCGCCCGGCTACCTCCCACATGGACTAAAAATCCTCGGCGTTAGTGACGCAAAGACGTTGGTCGATCTAATGAGACTTGTAGCCGCTGGCCGGATATCTAGTATCTGCAGCAGCGGAAGTCCATGTTCCGGGCTCGTGCCCAGTGATCTCCTGAAGGTCTTAAGTAAGGCTGTGTGCGCCTTGGTGACTAGCGATCAGGCCTCCTCGCGGCTGCTTTTGGATTTGTGCGTGGATGACCTGATGACTTCAGCGATCGGTAAGTTTGCGCACACACTCCGCTAGTGGTTGAGGCGTGCACTTGCTGACGCCAAGTGTGCGTATGTCCTCTATAACACATGGACCGTTGCCCAATCAGAGCTCGCGATGAACGAGTGTCGTTGGATAAAAACTGATAAATCAACCCTTATACTAATCGGCATTTTTACTGTGCTCATAGCCCCAAAGTCTCGAGAGCTAGCATCTAAGAAGAGCCTGCTTTATCAGAGGGCAGTGGCAACAGAAAGCGACCCATGCGCATCCGACGTGAAGGCTCTTAGTCTGCCAAACTTCATGGTGACTCAAGCTTTGGTTGATCTGCTCGCAGCTACTGGAGGTATGCGCTCTCCTCTCTTTTCAGCTGAATTTATTGCTTTCTGTTTGTTCCAGTCAAATTGGAAAAGAAACTATTAATTAAATAATTAATTGTTAATTAATTAATTAATAATAAAAACTGTGAATAGCTTTTGTATTGGATCATTCAAGAGCGTCTATCTTTGTGCTAAAGGTTTGATTCATTGTCGCAAATGTGACTCAATAAATGCTATATCATTTTTGTTCTTGTTATTATTCAGGAAAATCATCTGTAGGTAGAGTCGGAGGCATGACAGATCCCGTCCCCCTCCCCCTGGTGAACGCACTGTCCGCCTGCTGTCTATCGTCATGGTTACCGACACAGCACCGGAAGTGGGCGTCCATGGAACTGGTGCGGACTCTAGCGTGTAAGAGCAAACGGAAACAGAATGAGCAGCTGGCGGGTAGCCTGTGTGCCGATCTAAACGGTTAGTACTGGTCTGAGTTGATTTTGACCGGCGTCAAAGCCTTTGGTACAGCACAGGTTTAAAGAAACGATGCCCAAAAGAGTGTTACATGTTTAACGTTAGTACGGAAAAGTCGAGCAGCCAGCCAGTTTAGTTTAACCCAAGAGATAGAAAAGGTTCGAAGGTTGATTCTGATAGAATAAGTCTTGCTGATCAACGCCAGGTAGTTCGTACTGTCAAATTGTGGCATAGTTGCCGAGTTAATGGGGGGTTTCTGAAGACAGTGAAGCGTCCAGCATGGAAATGAGGCTAGTACCTCAATAATGCATTTCCTTGCGTTTTTTTTTAACGTATTAACGGGAAAAAATCAGCATAAACTTTGACTAATCTAACGCCTCGCTACGGCGACCTCGAAACCACTGGTATCCTAGAATGTTACAGTTCCATTTATACAAAGATATGAATAAAAAGTTAGATAGACCATGAAACGGGGGAAAAAATTTGACAGTCTGCATTTTAGGCCAGTTTCAAATAGACCATGAAACGGGGGAAAATTTTGACAGTCTGCATTTTAGGCCAGTCTTAGATAGACCATGAAACGGGGGAAAAAATTTGACAGTCTGCATTTTAGGCTAGTCTTAGATAGACCATGAAACGGGGGAAAAATTTGACAGTCTGCATTTTAGGCCAGTCTTAGATAGACCATGAAACGGGGGGAAAATTTCACATACTCTGAGACTTCAGCCAATCACCTACAAGTATCAACTTAGAATCACTAAGCCTGTTCTATGCTTTGAAGGTTGGCGTCGACGAGGACGTAGTTAGAAAAGTTTGTTCAGGGGAGCAAGCTTCAGATATTTCTTATTTGTTTTAGGGGCAGAAGCTATTTTTTATTTTGTTAATTGCTAGAATACAATTCAATACAATTTTTTTACCTCACCGTATACAGATTTAGTTTGGCTGAAAGTGAATTATAAAGTCATAGACTCCAGCAACATTCCCCTTCTATTTTTCGTTTCTTAATTGGAAGCATAAGAAAACATACTTTGCCGCCTCCTTTGCTATTTTCTTTGGAGGGTTAAATATTAGAGAGAAAATCTGCCTTTCCGATTTCTTGGCAAAATCAAATCCCCAGGATCTAGTAAGTTTTTCGAAAAAGTGTGTTCTAAACATTTTCTGCAATGCACCACAAAGTAGAACTCGTCCTCTAATGTGTCCGGACAGAATTGACATGCCCGTTCATGAGCTTGTTTATAAGGTCTGTTATACCTCCTCTTTTCTATTTCGAGGTCATGGTTGCTAATGTGCAGTTTGGTGAGGCACCTTCGGTGGTTTTGGTTTGGGATCTCAAGATAGCCCTGTAGTTCATAGTCATCCTTCTGGTCGCGATATGTTCTAAGTTTATTGCGTTGCATGGTTTGCTGTCTTTGATCGTCCAAAACTTCATTCTGCCAAAGTTGCAATTCAATGTCCTCTACTCTCTGTCTACGTAATTTTGAGTATTTCTTTCTCTCTCCTGATGTGATTTCAATGGCTACTCTACCAAAAGGGTAGCTGTCCATCCATCCACCCACCCCCCCCTCACCCCTCTTCTCCAATGCTAGCAAGGCCCTGGTCGAATTTCTAAATTGTTTCGATGGCTTTACCTATTTTTAATGTTGTAAATTAAGGTCTTTTCATAACCCCAACGTTATTCTGATTAAATAATTGTTTGTTCCAGGTGATATCTCGCCGTGCCCAAAGACCAAACTCGAGTCTCATGCAGGTCATGTGACAGAGTGTGTATGGAATCCTGTAAGGAGTTACCTAGCAACCAGGTGGGCATAACCATACACGCCATTTACCGCCAGTCATCTTTTAGGGGTAGTCTTAACATTCAATACGCCGTGGGTATAACCTTCTAGGTCATGCATAGCCTACTACTGCCTAACTCCAACCCTCCCCTCCCCCCCACACACCCTCCCGTCCCCCCCCCACACACACACCCTCCCCTCCCCCCCACACACCCTGTAGTCTTATTTTGAATTATGCCCTGGGTATAACAGTGTCATGTGCTGCCCATAACTGCCCCTCTTTCCAGTTATCAGCCCTTCGTCCCTTGTGTCTATTAAGCAGCCAATCTCCCCAAAACGTCCAAAATGTCTCCAAAACGTCCACGGTTGATATAGGTACACCTCATTTTAATCCTTCCGGCCACGTGTTTTGTCGTAGTGGATCTGAAGGAGTCGTAAACGTGTGGAACATGGCAGCCAAGTCGCATAACATCCTCCAGGAGTCCTACCATTTCGTCAGCTCACGAGACGAGCCCAAGAGAAGCATCACGCCAGAGTCACGGCAGGTTACCTGTATCTGCTTCAATGTGAGTAGTCTCCCAAGAGGGGGAGGAAGGGGGAATTGTTGATTGTATTTTTGCATATGCAGCAGGTTACCTGTATATGCTTCAATGTGAGTAGTGTCCCAGGAGGGGGAAGGGGGGGGGGGGAGGAATCGTGGATGGTTCTGTTATATTTTGTTATGTATATGTGGCGAGTGTATGTCTGTGTTTATGTAGTGTTTTAATTCAAGCTCGTTTTCTTTCAGGCTAATGGGAAGCTGTTGGCGGGCGCCATGGAAAACAAGCTCAACATTTGGAGTTCGGCAGGCAAGTCTCTTTTATTTTTTGCGACCGTCTTCACCTTTTCCAATTTTTCTTACCAAATTACTGCATTTAAGGCTTTTTTTTTTACTTTCATCATAAAACAAATTGAAAGATGGCTTTATTGCCGTCAGACACTGACAACCCAGATCTCTTACAAGTATTTCCCATCCCTTTGTTCCTCCCGTAGGTAACCAAGGCAACTTGGACATCCAGCCCCACGTGATCACCTGCATGACGTGGCCGGTGTCACGTGGTTTTCTGGAGAGTGGCGTGGTCACCATGGACTCCTTGCTGATTGGTCGAGCCGATGGATCTGTTGCTGTGGTAGAGGTACTGGACAAGTGCTCCGTGGCCCGAGTTGAGATGGAACACTGCACCAGAGGCGGTAAGGTCCAACACCATTGGTATTAACCTTTGCCCCATCTCAGCAGTGCCATGACCCAAAGCTATCAACTCTTGCCCCATCTCAATGCCATGACCCATAGGTATCAACTCTTGCCCCATCTCAGGGCCACGACCCATAGGTATCAACTCTTGCCCCATCTCAGGGCCACGACCCATAGGTATCAACTTTAGCCCTATCTTAGGGCTATGACCCATAGGTATCAACTCTTGCCCCATCTCAGGGCCATGACCCATAGGTATCAACTTTAGCCCCATCTTAGGGCTATGACCCATAGGTATCAACTCTTGCCCCATCTCAGTGCCATGACCCATAGGTATCAACTTTAGCCCCATCTTAGGGCCATGACCCATAGGTATCAACTCTTGCCCCATCTCAGGGCCATGACCCATAGGTATCAACTTTAGCCCCATCTCAGGGCTATGACCCATAGGTATCAACTTTAGCCCCATCTTAGGGCCATGACCCATAGGTATCAACTCTTGCCCCATCTCAGGGCCATGACCCATAGGTATCAATTCTTGCCCCATCTCAGGGCCATGACCCATCGGTATCAACTCTTGCCCCGTCTCAGGGCCATGACCCATAGGTATCAATTCTTGCCCCATCTCAGTGCCATGACCCATAGGTATCAACTCTTGCCCCATCTCGGGGCCATGACCCATAGGTATCAACTTTAGCCCCATCTTAGGGCCATGACCCATACGTATCAATTTTGCCCCATCTCAGGGCCATGACCCATCGGTATTAAATCTTGCCCCATCTCAGGGCCATGACCCATAGGTATCAATTCTTGCCCCATCTCAGGGCCATGACCCATCGGTATCAACCCCTTGCCCGATCTCAGTGCCATGACCCATAGGTATCAACTCTAGCCCCAATCCCGTGACCATGACAAATTGTGAGATGAAATCTTAAAGTATCCACCTGACAATATAATCCTTATTTGCCGAACTCGATTCAAAATATCGCAACAGTTTTACCATATCAGCCGATTGAGATATACTTCGTCGCATTTGGTTCTTTGCTAGAGTGACAAAATGACGGTTGACAACAGCTCTTAAACACTGCACTAGTGGCACATACACTCCTTATCTGGGTGACCTGGACACCCGCCGAAAGTTGTGTATGTTCTGGCAGTGGCGGACCCAGTATATTTATATTTTGTGGGAGATAATTTTTTAATTTGCAAATTTATAACATCTAGGTCAAAGGGAAGTGAAGGGAAGGCATGGGCGGGGAGGAGGGTACTTTACACTTACAAGCAGGGACGGGGCATTATTATTCAAACCAAAGAAAAGTTTTAAGAAATAAAACTACAAAACATTTTCTGGCTGCGGTCTTGACTGATGCGTGTTATTGCAATTTTTTTTTTTTTTTTTTTTTTTTATCGGTCACGGTAACAAATCCTGCATTCTGATTGGCTAATAGAGCGGTCCGGCGATTCCTATGTCTGCCTTGGGTCCGAGAATCGATATTTTGCGCGCGCTGCTCGCTCAAAGTATGTTTTCGCTGGCGCTAGAAAAAAAGATATTTACCCGGTTAAGGTCGGACCGTACCGAGGTCTTGAAAATACTGACCAAGGCCGAAGGCCTCCCACCCGACAAATAACCCCTATATACAGTACGTAGCACTGAAGAAAGTTTGCTGTTGTTGTAGTGGCTGCAAGCTGTGTCGCTTGGTATGACGACAGTAACAGCTTTGCTGTAGGATATACCGACGGAGCAGTGTGTCTAGCGTTTAAAGACCCTAGTGAGCAAGTCAAGATGATACCAGCGCACCAGGTAATAAATACACACAGAAAACCCGTTTTATGGATCTACGAGTGGTGTAAAGTCCGTTTATACGAGGGCATAACTTTGAAAGTGTACGCATGGGTCTACAAATGCTTTCAAGCTCAGCAATTGTTGAAAAAAACACTTATGTTTCTAAACCATAGCAGAAATATCTGCGCGAACCGGAAATGTTGTTTGACATTGTTTAGTAGATCAGCCGTGGCTTAAGGATCCGCAAGTTTAAACAGTTTTTACCACAGGTGGGCCAGTGTTTTAGCGCATCAACGTATGGGATCTCCTACCTGTGCTGAAACAGGTTCTATTCCCGCTCGAGACATGTGGAGTATCTTTCTGTTTCTCGGCTTTGAATTTGACTTAATTTAAACGTATATAGGCTTTCTAGAATCCTCTCTTTCTCAGTTCCAACAATGGTATTTCAACTAATATTTGGATTTTAAATGTGAAGCGCTTAGAACATGCTTGCTGTAGAAGCTGTACTATATCTTTCCTTTTCTCGTCACATTATCGTACACACCCACTGGCCTTTATTGTGGCAAATCGAGAATTATGGATAAACTGCTGTCCTTTGTGTTTGCAGACTATGATTATTGGACTGAAATTTAATGCAACTGGAGTAGCTCTTATCTCGAGTGCTGTGAATGAGCCCGTGAAGGTGAGTCAATATTGAACACAGCATACATGGTGGGTGTACCCCTTTTATTGGGCGTGGCATAACAGGGGGTATGGCTCTTACAAAGTAATGTGAATGAACCCGTCTAGGTAAGTGACCGATTAATAAAGCATTCGTGGTGCTTTTACCCATTTTTATGTGGTGTGACACAAAAGTGTTGATACAAACAACTCATGGGTTTGTAGCGCCCCGAAATGGTGATCTAATTTGTTATTTTCGACCCGAAAGGGTCTTCCCTTATGACACAAATTATGACTATGCATAATGTAAGAGGTGTTGCCATTGAGAAGGTTGCGAAGTTTAGTCTAGATCCTCACCTGTGACGCATCTTGCCCTCTCTGCAGGTGTGGTACGAAGTGGAAGACGGGGTCATCCTTCGTCACGTGTTTGAGATGCCCACGTGCTCCTCCATCTCATGCTTCGCACTGCACTGGGACCCGAGTCACGAGGAGGCGGCTGGAAAACTTGCCCTGTGAGTAGCATCAGAGGAGTCTGCAGGCAACTCATAATGAAAAGGACGGAAAGAATGGGTTACCTGTGGCGAAATTGCGGAGGAGGGAGACTAAGGAAAAATAGAGAGGGAATGCAGCGCTTCCGGTTTGTCACTTCCGTTTTTTTGCCACAAGAAACCCAATCCTTTTTTTTTCTTTTTCTGGTCTTTGAGATGCCTGCGGAGGAGGCTACCCTGTGAGTAAATGCGCTAGTTTCTACGAATATCAGCAAGCAAAATATTCAATGCGGCTTATCATAGTGTCAGCGATGACCCATTTGCCTCCTCCTCGGCCACGTTGTACCTACATTGTTAAAGCCGCATTGTCACCAGTTTACTTCCGGAGGTCCGACATAAACCTCAACGGTTAAAAGATAAAAGAATCTATCAAAATCCAGATATTAAACAGGCCATCCGCTCTAAATTATCAATCACATCCTTAAAGAAACTTCCAATAAACACACTGCTTTCAATATTTTGAAGTATTTTTCGCGTTTCCGTTAAAAATCATCGGAGATTGTTACGTAATCGACCGGAAGTAAACTGGTGACAATGCGGCTTTAATTCGTTAATTAACATTCCAGTTGCAGAGTGAGTGGCTAGCTTCCAAAACTGATTTTAATTGTATTTTCGTTTTGTTAGTGGTGGCACGGACGGAACTACGTGTGTCTATCGAGTGCCCAGGCCCCTGGACCGTGATACCCTGAAAAAGCTCATGACCAACCTAAGACGGTCGGACACAGAGAGTCCCATTCCCACCCTCCCTGAGACTAGTCAGCCAATCAGCAAGCCCTGTAGCATCCGGGATACTAATAAAACACCTGATAACAAGAAAGGTAGCGGGTCCGCCCCTAAAGAGAAGGAGAACTGGTCGCGGGTGTATCATTTCGCGGACATCCTCGAGGCTGCCTGGAAGACTGGCACCCAGGACCAGCCCGTCCTTCAGGGCAGCGTGTGCCTCTTTGAGTCAGTCGGGCACGGGGGCGTGGTGGTTGCCATGGCTTTTGACAAGAGTGGGATGTTTGTAGCATCTGGCTGTGACCAAGGCGTGCTCAACATCTGGTCTGTTCAGGTATTTGTTTTTTCGCCTCCTCCCAATCTATGAGATTGCTTTGCCGTAAGTTTACAGCCTTCATTCTCCTGAACGTATATGGGCTGACACCCTACCCCTCTTGAAAATCCAGATGCATCAATGACCCTTCTCCCCCTCTTGAGCGTATATGCACCATTGACCCCCTCCCCTTCTTGAACGTCTATATCCTCAACCGACCCTTTCCCTCTTGAACATATCTGCGACCCTCCCCCTCTTGAGCGTATATGCACCATTGACCCCCTTCCCCTTCTTGAACGTCTATATCCTCAACCGACTCTTCCCCTCTTGAACATATCTGCGACCCTCCCCCTCTTGAACGTTGACATTTGCCGCTAACCCCTCTCTGTTGTCTAGGATGGGGTTGTGGGGCACACGTACAAGCAAGACGGAGCCGTCCTCAGTGTCGTTTGGACTGGGGATCAGGGTGTCACTGCAGCTTTCAGAGGATCTAAGGTACTTGGAGCAATGTTTTTTATTTAAACTAAGCCTTCTAGTAAACTAGGGACTGGATAGATTCATTGATCCGACAATCAAGCTTGCGTGAATAGCCAGGATCTAAGGTACTTGGAGCAATGGTTTTCATTATCTTAAATACAGTCTTCTGGTAAACTAGGGACAAGATAGATTCATTGATCCGACTTGTCAATCAAGCTTGCGTGAGTAGCCAGGATCTAAGGTACTTGGAGCAATGGTTTTCATTATCTTAAATACAGTCTTCTAGTAAACTAGGGACAAGATAGATTTATTGATCCGACTTGTCAATCAAGCTTGCATGAGTAGCCAGGATCAAAGGTACCTGGAGCAATGGTTTTCATAATCTTAAATATAGCCTTCTAGTATACTTGGAACTAGATAAATTCATTGATCCGACTTGTCAACCGAGCTTGCGTGAGTAGCCAGGATCTAAGGTACTTGGAGCAATGGTTTTTATTTAAACTAAGTCTTCATGGTTTTTATTTAAACTAAGCCTTCTAGTATAATAGGAACAAGATAAATTAATTGATCTGACTTGTCAATCAAGCTTGCATGAATAGCCAGGATCTATGGTACTTGGAGCAATGGTTTTCATTATCTTAAATACAGCCTTCTAGTAAACTAGGAACTAGATAAATTCATTGATCTGACTTGTCAATCAAACTTGCGTGAATAGCCAGGATCTATGGTACTTGGAGCAATGGTTTTCATTGTCTTAAATACAGCCTAATAGTAAACTAGAAACTAGATGAATTTATTGATCCGACTTGTCAATCAAGCTTGCTTGAGTAGCCAATCAGTGAAGATGTAACGTTATAGCAGCTTGTTTACAGTCTAATGGGCCGTTTCGCAGATAATTTGGTCTCTAACCTAACTACTGCATTTCAAGCCCTTTTGGCTTAAACACAAAAAGGGACAGTCTTTAAAAAAACTCAGACATGCCAAAGTCGCTCCTCCGCGCTCAAACTCCCTCATCTGGAACTGAGCCAGTTGTAGGAGTTCTCAGAAAGGCGCTTAAGTGAATGAACTGTAAACTTATATTGTTTGTTACTTTTACTGATGAAAACAATAACAGAATAACGCACCCATGCTGAGCTGGCTCATTTATTGTTGTGCAACACAAAACGTGCTCTTCGATCATGCTTTAAAGTCTTTCTCGGCCGCCATTTTATCATCCTGGCAAAGTACCAATTGCGAGAAAGCATCCATTTCCTTTGGCTGGATTGGGGAAGCTGTTGTGACCACAGGTACCCCAAGCTGACTGTGTGTATGAATAAATTATAGTGGTTTACGTTACGTTATGTGTGTCATGGTTTACAGTGAACATATGAGATTGGAATAAGCCGTTCACTTTACTACAAAATAAAATCGTAAAACTCTAAAAAAATATTCTATATTTCAATCCCATTTGTTTACTGTAAACCATGACACAAACAACGTAACGTGAACTTTTATAATTTATTCATACACACAGTCAGCTTGGGGTGCCTGTGTTGTAATATTTTTTTATGAAATGTGAAAAGACGCATAAAGCTTTGTTGTTAGATGAGAATTCAAAATTTCTATTTACAATAAAAGCAATAACACAGATGTGTCTTACTAGGTTTTTAATCTTGCCACATACAAATTTATATATAACGTTGCTGCCCATTTCGTCTAGACCCCAGTTCTCTTTCACTTCAACGAAGAGTGGTACAAAAAGCACCGGGTGCTGGCCTGGGCACGAGAGCGGCTACGCGTGCAAGGCATCACGGGCCTAAGCGAGTCTACGTGTTTTCGTGCTCTGTTGGAGAGGCTACCCACCATTATGCTGGACCAATATAATTACGAAAAGGTGCCGTAGAATTCTTGGAATATCCTCACATGCTATATTTTCCATTTTCTAAGAAAATTATAATGATAACTGTGTAATACACACTAGAACCAAACTTGGTACATTTTACTTATGTATTATATGTAATAAATATGTTTTTTTTTTCATTTGAAGGAATTTTCCGTAGTTTCAGTGAGTAAGTACGCAGCTCTTACAAGCTGCAATTTGATTGGGTAAATGAACAATATCCGCACCTCGACACAAAGAACGAGAAGAATAGAGACAAAAGAACTCCTTTGTAGAACAAAGATAATAGGAGACAAAGCAGCTGCGTACTTACTCGGTCAGTACGCAGCTCTAACAAGCTGCAATTTGATTGGGCAAATGAACAATATCCGCACCTCGACACAAAGAACGAGAAGAATAGAGACAAAAGAACTCCTTTGTAGAGCAAAAATAATAGGAGATAAGCAGCTGCGTAGTTACTCGTTTCAGTTGAAGCAAATTTATGCAGAAAAAAAAATTCCTCGAAAGTAGATGGAAAAACGATGCAAATAGGAATCATGGTTTTTACATCAGACTATTTCTTTTCAGGCTAAGCTAAGTCGCGGCGATCAGCTAGTACACAGTCCCTTCCTCCAATCTCTGGCCGCGTTGACTGTAGGCCTGGACCTAGACCGCGTGATGTGCCACGCCCTGTCACGTGCACCTATCCCACCATGCAGCTGGAATGAGGCCAATGCGCTACCCGAGTGGTTGTGGCTTAAGAGTTTCTGTGTGGCGGTGCACGCAGCAGACGCGCTTACATTTAGAGAGAGATTTCAGAAGAACTTTCTGGTGCCGAACGAGGAGAAGATTAGTGAGGACGAGCCTTTCCAGCCACTGGTAAGTTAGATAATTTCTCTATGATGGTTCTAAATCATCTTCGTCATCATTGATTATCAAGATAAGTGATCACTCTACCAGTGACATGACCATTAACTGTGATGATCATGATGTAGTTCTGCACCGTGATCATCACCATCATGATCATCATCATCATCAACCGCATCGTTATTATAATCATCATGTCATCATCGTCTCCATCATCATCTTCATCATCATAATCATTTTTATCATCATGTCATCATCATCAACCGCATCATCATCATTTCTATCAAAACGTTATCATCATCAACCGCATCGTCATCACAACCATACAAACTCTATTATTATTGTCACGTCAACACGCACTCCTTTTCCAGGCCACTGACAACAGAAAACCACCTCCACTATTATTCCAAATTCATTTTAAAGTCTGTAACAGAGATCTGCTTGTGGAGCCCAGCAACTGACGATCACCAGCAATAATATTTTCAGTATCTTAGATCATCCTAAGTATTTCAAAGGCCATTGACGAACTTTGCGTTTAGGACAACTCCTCGTGGAGCCTGACTATGGACGAGCAGGTCATGGCGTGGGCCATGCGGCGCCCAGAGGACTGGGAGACAGGCGGCAAATGCGACGCGTACCTGTGGGGTGGGGGCCGGCACGGCCAGTTGGCTGAGTCAGGGAGAGGGGTCAATGTGCCTACTGTCACCAAGTCGCTAGCAAGCGCGCAGCAGGTATGCACTGGGCAGGGAGGGGGGGGGGGGGGGTGGGGAAAGCTGGCTGAGTCAGGGAGAGGGGTCAATGTGCCTACTGTCACCAAGTCGCTAGCAAGCGCGCAGCAGGTATGCACTGGGCAGGGGGGGGGGGAAGGGGTCGGTCATTTTTTAGTTTATTTACTGGACAAGATTTTATCTAGTAGTAGCTAGAATTGCAGGATACTTTTTTGTCATGAACTGGGACTTTTATTTATCAAACGATGCCCATCGGGCATTTACGTTTTGTTTCCTTTTCCATCTTATAATTTGAATAGTTCTGCGTACAAACCGAAGCCAGTAACAATTTTTATAATCAGCCGTTGGAAATGGATACTTTCCGACACTTGGTATTTTGCTAGAATGATAAAATGGCGCTTGAACATGCTCTCGAGAAAATGTTTAGATATTAATTACGGTTTAAATTGTGGTATATAGTTCTTAAATTTCTAGTATGTTACCCAGGCCGCCCTTACACCATCTGTCATGTATGTATCTGTCTGTCATGTATTGTAGCCAATCAGCTACATGATAGAAACCTGGTTCTAGCGCTCGCACCACAAAAATGTGGTCCTCGGTTTTTAATAAGCAGATTTTCCTAGAACTTTATTTTGGTGTCCACGGTAGCACGCGTTAAATGGATAAATGTTATGTTGGTTTTATGTCATTGGTTGTCCATTCGCTTTTTTTCGTTTCATAGGTCGTTTGCGGTCAGAATTGTACCTTCGTCGTACAAGTTAATGGCACCATACTAGCGTGTGGAGAGGGTAGCTACGGACGCCTCGGAATGGGCAACTCTGATGACCTCTTCACGCTTTCCCCAATATCCGCACTACAAGGTAACTGTTAGTTGTGTGTAAGCACAAGACAGTACCACGGGCCAGCATCCCAATACAACGTTCTTCTGCGTTCCAAGTGCGATGACAGAAGAGACCTCGGTCTTATCCAAGATGATAAAAGATTCACTTTCCTTAATGTAAAGAGCCAGGTTACCCTTGGAAACATACCTGGCCCATATTCAATCTCGATTTCCCGAGCTTTTCAAGCTAAGCCCGTGCCAATTAGCTTGCGCGGCTTTTAAATCATTCTCGTTTTCGTTTGAAGGTTACGTCGTGATTCAGATCGCGACATCCCGTGGTTCAGATGGACACTCTCTCGCGTTGACGGACAGTGGGGAGGTGTTCAGCTGGGGCGATGGGGACTACGGTAAACTAGGTCACGGTAACAGCGATAGACAGCGCCGCCCAAGGCAGATTGAGGCCCTCCGTGGAGAAGAAGTCGTCAACGTAAGTACTTGAACCATATCAGGAAGAGAGGTTCGACCAGAGAGCGGTTCTTCCGACCTAGACCTCATCATAAATTCAATTTCTTATGTGCAATAAACGGATTACTAGCGCATCATTAGAGCAGCATGATAATTATAATGCGACTCTGTCACGCCATTTAATCTGGTGTCTAAGGAATCTCATGTAGCTAGTATCTGAATAACCAATTTAATGACCTTTGTCCCTGTATCCCCAGATGGCGTGCGGGTTCAAACACTCTGCGGTGGTGACAGTGGACGGCAAGCTCTTCACGTTTGGTAATGGCGACTACGGCAGGCTCGGACATGGGAACTCCGCTAACAAGAAAACCCCAGAGCGCGTCACGGCGCTGGAGAAGCACGCCATTGGACAGGTACTAGCGGACCGTACCTTTGTCTGATTGTATCGTACTTTAGTCGGATTGTACCGTACCTTTGTTGGGTAGTACCGCACTTTTGTCTGATTGTATCGAACCTTTGTCTGATTGTCCTATATTTTTGTCGAATATATCATACCTTTGTCGGATTGTTCTGCATCTTTTTCAGAATGTACCGTATCTTTGTCGGACTGTACCGTACCTTTGTTATATTTGAACCGTATATTTGTCGGATTGTATCGTACCTTTGTCGGATTGTAATGAGTCTGTCGGAATGTACCGTATCTTTGTCGGATTGTACCGTACCTTTGTCGGCTTGTACCGTACTTTTGTTATATTTGAACCGTATATTTGTCGGCTTGTACCGTACCTTTGTTATATTTGAACCGTTTATTTGTCGGATTGTACCGTTCCTTTGTCGGATTGTACCGTATCTTTGTCGGATTGCACATTGTCGGATTATACCGTACCTTTGTTATATTTGAACCGTATATCTGTCGAATTGTACCGTATCCTTGTCGAATTATAAAAGTTAAATTGTATACTTGATTTAATAAATACCCCAATAGCCAATATCCCTAGAACCTCCAAAGCCCCCCCCCCCCCCAACTCCACTAAACAAACCATCTGATGCAAATAGATGCTTCATCGCACTTGGTATATTACTGTGTTGATCAAATGGCGTTTGACAGAGAATCGTACATTCATTCCAGGTTGCCTGTGGCCTGAACCACACGCTTGTGCTCTCCGCGGATGGCAACACGGTTTGGGCGTTCGGAGATGGGGACTACGGAAAGCTAGGGCTAGGCAGCTGCACAGCCAAGACCTCGCCTCAAGCCATCGACGTACTCGCGGGTATCGGGTGCAAGAAGATCTGCTGCGGGACGCAGTTCTCTGTCGTGCTCACCAACGACGGCAGGGTGTTCTCATTTGGACAAGGTGACCTTTATATTATTTTCTTTTCTTACAAACATATTTATACAAAGACTTGCCCCAAAGTCACCGTTTGTATTTTTCTCAAGACCATTGTCTAAAGGGATATAGATTTTTTTTCGTGCTCACCATTGATGGCAGATTGTCAGATTGTCATTTGGAAAATGTGACTTTAAATATTATTTATTAGCACTTCCTTTGTTATTGTTTACATTTGAAAATACGGCGATCTATTTGCAAGAACACGCCAAACTAACCCGCCATGATTGAAAGTATTATACTCAATTAAAGATAAGGTAGAAATACGCAAAACATATCTTTTCCATTCCTTTTTATTCATTTTAGGCCCATTTTTTTTTCTTTATTTTTGACATTTTAAGTGCAAAAACGAACCTGTTTTTATTATTGTTGTTTTTGTTGTTGCTGCTATTGATTTTATTGTTATTATTTTACACAAGGAACTAAGATGTGACTATGAACCGTACGATATTCAACTTGCTTTTTGTGGCTCAACGAATAATTACCTCTTCGAGTTCATATCTTTTTACTTAGAGATAATGCGATAATGGAACGGGAACTCTCGTCCAAGATAAAGCAGAAATGCAATTTTCCCCATGAAGTCGCTGCTTTCTTTATATCCTTAGCTCCCAAAGATAACGCAAAAATACCGTTTTCCCCGTGACATCACTACTTTAATTTCCACGCTTAGAGCGTCTGACAGGCCAGCCCGAGGGCCGCCTTCGCGGACCCCAGAAGCCCCAACAGATCCAAGCTCTCGCCTCGCACTTTATCGACGATGTGTGCGTGGGCGCTGAACACGTGCTCGCCCTGACAAGCACAGGGGAGGTGTGGGGATGGGGAAACAACGTCGATGGCCAGCTAGGCCTAGGCCACAGCAATGCGCAGCGGGAACCCTGTGTTATCCCAGACCTCAAGGGCAAGAATATTCGACAGATCAGCGCGGGAAGGAATCACAGTGCAGCGTGGACGGCCCCACCTCCTCCCCCGAGATTCCCTTCTGGGGCGCCCATGCCGCTTCAGCTGGGCCATCCCGAGCACACTCCTCCCCAGTTCCCAGCTTTAGCGGAAGTGAGCACGGTAGCCGTGCGGGCGCGGTTGCGCGTGCTTCATCACTTTTCGGACCTTGTGTACTCTTCTTGGAAGATGTTCAGCTTAATGCCTGGGGAGGTGAGTTTTGTTTTTTCTTTTGGTAATATGGCCAAACAATTTTTTTGGTAATATGGCCAAACAATTAGACATATGGCCAAGAGTAGCCCGAGTATCGGTCGATTTTATTTTTTAAAAGTCGGAGAGGAAAAATAACTACGCCTGACACAAATACTAGACGCGACGCCTGCCGTCTCTTTTCAGGCCGCTGTCAAAATACATCGGCTGTCAATTGTCCCACTTAAATGAATTGCGTAGAAGCACAATCAAATTATAAACAGTATTTATGTAAACGCAGTGGCTATATGCCCGACAGTCGGAAAAGGTCCTCAGTGGACTAAATGCCCGACAGTTTTAAATTTATTCAATTAACCCAGTAAACTGTCGACCTAGTGAGTTCAAGTAAATTTGATAGTTCACGGTGCAAGAGATGTACAGTTTACGTACATGATGCAGATCCACACATCACCAAATTACTATAGGATATTCACATCGACAATTTACTAAACAGGGCTTTTTGTCTACATAGACCTCTGCTTGAATACAAATGTCATTATTTCATAAGCTCACTCGATCAACTCGCGGGAAGTAACGCAAACAATAATCCCAGTGGTCCCAAAATATGGGACCCGAACACGAAAATTTTACAGTATTTGTACCAGGCCCTCTTTTATCGCTTCCCGGTATATACTTCATAGCGAACGATAAAAAGGCCTGACACTCGGGCTAGGCCAAGAGCACTTGACAGCCATTCCTTTGTTATTGTTTTCATTTCATATTGGAATGCACATAATACGCTAAAATCTCAAAATAACAATCTAAAAACAAAGTTTCATACTTTATTTTACCAAATTCAATGGAAAATATCGCATTGGCTTCCTCAAACCAGCCGATGGAAATGGATTCTTTTTCACAGTTGGTTCTATGCTAGGATGACAAAATGGCGGCTGGCAAAGGCTTTTTAAAGATTCCCTGCTAGCTGCCTTTCTATCTTACTATCATTTTATTCCATCGCGGAAGTTGCGAAAGCTATTGCATATATTTTTTAATTCCGTAGTATGATTGTTTCTAGATTGTGATTTCGAGATTTCTTCACAAATTTTTTCTTTTGTTGGACTTGTTAAACTGAACACAAAAAATATACGTTGTTTCGTTACAGTCGCTGTCATATATTTCTGTAGCTTCTACACTTATAAAAACTTTGTGTTTGTTCTTGAAATCAAAGAATAACATGAACTGGTGTAATAATTGTTACAGTAGCTACATGCTTGCACATGCGAACCTGTTTTTTGCATGTTCTAGGTTACACCTTGCCGGTCCCCTACGATTAAAAAAAATACCTTCACTCATTTCGCAGGTTGAAGCTCACGCGTACAACCGCGGCACCATCGGCTTCGTCCGCGGCCAGTTGCGACCTCTGCTCGCGACCCGCGTGTCTAACTTGCCGATTGTTCGCGCCATGGGACGCACAATGGTGCAAGGGAAGAACTACGGGCCGCAGATCACAGTCAAGCGACTAATTGGACGGTTAGTGTCACGTGATTATCACGTTTTGATGGGTACTAACGTTATTGGGAATGCTAATGCAATTTAGGGGGTAATGCTCATTTTATCACCTGGACCTTAAACAGATTTTTTATTGATGTAGGGGCAAGAAATCGAAGGCGATTTTCGTACAGATAGCTACTCAAGTCACTAAGCTCAAATCCGCTGACCTGTGCTTGCCGTCGCGGGCATGGAAGGTTAAGCTAGTTGGAGAAGGCGCGGATGACGCAGGGGGCGTGTTTGACGATACCATCACAGAAATGTGCCAGGTAGGAGACCAGGATTTCAAAGGTGCTTAGTGGTTAAGCTGATGGTTGAGGGCGAGGACAGCAGGAGAGGGATGTGATTGCGCGCGCTTCGTGATTTTATCCAATCACCGCTCGAAATTCCCATGGCGCCACTTTGATCTCTCGCGTAATCATAACGTAAAAAGTGCGCGCGCTCATGTTTTATGGAAATGTTTTTGTGTTTAGCCACTTCGCCAAACATGCTGGCGCGAGTGTTCGATTTCAATGTTTGACAAACATGTTTGCGTGTTAAGCCAGGCCTTTAAGTCCCCTAGTGATGTATGTTATTTGCTTTTTGACAGGAACTGGAGGAGGGCGTGGTGAATCTCCTCATCCACACACCCAACTCTACTGCTGAGGTCGGGTTCAACAGAGACAGGTACGCGTGAATACAAAGACCGATAGGGTCTAGATTGTGTTAGCGCGCTCTCTCTCACTGAGTGAAGCGGACATCCAAATATGGCATGTAATATAAGGAATTGAGCGAACGAACTAGAAAAACGACAGTTTTCCAAAGAGTGATTGATGTTAGTGTATCCGGGTAAATAGTTCTAACCTGCTTAGTTTACACCAATAGTGATATTTCTTGCTTTTCTTTTCAGATTCCTTTTGAACCCCGCTGCCACCAGTGAAGACGACCTGGTATTGTACAAGTTTCTTGGAATCCTCTTCGGCGTCGCTGTCAGGACCAAAAAACCCCTGGACCTTCATCTCGCGCCTCTGGTGTGGAAACAGCTTGTCGGCATACCGCTCACGCCAGACGATATCGAGGAGGTAACTCAGACTGTCATGCTTACTTCCGCTATCGCCGTTGAACAGTACGCCGTGTATAAGGGCGGCATATAATAGGTCACCGTGTAATAGGGCAGAATCTGCTCTGGTTGGCCCAGCTGAAGCGCCAGGTTACAGGCGCGTACCCAGGATTTGTTGGGGGAGTGAGGGTGCACAGTTTTGGGTATATGGAAATAGTCTTTTCGAAAATTATTCAATAAAGGACGACCCACTTTTATAGCGCGCGCACCCTATGTACACGCCTGAGTGAGCGTCAAGAGGAATTCCCAAAAGCTCGATTGAAAGGGTATTGATTTGTCGCGCTCAAAGACCATCATCTGTAACAATGTCAATTCATAGACAAAGTAAATCATGAGGACCTCATGTCCTTCAGATAGGTTACATACATCTATGGTATAATATCTTGGTTTACATAGGTTATACTATGTAGTTCTTCATAGGTTTTCAAGGATAAGGTTTTTCATTGGCATCTGCTTTGTGCTCGGTTAGGTCGACCTGTTGTACATGCAGAGTCTGCGGGGCATCCGGGACATCCACGAGAGCGGCGTAGACGAGACTACTTTTGCGGAGGTTAGCAGAACATAAGTACAGGCGTGTGGCTAGGATTTAAATAGAGGGGGGGATTGGGTACGCAGGCATAGTCACTTGGATAAAAGAATAATATCTGACGTACTTAAATACACTGGTCAATATTTTTCTGGATTGGTATTACATCTCTGGGTAAAACAAAACACCCTCTTCATATCCACTGGTCCGCACACTCAACCATTCTAGAGATCTACCTAAACCTGCCTAGCGTCTTATCCCAATTAAGGCAAAGGAATTCGCTGGTCATTCTTTCTCGAGCAAGAGATGAGGCAGTCGCATGCCTGGTCCTGTGGTACCCTGGCAGACCAGAGGGTGTGGAGTAATCTTGTGTAGGCTGCCTTGGCTGTGACGGTGACGGTGATGATGACGGCGGCGGCGACGACGACGACGATGATGATGCTGATGATGATGATACATACTTTCCAGTGTGTCTGTTATAGAGATATTCCGCTGTAAATCGGGCCCAAAGGTGCTCTTGATATAGTATTATCATTATAATCTCTTTTTTTTTCCTTTTCTCCTGCAGATCATCCCCATTGAAACATTCGAAACCCAGAGCGCGGATGGTCGCTTTGTTCCCATGGTCCCTAGCGGTCACAACATCCACCTCACGTTCTCTAACCGCAGCGAATACGTGGAGCAGGCGCTCAAGTTCCGTCTGCAGGAGTTCGACCGCCAAGTGGCCGCTGTCCGGGAGGGCATGGGCTGGATTCTGCCTGTCCCCCTTCTCTCGTTACTCACCCCTGACAATCTTGAGCAGTTAGTCTGCGGGTCAGCGGAAGTCAGCGTGGACATGCTCAAACGTGTCGTCAGGTAAGTGAACTATGTGTTACGGTCTAATAACAATGACCCAGCATGATTTAGTATAATGTAGTATAATGTAGATGGTTCTATGCATTATTCTTCTGCTTTGATTTGTTAAAATTACCTCGTGAAGAAGATCTATTTTAGGAACACTGATGTGATTTTACATCCTAGAATATTCCGTGACAATGTATATAATCAACTCGATATCGTAGATCCTAACCTGTGTTTTCGACTTAGTTCAACACTTTGCTCTCGTGTAACAAAACACAGGATTTAGGATCGATTTTGACTTTTCGGCGAGACACGGACAAGGGGTATAAAAAAATTGCTGATACAAACAGTACAACATAACACCGATCAAAGTATTATTCAGGTCGATTCAGGAGTTCCGTATTTAAGCAGTGCCAACTCAAAGAGCCGCCATTTTATCACCCTTACCAATCTCCGCTTTTAGGCAGTGCCTAAATCTATATATCGATCCTTACCAAATACAAAGTGTGAGAAAGCAACCTTGTCCATCGGCTGGTTAAGGGGAGTCAATGCGATATTTTCGATTTGAATTTTCTTAATGATGCACAAGTTTGTTTTCTAGGTTGTTATCACGAGATTCCCTTACATAATGTGTCTTCTAATATTGATTGAAAGCAATTACAAATGAATGGCTGAGAAAAGGTGTCTTTAAATTAGACTAACACTGTCCCCATTTCCTCCTTGGTGTAGGTACCGTGAGATAGACCCGTCCGACAGCTTGGTCTCGTGGTTATGGCGTGTACTGGAATCCTTCACAAACGAGGAGCGGATCCTGTTCATGCGCTTCGTGTCCGGCAGATCCCGACTCCCGGCCAACGTCGGCGACATAACGCAGCGCTTCCAGCTCGTTAAGCTAGACAGGGTGAGTAAAAGTCAGCAGACAAAATTCTCCATTCTTTTGTCTTTTCATCACACTTTCCATTTGCCGTTCCCTTTTCCTTACATAAAGTCAGTCAACCACTCCCATGTTGTTTAAATTCGAAAATACGATAGTCTATTTGTTGGAAACCTTCAAAATTACCATCCATAAATAAAGTCTGGTGCTTTAATAACGATATTTGATTAAAAATTTTGTGTGTTATCTGCTCGAAGTATCCGATGTTAAAGGATGCTTTGTGTATTCGGTAATGTGAAGGTGAGTAAAATGGCGGCGTGATTGGAATTATATAAAACGAGAGAGGCAGAAGGATAGACAGACAGATGGAGCCATCAATGGACATGACAACATATATCTGTAAATCATAAGATGCTGGCGTCAGTTATAAGTACATCGTATGCTGCTTGCGTCTCTTGTGTACATCGTATGATGCTTACGTCTCATGTGTAGGTTATATTATGCATACGTCTCTTTTGCGTACATCATATGATGCTTTCGTCTCTTGTATGTACATCATATGATGCTTACGTCTCTTGTGTACATCGTATGATGCTTACGTCTCATGTGTAGGTTATATTATGCATACGTCTCTTTTGCGTACATCATATGATGCTTACGTCTCTTATGTGTAGATCATATGATGCTTACGTCTGTCATGTGTAGGTCATATGATGCTTAGGAAGCGTTCATTTATTACTAGGGGGGTTGGCAAATATGTAGGGGGCTACATCTTTTGGGGTGCCGATTTAGGGGGGTCTCATTTTTGGGGGCGCATAATTTAAGTCTGGTTTTAAAATAATACTGAGCAAGAGAGTCATTGTTTTAACATTCAGTTTACAATGTTTCCTACTATTGTATATCTAGTTCCATATTGTTCAGGTACCAATCTTGTCTTTATATAAATAAATTTTGAGAACCCCTTTCATGGTTGGCATACAAAGCTTCCCATTCTAATCAGAGCCAATCAGTTTAACACAAGTGTCTTAAAATTGTCGAAGACGTAGTCGTTTTCTAGCGACACTGGTATTTGTTGTTTATCTCTGTGCCACTCTTAAATTAGCGAAAGTGAAGATTCACACTTAACGTAAATTAAATAGGACAAAGTTGCCATGCTATCTGGTCTATATTTTAATAAAGGGTATATTCAGGGGGGAGGGGGGTGCAAATTTTTGGGCCTCCGGTCAGAATGGGGGGGGCACGATTTTGTTTTGCAAAACTACCAACCCCCCCACCCCTAGTAATTAATGACCGCTCCATTACGTGTAGGTATATGATGCTTACGTCTGTTATGTGTAGGTCATGATGCTTATGTCTGTTATGTATACATCATATGATGCTTACGTCTGTTATGTATACATCATAATATGATGCCTGCGTCTGTTATGTATACATCATATGATGCTTGCGTTTCTGTGTAAATCATACGATGTTTATGTCTGTTATGTATACATCATATGATGCTTGCGTCTGTTATGTGTAGGTCATATGATGCTTGCGTCTGTTATGTATACATCATATGATCCTTACGTCTGTTATGTGTAGGTCATATGATGCTTGCGTCTGTTATGTATACATCATATGATCCTTACGTCTGTTATGTGTAGGTCATATGATGCTTACGTCTGTGCTTGTGTTGCTCCCAGGGTGTAGACAGCCTTCCCACTGCACAAACCTGCTTCTTTCAGCTTCGCCTTCCCCCCTACTCCAGCCAGGAAGCCATGGCGAACCGGCTACGCTACGCCATCAACAACTGCCGCTCTATCGACATGGACAACTACATGCTGACTCGCAATGCGGACGAGGGAGATGAGGAGGACGAGTACTACTAGGAATTCTCCCCGATCCCACCACTTGCACGGCTATATGGGGGATGGGGAGAGGACGAGTACTACTAGGAATTCTCCCCGATCCCACCACTTGCACGGCAATATGGGGGCGGGGGAGGGGGAGAGGACGAGTACTACTAGGAATTCTCCCCGATCCCACCACTTGCACGGCTATATGGGGGCGAGGGAGATGAGGGGGACGAGTACTACTAGGAATTCTCCCCGATCCCACCACTTGCACGGCTATATGGGGGCGGGGGAGATGAGGGGGACGAGTACTACTAGGAATTCTCCCCGATCCCACCACTTGCACGGCTATATGGGGGCGAGGGAGATGAGGGGGACGAGTACTACTAGGAATTCTCCCCGATCCCACCACTTGCACGGCAATATGGGGGCGGGGGAGGGGGAGAGGACGAGTACTACTAAGAATTCTCCCCGATCCCACCACTTGCACGGCTATATGGGGGCGAGGGAGATGAGGGGGACGAGTACTACTAGGAATTCTCCCCGATCCCACCACTTGCACGGCAATATGGGGGCGGGGGAGGGGGAGAGGACGAGTACTACTAAGAATTCTCCCCGATCCCACCACTTGCACGGCTATATGGGGGCGAGGGAGATGAGGGGGACGAGTACTACTAGGAATTCTCCCCGATCCCACCACTTGCACGGCAATATGGGGGCGGGGGAGGGGGAGAGGACGAGTACTACTAAGAATTCTCCCCGATCCCACCACTTGCACGGCAATATGGGGGCGGGGGAGGGGGAGAGGACGAGTACTACTAGGAATTCTCCCCGATCCCACCACTTGCACGGCAATATGGGGGCGAGGGAGATGAGGGGGGCGAGTACTACTAGGAATTCTCCCCGATCCCACCACTTGCACGGCAATATGCGGACGAAGGAGATGAGGAGGACGAGTACTACTAGGAATTCTCCCCGATCCCACCACTTGCACGGCTATATGGGGGCGGGGGAGGGGGAGGGGGAGAGGACGAGTACTACTAGGAATTCTCCCCGATCCCACCACTTGCACGGCTATATGGGGGCGGGGGAGGGGGAGAGGACAATTACCAGTAGGCGCTACTTATCCTCCTTCTCCCCACTTGTACGATTATGCGCACAGGAAGGAAAGACTGCTGCGTGTTGTATTGTACTACTGCGTTTTATTTTGCCATGAATTGTATATATCTGATAGAATTGTTTCCCCGTTTGGTACATAGAAATTGTTCTATGGCTGTGAAATAGGCGTGAAAATATGAAGGAGAAAATGTTTTTCACGTAAATGCGTAGTTATCGTATGAAAAGTTTTGGGTATTGCCCAAGAAGATTGTAATAAGCCAGTTAAGCCTTGATTTACCAAGGAATATTGACGAAATATTCTCTTTTTGAGGGCAGCCAATAATTTATGTAAAAATTAATTTAGTATTTCATACAGCCTTTATGAGGTTTAAGTTGATTCTTTTTCTGATTGGACGATTGACGATTCAAGTGCACCCTGGGTAGTACGATCCAAGTGCACCCTGGGTAGTACGACCCGAAAGTCTCATGGGTAATTTGACAAAAGT
Source organism: Nematostella vectensis (assembly GCF_932526225.1). Taxonomy (NCBI): domain Eukaryota; kingdom Metazoa; phylum Cnidaria; class Anthozoa; order Actiniaria; family Edwardsiidae; genus Nematostella; species Nematostella vectensis. The sequence goes on from NC_064038.1 coordinate 11,593,337, forward strand.
CTGGGGTTATGTTAGGGGGACTATTCTCCGTAATTTTAACGTTGGTTTTAAGAAGGTATTAGAGGGATTTAACAACATTCATTCACAAGTGGTTATTATGGACAAACAAGTAGTGCAACTTCGGGGACCAAGCGATACTTCTTCAACCCACAGAGCCCGCCCACTGTGAGCCAGCGGTCTCACGAAATGGAAATCGCATGCGCTTAGGCCTTGTGTCCAATCTCGCTCCCAGACCCCACCTTCCTTGCCGTTTACACTAAGATATGTGGGCTCAAGGAACGCGATTGGGACCTTTTTCTGCTTTGAAAATAGCGGGAAACGCATTGAATGTGCGCGGGAAACAGTAGAACTTTTATTCGCGTGCTTTTTCCCGCCTTTTTGGCGCTTACCGCGTGTGTGTCACGTGTGTAACGCTAAAGGACCAGTGAAGGACCCTCATGAAAATCTTATGAATGTCACCACAAGTACACCAATACTGGTAACAACGCAAATGATAAATAAAGATATTTTTGGATGATTTTATTGATCAGAGGGTGTTTGTGTAAGAATTTTAAGTGGTATTTTTCTGTTGTAAAGTTGGAATGAGATTAAATATATTGTTAAATATTTATTGGTTCGTTTAATGTTATTATATTTAAATTCTACATTATATTATATTATATTATAAATCTACATTTTGCCCCCCAACCTCCCATGAGGATTTCGCAGATTCATTCCCCAAAGCACCCCCGAAAGCAGGAAAGTAAAGATAACAATCGATCGGTTCCCAAGGGCACCCCCCGAAAGAGAGATAACGATTGATCCGTTTCCTAGGGCTCCCCAAAAGTAAAGATTTCACGATTAATCCGTTCCCTAAGGCTCCCCCGAAAGAAAAGATTTCACGATTGATCCGTTCCCTAGGGCTCCCCCGAAAGTAAAGATTTCACGATTGATCCGCTCCCTAAGGCTCCCCCGAAAGTAAAGATTTCACGATTGATCCGTTCCCTAGGGCTCCCCCGAAAGTAAAGATTTCACGATTGATCCGTCCCCCTAGGGCTCCCCCGAAAGTAAAGATTTAATGATGGATCTTTTCTTTAGCCTAAAGAACGGATCAATCGTGAAATCTTTCTTTCGGGAGGGCACTGAGGGACGGATTAATTTCATGTATTTAATCTTGTGGTTCTCAAATAAGGCACCAAAAAACATATCTTTATCATATCTCATGTCTTAATCAATTTCGACAATTGAAAACAAATTGAGATTTTTAAATGAGGATGGGATGTGAGGTAAGAAGTTTTGATTGAAAATCTAAAGGGAAAATATTTTACGGTAAAAAGAAGCAAAATACAAATATATGGCGCAAATAGAAATTATTAAAGATAATAGAAAAAACAGGAAGGAAATATTTTTTAAGGCGCCATTTAGAGAGGAAATATCTTCTTTGTGTACCGAATGTCAATCAGTAAAGTCTACCAAAATGTAAAAAGAAGACTAAGAAAAAACAAGAAAAGTGATACAAGAACTTCTACCCAACTTGACATATTTTAGCATTGCTTTGTATTACTCCAATGGAGGCAAATATTCACAAAATAACTGCAAATAAAAACAACAGATGCCAGCAAAAAGAGCTTATGTTTCCCATTAGCTTATCAAGACATTCTAGGGAGAAAAAATACTTGAGTTAAATGGGGGTAATACATCAATATCGCCTGTGTCTTAGCTCTTTCCAGCCACCTGAGGGTAATTACGTTCTATCTACCTACGAAGGTAATCACCGTTAAAACAAATACAAGCTATCAATCAATTAATTTACTTTGCATAATGATCAAACAAGATAAAACAGAGAAAAAACAGCTAGTTAATCAGGACGTGTATAGATTAAGGCACAAGTCTCAATTTAGTTGAAAATGGTAATTCTACGCTCTGATGTTGATCCTTGAAATTTCTTTAAGTCTAATCGTAATTTCAGGGACCTGTTTCCTTGTTAGTAAAATAAACAATGTTATTCGTTCGCTTGATTAAAAAGTCTACATATATCTAAAACGGATATAGGACATTAAAACAAATATACACGGTACGTATTTGTTAGCTTCCCTAAAAGCACAATCGGGGTTATTAAATGATGCCCTAGGGGCGTATTTAGAGGCAACAACGGTTTTATTGAGATTTCTATTGCATGTTTAGCTTAGATAAATATCACAACATAGACACCAGTAAACATGCGACACCTTTGAAGACCCTGCTAACGTTAATACCACAAACGTTAATTTCTCGCAGTCTAACCAAATTTTAATGTATGCGTTAAAAACGAAAGTTAGATCCTGTTTCCCCGTGCCTTTAAGGTAAGTGAAAAAAGAGTCAAAGGTGTACACCTGCTACATGAAACATTTAACGAGGAACAAAACAATTTTGTAAATAACTCTAGTAGTAAAATATAGTAGGCAGTAGTCTAGAAGGCGTTCTAAAAAGACTGAGGTTGCCCCCTAAATTGCCTATTCCTTGTGAAGCTGGTCTTCCGTTAAGCACTTACTTACTCATTCAGACCTATATCATGTGGAGCATTTACGTATGGTCCAAATGGCATGTTATCGACTTGCCCTTTGGGAAAGCGATCTACGATGGGCGGGATTTTAATGTATTTCGCCCTGTATTTGAATAAGGGGGGCTACGGAAATGGACAGCCATCACATGGATCAGTAATGGTTTCAGGAATAATTAAGTCGCGAATTTATAAGATAAAGAGAAGATGTTTTCCACAGTATGATCAATGAATATTATGTAACACTGTCCGTAGCAATAAATATGAAACCATAAACAATGGCGGATCCAGGGATGACTCCCTGGGTTAAATATAACCACCCCTTTAAGCGAAATGATGCTTCTCTCTGCAACAAATTGCGGGCAAAGACAGTGTAGTTTTCATGAATTGGAACACCCTTTGAAATATATTCTGGATTCGCCATTGCTTAACGGTTTCCAGGTCAGTGAAGGATTTTTTCGAATAGACAAAAAGAAAAATGACAAGAAACCTACCGAATTGTTATACCTTTATTTTTTAGCTACCTTGCATTTTTTGCTAAAAAATGAGGCAGAGGTAGGAAAAATAGTCTAGTGCAACTCTAAAACCATCGTAGTATCACGACCATAATGGACTCACAATTTAGAATGACATAAACTAAAAAGAACGCTGCATATAGTACCATCCAGTGTCATTAACGAACACAATAACATACATGCCAAATATTTTAGGAACTTGCTCTTTGCTATCACTCCTAGTGACTGTTACTACGTGCATAGAATAACTGTGGAGATTTGACATAATGGGATTTTCAGTGGAATACTTACAAACTAACTTGCAAAAAACCACTACATACAATGGAAACTCGTGCTAAAACGAACAGCCCTTGAAGATTCTGGCCCCGTGATACTGTGACAATACTGGCCGACTAACACAAATAAAATACGCTGGTATTTAACATACACCATTCTTCGGTGAAAGTGTTAGAGCTCACTTATTCTCATAGGACCAAAAAGAAACCGGCCCCACCATCCTTACGAGAAAAAAACACATAGATCCTTTGAGGCCTCGGAACTCTGGCCTGAATTACTCGTGACATTTTCTGACATTAACCTAAACGAGGTTGAAAACATGATTCTATTCAACTTCTGCGAGCTTAGTATTTTTTTTATATTTTCAAAGTAATATTAGTTATCAGCTCTCCATACTCTGACACCCTTCACTTCATAAATGAAACGAATCTAGTTTGCCTTTTCTTACCACCATGCGATATGGGACGTAAATAAATTGAATAAAAGCTTCCGTCTTGTTTTATTCCGTTAAGTTCTTATAACAGGTGAAATTTGGTATAGCAAATCGCAATATTATTGTGTGTGGAGAAAGAAATATTTTCACCACAACTTTAAATGCAACCTAAAAACTCAATTTAGCGAGTTGATATGTGTACGTTACGAACCTAAAAAGAAAACTTACTGCAGCCAAGTTGAGATGCGTACGTTTCGGGACAGTATTTTTTCATTATGAGTCAGGTTAAACTGTAGGAAAACAACGAAAAAATAGTTACTGCCCAATCAACATGAATTAGGACACCAGTTGTTTGACTCAAAAGACAAAAGCTTCGAAACAACAGCAATTAGGTCGCTGGCACAATTCATTAAATTCTAAAATGCTGTAAATATAGAATAACCATGAAAGGTTGTGCTCTATTGACTCTTTCTTCAATTGGGAATTGCCTCGAATTGAAGTTTAAAGCGTTTGGTAAATTTTCTTTATATGATTGGTGGATGCAAAACAGAAAACAATCGGATCGGATAGATACGATGATGTAACAATAAGTTTTATCGAAGACTCATATATGAGGTTTTCCCTACCGGAATTCCCCTCTCTAGGACCTAGTTATAACTGATCACTGACTCTTTGTATCATTGTTAGTTATTACTGTAAATGCAAAATTTAATTATCGCCGGAGGACTTGGAATCCTTTATCAATTATATGATTTTCTAAATTGGGCTCCCAAAGAATGAAATGTCCTGAAATAAATATATATGCAATTACACCAAAAGCCTAACTTGTAAATTGAATTTTGCGTTCGCGATTAGAAAATTTACTCATAGACGTGAACAAACCGACCGCTAAATCAATATTTGATTCCAATATGTTTGATTAATTTGTCGTGCTTTCACTCATAGATGAAACTTGACATAGGAAAACAGGTTGTAACCAAAGGAGCAAGTTTTGGATTGTTGTCTATAACAAGAGTAGGTCGCATGAGAGGATTTGCACTATAGAGTATGAAACATAAAGAATTAGAATATTGTCTAGAATATCCCTAAGCACACACTATTATTTGTATCAAGAAAAACGATATTGATAAAGTGTAATTAAATTTTATCTAAAGATCAAATTTAAAAGTCACACCCTGGGTTCATAAGCAATAACTTTGCTAAAACTTTAATCTTCTAAGCGTGGCACGATGCTAGCTTTTGTTTACGGTCAAACTAAATAAGGCGAGACGGAACAAAACGCGGTATAACGGTCCGGTTGGTGTTCTCTGTTTAATTGTAGCTATCTGATTTCTCGATGAATATTTGATAAGTTCTAATGGGGAAACCGGTGATTTAATGCATTGAAGACGGGTGACTGTATTATGGCTTAAGAATGCTAGCTACCTAAACTCATGGCACGGTTATTAGATTGGTGTTTAGCTCTACATCGCATCGAAGGCCTTGATTAAAAGCTGCATTTTAATCCACGGACCCGAGGGTGACATAAAATTGCTGTCACGATTGCCCAGGACTTCAATGGAACTATCCGACGTCTCACTATCTCAGCTGCAACCATTTGGATACAAACTAACTGCCAAGTTTCCTCATCAAAAGAATCGGTAATCTTTTGTGATAATAACCGCATTTTATTAGATATCTGTAACCATTCCTATTTATTTCACTATGTGTGGCGAAAAAGTGTATCTTGAATTTGCCTACGGTAATTGCATGTTTAGAAAACACTAAATCTTGAAAATAACCTTTAATTTCATTGTCGAATTCGTTTCGTCGGGAAATTAATTTGACAAGCAAAGTGAAATTTACCAATGAATTTGGATTTAAATATTGGTGTAATTTGTAACAAAGGTGTAAAGGGTATAACGGCTTTAGGCACGTGGCTTTTTTTATTTCAAACAAAAGCAATTTCTAGGATTCCATGTCAAAGTTCACTTGAGATGGATAGCCGAGGTCTGATACCTGTTTACATGGACATCCATTCACAGGTTACGTCTAATGTTGGCAATAGAAAAAACGTTACCATCAATTTAAAACTTTAATTACCATCTAACTGAAACTTGAACTAGGCATTCCCGAAACTGATACCAAAATCTGTTACTTTAGTGTTGAAAGCCATTTCGTGGTTACTCGTAAGTGAAAAACCCATTTCACTGTTTGATTTTTGTGGTAATTTTTTCATATCATCATCTTCATCTTCAAATTATCCCGTGTTAACCGTTATATTGCTCCGCGAAATTCAATACATGTGAAACCAATCCGGATATTATAACAAACCTGGGTAATTATAATAATACTGCTGACATTGTATCTTGTTTTTATTTGGAAAGTTTTAATCAAACAGGACTATCCCGTTTCATGTTTACGCGATCAAAACTATTTAAATCAAGAAAGTCTGAAATATTAAAGTACAAATTCATAGATCCCAGCACATAAACTACGGAGGTATTATGTGTCGACGCCCAATTTACAATTACATATCGATATCGAGAATAGATAAGGTTGAAAATAACCCAAGCAGTTAGCTCGCAAAATATCCGGTTTGTTAAATAATATACAGCGATTAAAATTAAACTCCTATCTCGCTTCTGCGATGGCTTTTGGTCCGTAGATCTAATTAAGCTTTTGTTTGTCGTCCGTTTTGAAAAGCAATATGTCTTTTTATCAAAAGAGGAAGCGATGATTAGAAAGTATCTAAGCAACGTGGGTACATTTATATATCGAGATGAAAAAAAAATCATATCATTGCAAAAGTAATTTAGATATCCAAATAACAACTTATTATTGGGATGAATCAATTCGCAAAGTACACTCCCTTCTAATAGATAACATGTCTAAATACCAATATTTTCAGGTAAAGAATACGCGGTACTTTTTTGTAGTAAAGTTAATTATTTTTCGAACTGATTTGAGTGTATAATTGTTAAGTACGTTCGCGTTTGATGCTTTTTATGCAAAGAAGACACCGATACATTGATTTCTAACCCAATTCGCGCGCTCGGAAATTGCTTAATATATATTTCACCTCTCCTAGCTATCACTACCCCGAGGTTGATTAGTTGTTATGATTTTCAATGCGCGTTTGCTTAATATTATTATATAATGCAAATTCCCTGTTAATCTAGCGTCGTAAGGGAGATGTACCGCTCTGATAGTTCACCGTTCGCAAGTTTTGTGCGCCCAAGCCGATATATGGACATGCTAAGAGTTGATCGAATGGACAGAGCCAGGGATAATTCCTACCGCAAGGCAAGTATACACCTACATTCACACACACAAAAAAACATTTAAATGAACTTTATAGCATGACAACTAAAGCCATGTGGGACAACTCACTTTGACATTTTAGCTTCGGTTTGTTTAAGGCGACAATATGCTGCCGTGGCGCGCATTCTGTTATTTTTTCCAGCTCCGTATGGATAGATTTCTAAGTGGATGTTATGACGGTACAAATTTTTCAACACTGAGGGTGTCGATAACAAAAATTCATTTTATGAAGTTTTATTTCATATCGCGAATCTGCGTTCCATATCGCTTTTCACTCCCCTTGATTTCCTCATCAAATTACTAAACTGCCATCTACGCAGGATCTAACAAATCAACAAGCAAAGAGTAATGGAAACGAGAAAAACCTTCTATAACCATACTGTCCCAATAAAAACATACGCAATTTGCTTGCTTGCAACGTTGGTCAGCCCCCTATTAGATTTCCACTGAGGGTATTGATAAAAGTAAATTGTTATGGCTTAGATATTGAAATGTATCACTACGCCTCAAAGGAATTCTTTATCCTTGAAATTTAAATGGTAACTTCATCGCTTTCTAAGCATTTTGGCGGGGGGAAACAAATTCAATTAAGCAAAATTTCATAAACGAATTCCAAAACCATCATTATTTTCTAAATACCATTTGTTCCACTCGAAGATTTAAAATTTCTATTAATTACATCAATAAGCGGATGTACCCCGGCAACTCTAAAAGTGCTTTAGAAATGTTGTCTAGGTCGACCATTTATTAATCCACACCAATATCACTAAACATCCAATACGTGCAATAGAAGCCTCGACAAGGAATCCCACATATTTCAACTATACTTAGTAGTTCAATTAACAATTGATTTTTTTTTTCGGTAAGATAGTACAGTGTTTTAAGCCTCTTGAAAATTTAAATGTGCGCTTTGAAAGTCTTGTTTGTGATAAACGCAAAAGGCCCCAGAGCAGATAACGCAAGATATATATTGGTTAGATTAATCAGTCTCCATGGTTCGCAGCGAATTGATTAACGAAACAGCTGGCAATATTATGCATTTTCTTATTAGATGATTAGAAATAATACAGTTACGCTAGGCCTAGATTAATGGCGCTACCAATCATCATATAGGGATTTTTACTCGTTCCCTGGACTCGCTACAATAACTTCAAAACTATCGTAAATCTTTGGGCGATTCTTTTTGTTGTACATTCAAAGAGACCCTATTGAGAAATTTAGTATCATTTTCTATGCTATCCGTTTACACAACCAAGAGATATTCATAGAATTTATTTGCACGGTAGGCGTGAGAAGTGGCGAATTCGTCCCCTGCAGTTTCTATTTTACCCGAATCTTCGCAGCGTTTCTCCGTGAGAGGCCGCTCTAACGATAGCAATTTTTCGATGCAATTCAGACACAATCATTTATTTACATGAGAATTCGTGTCGTTCGACGAGTCCCTTATTGTAGATTGGAAACGACATTATTAATAATACTATAGACGTGTAATCAATTCTAAGATTAAATCCTTTCAATGAGAATCACGTGGTTTGGACTTAATCGAAATTTGATTAATCAAACGATTTCATTGGTTTCGGTATCTTAGTATAATCTCGAAATCGAAAGTGAAATTTCATTCTGCTCGCATGGGGTTTTATTTATCGTCAAAATTCTCATTACGTTTGATCTTCAGGGGGACTGCGAGCGTTAAAGTATATTGATTGGGATCTCCCATCTATTTGCTGTTGTTGATGAGAAAGCTTCCGTTCTAATTATAATGTCAATATAGCTATCAATACACCGGATCAACCAATCGCGGACACGATTCTAAATAAGTTCCCTCCAAATATTTGAATATCGGCAGTGCGCATGTGTAGATTATGGATTTCAATGGAATGCTAGCGCGAAATGTTGTCAGTCGACGTTTGAACTCGGGCGAGAGTAATGACGATCAAGGCCGGTGTACGAATGCCACTAGCAAGATACCACTCAAAATACTCCAACATTACAAAATAAAAATTCTACGTGTTACTGGCACTGTAGAATATGGACAGAGAACCTACAGTCGTGGATCATGTTGTAAGTCGCGCTGAGTAAGGCAGAAATGAAGCCCGGTCAATTTGCATTTGATAGCAGAGCTAATCTATTGATTAATCAGGCTCGAGTGCTTCGTGTAGTCTCATTGCCTGGGGTCGTGGCTGCCTCGAGATTTCTAATGCTATGGGTCTTTCGTTAGGTCACTGAGAGAGATGGCGGTAAGGTTTTGGCTGATCGAGATCGCGAATCGGGCAACAGATCTTTCGGAATTGTGGAGAGTAGAATGGCTGAACTTGATGACATCCAAAGGTCTATGGCAGAGGACGAGGAGGCATTTGTCGAGAGAAAATACACCCCTAGGAAATCAAGCTTTGAAGATGGTCAAGACAAACTACGCGATAACGTTCAGTATTCATCATCCGTTCGTATCCCCAAGCGTGAATCTTCCCCGACTCCAGAACACAGTTCACGCTACCTAACTCCAAGCCCTGCCGTAGATCGCATCTCGACTCATGAATGGACATTTGAAGAACAGTTCAAACAGGTACGATACAATTTACTCTTACGCATTCTTCAGCTTTGATACCTTCACATAGAAGCCTACAGTTTTATAGATTGATTGAGATCTTTTCAAGGCTGCGTTTGTGTTTGTTTTTATTTGCGCACATTTTTTTTCTTGTTACAACCTAGACAGTGTTGACCCCACTAGAAGAGGGTTGAATGTAAAAATGCCAAAAACGTGTGTTTATCATTTGGGGTCATGTTTTTGTATGGTGTTTGAGTACTAGAATTACTCACGCCTTTGACCCGGGGAAATCAAATCGTCTAGATCAAGTTGATTCTCTCCACTGGAATCATATAAGTAATTCGGATCCAGTAATTCTCGCAAACTCGATTAAAACGAAAAAAAACAAACACCTAAGCTTATTTCTATCTTGTCCACGAACGCCATATCGCAGAACTGCGAACACACAATCAGCAAAATCCACATGTTCTTATAAAATACATCCGAACGTGTGATAGGAATTTTCATATGTTCAAGAGTAATCTCTTTGAAACTCAGCTTTCTATTGAATGGAACTAAATAGGGGTTTTATAATTATATCTAATCCGAATTTGCATACGGTCTTTTGTGTTGTGAATAACTATAGTTGCATGAAAATTTCAGTTTTCGATAATGCGCAACCATTAAGTAAGCTTACCTGGTACATATCTCCTGAGCGAAATAAATAAATCACGTATTATTATTATCGACATTATTGTCCTTTCATTCCCTCATAAGAAAAAGAATCCTGGTGTCTTTACATGAACTCTATATAACTGATTCGATTTGTTTTTATTTCATTGAAAGTTACACATTTATAAATTTCCAAACATGATCGATACAAGGCCATTCGTATTAATATTTAATCAATTGTTCCTCAGTTAATATTAGCCCGCGCATGCGAGATCTATTTTGATACACGGCAATATCAATTGTCAATCAAATTCCTTGGCAGTTTTTCAAAGATACATCAGTAGCTGTTCTTTATTAATCAGAACTCGGTATTGTTTGTTATTCGATGCGCTATTGTAAACCGAAGTCTTTATGGTGTAGCTTCCATGTATACACTGCCATAACTCCCAGAAATTTTAATTTGTCCCTGGTGTAAATTAAAGACAGATGCATTTAGAATGTCTTAATAACAATTCCCAACTTGTATCTCTGTTGGGTGCCTAAATTCTCTCATTTCAGCAATGAATATCTTGACCATATTATTTAAGAGTAAGGCACAACTGTGAGCGATTACATTTCTTCCTGTTCCATTGATTCAATTATGTGTGCGCACAGTGCAATGGTAAGGTTAGGGGCCCACTTTAGCCAGGAGAGGAGAAATAAAACCTGAATTATCAGGTGCATATAAACTCGGCTAATCCAGTAGGCAGGTGTTCATGTATTGTGTATTACAATGCCCTATATGGACAATAGCCATGGTATAATAAAATAAGAAATTCTTATAGTATGTTGAATAAATGGGTGAAAAATATGAATAGCAAAATGAATGGATGAGGTAAAGAGGTAGAAAAAAAATGAGGTAAAAGAAAATGATATTTATTTTAAAACTTGTTATGCCACAAATATTAGGAATTCATCATAGTATCAGTCGTTTTTAATTAAAAAAGGAAATACATTTTATAATAAAAAAGTATGAATACTTATTAAGCCAGATTGTTGTTTTATGCTATTTTTTTCACATTCGTTCTTTTGCACCAAGTTAATTTTATAGAATATAATTCCTGTATATGTCTTTTCTTAAATCACTTATTTCTTAAATGTTTTTGTCCTCAGTGACTTTTCTTTTTTTTGAAATGCCAATGTATCAAAAATATTTTACAATTTTTTTTTGGAATTCTCTAATTGCTTTATTTTCTATAAAGTTCTGACTCCATTTAATCCCTTTTGTAGAAAAAAAAATAATAAGAAAACCCATGTTGTGTCTCATTTACATCTGAATGAAGGCATGTTTTCTAATCTATTATTTTGGGCATCAGCAAATTAAATCATGCAATCGAATTTCTCTGCTTGTACTTTTTGAATTGCATTAAGCATAGACCCTTATCCTTTATTTATTATTTATTGTGAGAACCATACATGGGAACCTTTTTGAGAGAAAAAAATTGTTAGGAATCGCTGTTGTTACTGTGAGCATGGCATTCCATTATTTAAGCTTAATTCTTTTTTATCTGAAAACCATCTTTGTTGTAAATCTCAGTCACGTCTTCACCCTTTTGATGCTCTTTGTTCATTGGGTTGCATTTTTCTTGAGGGTATTTTTTTGACCATATCATACCTCAATCAGCTGAACTAATGATTTAGTTTTTTTTCTTCTCTTCTACCAAAATAAAAGCCAGCAATCTAAGAAGTTTTAATGCATGTCTCTTTTTCGTGATTGTACTTCAACGTTATCAGATGTTATATTCTGCATTTTTGTTTGATTTCATTTTGAGGTTATCTTTTTTTTCTGTTTGTTTGTCTTTTATTTTTATTCTATTTGCGTTGTGGTAGAATTCTACTATCCATGTAATTTAGCTCATTGTTTATATATTTACCTTTCTTTATCAATGATTAAGATTTTTACATTAACTGGGAGTGGTATGACAAAATGATATGCCTAACTGATCCCAATTTTGTGGTTTAGCCTTAAATAAGAAGAAGCATGATTACATGTCGTTGTGCTGTTTTCCATTCATGTTATCTTTTACTTTTAGTTAGGGTTCTGTTCAGAATTTTCTTTCCAATTGGTTCTAGAAACATAAATGATAAGAGCGACAGATGCAGAGTTTTTGAGAATGCTTAAATGTGTCCTATTTCATGCATGGACTCTGCTTAACCTCTAACTATTTTTTGAGTGCTGTGATTTGTCACATATGGTAATCACTTATCATTTATTTCTGATATCTCTATATCTCTAAAGTATTGGGCCATATAGCTCACACAATATCCTTTTATATGTAAGCTCTGTTTTAGACAGTATATTGTTAGAAATGTGTTAAGTTTAGAAATATACTTTTGGTTCTTGCTAAATTTGCTGATATATAATTTATTATAATTTAGGGCTGATAGGTTTAAGGGATTAAAAACTAATAATTTGATTGCAATCAAAAAGTGAAATTAAATTCCAAGCAAAGAGCAAACAGTCGCTTGGATGCAATTTTTTTTCTTTATTTTTTTTTTTGGAAATTAAATAAGAAAAATGCTTTTGTAGATTAAGCTGAAAAGAAACATTACTTATCCAAATTCAATATTCTTTGATTTGAAGATTATCTGTGTTTTATTTTGAATCAGTATTTTTGGGTTGTATATGATTAAAAACACAACCTTACCTCTTATCAAGTTGGCAAGTCATTCCAAATACTGCTGTTAGACAACCCAAATTGATGTTTTGGGGATTTCCAGTAATTCTGGAAAGATACAGTAAATTTGTGTGTTAAATAGAGTTACTTAGAAGAATCAGTCGCAGAATTGTGTCACTTGCAATATTTTTATTCAAATTCACCATTTGTATATACAATAATTTATTTTGTGTTTTGTATCAATCTTGTTGCTATTATACACATTTCTTTGTATAGACGGAAGAGTGGTTTAATCACATCTCTGTATATATGTACAGTTCTCTTTTCCATCATGCCTTTCTTGTCTTTGACATTCCAGTGTGTTACTGGGTACAAATAATAATTTTTGAAAATATCAAAGTTGTAATTTATACCAAGGATCTAATATTTAATGCCCAAGAATTTAAAAGAATAGCAATGGCACTGATATAAAGAAAAATACTGCATTCATAGCACTATTGATATGATATTGAAAGATCAGAAATATGTTTTAGTATTTTTGTTAGGATTGTGGGCTAAATTGATTTATGAATGATTTGAATATGTTTATGCTTGTACAAAAAAGGCAAGGCTTGTTTTCTGTGTCATCAGAGTGTTCTTTACTGTACTGTATTTATTACAGTGCAAAACAGTTTTTTTTTTAATTTTGGCTGATCTATCATGTTTGTTTAAACCTTAGGTTTATTGTGTTTTAAGAAAAAATCAAGTATTCTTGTGTGATAGTATTATTAATGAACTATACAAAAACTTGATAGCTAATTGGTTTACGAAACACTCGCACTAACAGTAAGAAGAACCTATTTATTGTGGCGACCACATTATTTAAAAAAAGTTGTCTCGTATAGATTATGGAAATAATTGGGGGAAATCAATTTGATGTTCGTGTACAATTCGATTTTTCCTGTTTATTTGGTAGTGTTTGTACAAAATATGTACTTATTTGCTATTGTTTAAAATTTATCTTCATTAATTTTAATTGAGATAAGTTGAGCGGAAAATTAAGCTTTTCTTTGTTAGTATCAAATATGATAAGGTTTTTTTAGGTTTAATATGTTTCGACTTTTTTTAACTATCCCCAGTAAAATTATTTTCAATGTTATCCTTTTTAAAAGAATCCCAACATTCAAGTATTCTGAGAAAATTGGTTAATTAATCGGTAAGGTTTTTATGAGTATGACTTTTCATCATTATCTAGTTAGTAAGTTTGTTAGTTTATTAAGATAATTATTATTACTAGGGAATTTTGTGTAATAGAACACATCGTTTGATTTTTCTCAATTCACACATTTATATCAACGTTTTCCTATTCAAGCGATAAAGGAGGTTGTAGAGTATTCTCTTAAAGGATTCAACACTTCAAGCCGATATTTTAATTTCTTACCTACAACATGAAAACTTTTTTGTTTATTTTTTTTACGCCAACCCAATTATTTTTTTTAAGTCAAGTTCGAAATGGATAACTTTTACAGCTGGTCATTATACCTTTATAAATTGTCGAAATAGTAATCTCCTCGAAGTGTTTCTTTAATAAAACTCACTAATACAACCGATATTATACTTGTCAAACTGTTTCCTGTTATCTTAAAATTATTACAATTTCTTCTTTGCCTCGCGAAAAACACCAATATCTGTCTTTGATAAGAATTGTTAAGTTAATGAAAGTAGAAAACCAAAAACAATATTTGTAGACATTTGTTTTATTGAACAAAAAATAGTATGGCTTCCATTCTATTGTCCTTCGTCAATTTACTTCTTGAGTGATTACTTTGCAATTTCATAACACGTATTCAAACACTTTAGTCTAATATAATTTTCTCATGTTTTTAATTTTACTGAAATGGCATTTTTCTCAATCACCGTAGATTCCGATACCCCGTGAACAATTTCTTCCTATTTTTCCCCAATATTTCTCAGCGGGGTGTATAGCTTTTTGATTTATCGGGAGAAATTCGAAAAAAGATATGTTTTTCCTTTGCTCTTGGCCTCCTACCATACGCTTAGAAAACGGCGTAAGATTAAAAAAATTAAATCGCCCCATCAATCTTATCAATGTGGGTTCACCATTCGGGGTTAACAAGCCGTGATAGTTTCGCATTTTCTATTATTTTCAAATCATGTTAGTTATGAATTTAGATAGAAAGATATTAGCTATCAACTGATTATGCGAGATCTTGGAATTTTTACTATTATAATTGATATCTAGGTTGAAATCTGTGCTCTTCTGCTCTTCATCACATTACAAATTATTTATCAACCACGGTTTTTTCAGTCGGCCACAAATATGCTTAATTGTTTATCGCAATTTTGATCATATTTTGCTCCTCCCCCAATAGGTATTCTGGTAGAGTAATTCTACGCGTATTAGACTAATCAAAGAAAAAAGTCAGTTTTATTCAATTCATCTCTTCATTTGTTTTGTTTTTTTTTAATTTAAATTTTTTCTCTTTTCAAACCAAGTTAAATTTTTGATTCTCTAACAGAAACATCCTTCGTACAATGTAAATTTTTTAAAGGCAAAAACTATGCCCATACACTAAAAACGTTTTTATAAGAACGTCCATTCAGAGATTTCCCCGAATTTTAAGAACATGCTAAAACATGCTGAGGCTCAGATAGGTTAAAATATTGTGTTCAAACCAAAAATATTAGTGCTACCGATAACTTGTGTAATTCTCTTCCTAATAATTCTTTTGGTATTATATTTTTTATTTACACTCAAATAAGAACATCGTTTAAACATTCTCAGCCTCAAAATTCTCAAAAAAGAAGAACGGCCCAGGCTCAATATAAAATAAGACGTTCTTATAAAAAGAGTGTAATCACGTATAACCTTTCACTTTGTTAAAAAAAAAATCTGTTTTGTTATCGATATTTCATCATTTCTGCTTTTAGATATTCTCGCAAATCCGTCTTTATGATCGGATTTGTCGGGGATGATAACAGACATTTTTTTTAAATATGCGCCGCCTACATTTTCCTAATTAATATCTCAATTACACAGTTTCTAGATTTAGCTATTGATAACAAAAGATACATCTGCATTGGCGATAGCTTTACAAATTGCTCTGCAAAGATATTACTTCAAAGCCTGATACATCGATACTTTGGGTCTAGGCGCTTTTATTATTATAATCCGAGGATTTTTGCCCATACCTCATATCATATCCGCTTAAGCCAATCTTATATTTTGTAATACAAGTGGTTTCCTTTTCAATGTTATTTTTCTTTTCTAGCTTTTGAAAGCTTACACCTTTTTCTTGGGATAAGCGTGGCTAAGACGAGAAGACTTTAGACATCGTTTTCGGTCATCAAATTTTCTAAATTTTAGTGATTTCCGGACAGAAACGCAAAGCAGGTTTTTGCAGATTTCTTCCATACGCACATACCGAAGCCCGCAAAATACTTACATTTTTATCAGCGAATCTTAACCATTAAGATCTTGTTATTTTATGTGCATTTAATTGATACTACCGGCTGAGTCTGACCAATCTGACCATCAAAGTATTAATTCGTTGGTCTATCTGTATTATTCCCTTTGAATTATCATCCTAAAGTAGATTAATACATTTTATGGGGGGGGGGGGGGCTTTTATGTTTGTGCATCCCCGATTTATAGGCTTCTGTGTTAAGTCCTTTTGGAAATATCAAAGGGATGTGGGTGCAGACTACGTTTTATCGCTTGAAAGGTTGAGGATGTCTTTGGGCTAATAGAGCCCGAAAATCGACTCAAAACTCAAATCGTAATGGTAACTTTACCACTGGCCCGAACAAGACTCAAATCCCCCTGCGCAGGCAAGCATGCATGATGGAACACTATAAACCCACCACCCCCCTTCAAGCTATTGCCGATTCTTTAATTCCAATACACTCAACTTTTTGCAAATTTATTTTTTAGTTGTATGAGCTTGGAGATGAACCCGATAGAAAGACATTTTTAGACGATTTATTTGCCTTTATGCAAAAAAGAGGTGAGTTGGTATACATAGGTATGTAGGTATATATGGAGAAAGTGTGGCACTCGACAATCCTTCAATAAGAAATGACACACTTTTGGCGCCCTTCGTCACCTCTGTTTACACGCATGAGTTTCGCTATGCCACACAAAAACAACTTGTTCTTGAATGCCTCAGCATAATATCGGGCTCTTTGCTGCCTTTTTAAACTTCGCATTAGACCGAGGCTCATGTGTAGTGACAGGAAGCAAAAGTGCGCGTCGCTAGCTGCTTTTTCCCGCCAATTTCTCTTACTATGTAATTGGTGGTTGACGTGTATTTTTTGTTACTAGGGACACCGGTAAACAGGGTTCCCATCATGGCAAAACAGACACTAGATCTGTATAAATTATTTCGTCTGGTCGTAGATAAAGGCGGACTTGTTGAGGTGAGAAAATTCTACTGATCTTTTTGGAAGAGCTGCGTGTGCCGCCTCTTAGTAGTGTTTCTAGCATTATTCATAAGAATATGGATCAACTACTCCTTTGTTATTTTCCCACAATTGACCATACAACGGTTTATTTGCAAAAAAAAATCTTCAAAATAACTATTCACGAATGAAGCGTCTGATTGAAAAAAAAACTCGGTAATTTGCGGGAGCGTAAAATGTCAGCGTGATTGGCTTTCTTTGTTGTTGTTTTTATTGTAATATAACTAAATTATATATGATATTGTAGGTTATCAATAAGAAAATATGGCGTGAAATTATCAAAGGATTGAATCTGCCTGCTTCTGTCACGAGTGCGGCGTTCACTCTACGAACTCAGTAAGTCTTGAGGGGGAAGCAAACTTAGCAGTTGAACCTTAGCATTTGAACCTAAGCATTTAAACCTAAGCATTTAAACCTTAGCATTTGAGCCTTAGCATTTGAGCCTTAGCATTTGAACCTAAGCATTTGAACCTTAGCATTTGAACCTTAGCATTTGAACCTTAGCATTTGAACCTTAGCATTTAAACCTTAGCATTTGAACCTAAGCATTTGAACCTTAGCATTTAAACCTTAGCATTTAAACCTAAGCATTTGAACCTTAGCATTTAAACCTTAGCATTTGAGCCTTAGCATTTGAACCTTAGCATTTAAACCTTAGCATTTGAGCCTTAGCATTTGAACCTTAGCATTTAAACCTAAGCATTTGAACCTTAGCATTTGAACCTTAGCATTTAAACCTTAGCATTTAAACCTAAGCATTTGAACCTTAGCATTTGAACCTTAGCATTTGAACCTTAGCATTTGAACATCAGCCTTTGAATCTTAGTATTTAAACCTTATCTTTAAATCTTAGCATTTGAACCTCAGCATTTGAACCTCAGCATTCGAACCTCAGGGTACACACCCCCTGCGACCTTCCCCTCCTAAAAAATCCTTGCTCCCCGCCTGAACCTTCCGCTAACTTCCCTCCTCGCCTTGCAGATACATGAAGTATCTCTACCCGTATGAATGCTCGAAACGCAAACTCTCAACCCCCTCCGAGCTCCAGGCTGCCATTGACGGCAATCGACGCGACAGCAGACGGACATACGGGTCCTTCGGGTCACCTGGCAATCACGATAGCTACTCTCGCACCAGTCCCCCTTCTTCGTACTCAACGAACCACTCGCCCGGACTATCGCACCGTTCGAGTCCTGGAACGTCCCCCACGGGGGAGGAGGTGAGCATTATTTTACCTTTCTTTACCCGGTAAGCATAAGACAGATCTCATGATCGCGCTGCATGCTGGTCCCTTTTATTGCAGTGGCCTTCGTTGTGTCTGGGAAGGTTATAAATTAAAAATGTTCTTTATCGTTTCCATAATCATGTGGATGTTTATGGCTTTCTATATGATCGCACACGATAGCACACGATCTCTAGCCTGCACCAGGCTAAAGATCTCAGGCGATCGGTGATTGTGGGCGATCATATGGAAACCAGCGTTTAGGGGACACAGTACAATAGTCCAGTTTTCCTTTTTCGTTATTATGCGTATCTGCTCAGTAGAGTCGAGGTTTTTTAAAAGATAGAAAAAAATTGCGGCGTCTGCTCCTCCGTCTCTCTGCAGGTACACGTTCCGCCAACTGTACACGGAAACAATGGTGTAGCCGTTTTACATTCCCCCGGCCTCAGTCACCGCACAACCCCAGAACTTACCGGAAACAAGAGAGCTGCAAGTCCGGAAATGACGTCACGAATATCAAGTAATGACAGGTCTCCGTCTGGCTCGCCCGTAAAAAAGTTCGCGGGCTCAAATGATCGTGACGGACGACCTCATCACCACGTACCGTGGACGCATATCAAGATTCAGACACCACCGAAAGGTATGCCCCTATTTTATATTGCCCTGGGCAATCGGGAACTTAAACCATATTTAGTTAAGGTTTTTCCTTGCCTGATAACTTGCCAAGTTTCTCATTGTGTTGAATTCTTACTAGCTAAATGATCACTTAGTAACATGTACAGCACAGTCTATTCAGTTTTGTTCTTGGTTCTGTCCACTCTTGGGAGATTGAGATTTAAAGTTTAATTAAACCACCTTTAAACTGATTTACGTGCTGGTGTGAATGCGGTATAAGACACCAGAATAAACTCTTTAAATGCTATGCCTCGACCTATAAAGGAAGCTGAACTGTTAGATAGCACTACATCCTGATTATTGCTAAACAGTATGGAACTATGAATATCCGTGTGGACGCCAAAAAAACATTTGCTTCGATTTCCCGTCCTTTTCTGGGGCATAGCGCGCATCCGTGACCGAGTTCGACAAAACGACAATTTTGTTATATTGGGGGTATGGCGCAAGAAAAAATAATAAATTAGTTGACCAAAGAAGTTGACAAACATTGTGTTACTTTTCCATTTCAAAGTCATTAGTTTGCAAGACCTCGACGGAACTGAGACACCGTGCTTGATCGCCCCCTAAGAACATATACGACACACTCTTACACATTTAGCATTTTCGATACGAAAATGCTTGTTGATAGGAATAAATACAAAACTATTTCCCTGCTGTATGTCAGCGGTATTGCAAAACACCGTGCTTGATCGTCCCCTAAGAACATATACGACACACTCTTACACATTTAGCATTTTCGATACGAAAATGCTTGTTGATAGGAATAAATACAAAACTATTTCCCTGCTGTATGTCAGCGGTATTGCAAAACACCGTGCTTGATCGTCCCCTAAGAACATATACGACACACTCTTACACATTTAGCATTTTCGATACGAAAATGCTTGTTGATAGGAATAAATACAAAACTATTTCCCTGCTGTATGTCAGCGGTATTGCAAAATAAAATATACTTTTTATTA
The DNA here is from genome assembly GCF_932526225.1 of Nematostella vectensis. Lineage (NCBI taxonomy): Eukaryota > Metazoa > Cnidaria > Anthozoa > Actiniaria > Edwardsiidae > Nematostella > Nematostella vectensis. The sequence continues at coordinate 11,613,555 of NC_064038.1, forward strand.
CGTAGCTTGCTGTAAAAGTAATTCCCTAACTAATCTATTGTACTCTTCACCAGGTTTCACTCTGTCGAGCCAGGGTCAATACCAAGAGCCTGGCTCCCCGAGACCACGTGACAACAACAAGCAGCTCCCACTAACGTTGCTTGACCAAGTCAGCGATAACTCGCTTCTAGTCTCCGTGGAACTGAATGGCATAGCTTACCAAGGTGTTCTGTTTGCAAGGCAACCAGGGAGACCTCATTCTCCGGTAGACCAATAGTCAAACAATCATATTGCCTTTAAGGATGTCCTTTTGTGGTGATGGTAAAATGTCATAATATAGAAATTCTAAAAAAAGCATCGGCCCTATTTATTGCTTGCCTGTGCTTTCCACCAAATCCAGTGGTCTTATATTGGACGTTTATCTTTATTTCTTCGCCCTAGACTCCAAGCTGCCGTTGTAATTAAAGCCAGCAGTATAGAATTATGTAGTTAAGTAGTTCTCGAACATAGAAATGGATTATTTAGATTTAGTGGGGTTGTAGATAAAATAATAACACAGAAATTTAATATGATGCTTAGAAAATGAGCCAAGCTCATCAGAATTTTACCATAGATAACTGTGATTCTTGATATTCTTTTTACTTCGAACTCGTCAAAGATTTCCATCTCACAAAACTCTTTCGGACTTCCGTCATTCAAACTGAAGGAGCTTTTCGATTGGTTACTGAAAGCCAGAAAGCGATTAAGTTGTTTGGAAATCTCTGGTGACTATGGTCACCATCTCATACTCATGGAGAATTGCGGAAATGCAGTCTTGGAATCTATGTCCCAAGTGTGTCTTTTTGTAGAAAGTTGATAAGGATATCTCTTCTGTTTACCCTAAATCTCGTTTGTACATTAAGACAAAAAATCGCTCTTTTATAAAGTTTACTTTGGAGAGTTGGAAGGTGTTATTAAGGCTGTTTCCCAATTTATTATCATACGCGATTCTGCATTTATTTGCAATATTTTATAACCTTTTTTACAAAATATATTCCCACATTTGCATACGCTCGAAATATAATTTCAGAAAATGCAACCATTCCCGGTATATTTCAAAAGAATAGATTGAGCTTATCCAAGATCAGCATCTTTTAGCATAATAAGATGAAGGAAAAAGTGGCGTTAGTATTATTGTAAACAACTTCGGCATCCTTCCAGGTTCTAAGCTGTGAGAATATTAATCATAAATCTACCGGACTATCTTTTGAAAATTCTTTGACGGGCAGATCCACAATTTTCATTTGTTCATTTTTTATAACTTTATTTTGCATGAATACTACTGCCAAAAAATGGCTAATAATGACAAAGGAATATCTTATAGCTGTAAAGCAGCGAACGACACATATTCAGGTTTGCATGCTCCATTTTGTAAATATAGCCATCATTTTGCCATCTATATATACATACCCATAATATATTATTACTTCTACTACTTAAAACTCGAACAGGGGAAAACAATGCAGTTGAATTCTTTATTTTTTAAGAAAATTACCATTTGAAATATCGTATGTATTCCTTCACATTCACCCTCAGACAGAAGGGCGTCTTGGTAAGGCAGGGGCGTAGCCAGGGGGGTGTCCCTTTTTAGCAGCCAAAAATACAGTAATAGTATGAGACATTATCTAAAATACAGGAGAAAATGCCTTGAAAGTCCCTTTTGGGCCCCCTCCCGTATAAAATCCTGGCTACGCCGCTGCAAGGTACAAGAATGTGGATCACTCATGACTCTTTAGTGATGCATTTTAAGTTGAACTTTTTAATGCAATAATGTTTAAAAAATGATCAATTTAAATGTGATCTTAAAATTCATCTCGGGGTTAAAGAAATTCATACCAGAACATTTTGCTCCTACTACTACTGATGATGTTTTCCATTTTATTTGTATTTAAAATGACCCCAAAGCTGTCTCACGGTGAGACAATTTTGAATGTCATTTTTGGGTGGGGAAAAAAATTCCTAGGCTGTTGAATTGTACTGTTGTTATTGAGAGGAAAGACGCTATTTATGACAGAACTGAAAATTAACTTATATTTCGCCAGTCTATTATACAAGTAATACAAAATGTGTACAGTTTCGTTATTTGGCTGAAATGTCTTTTAATAAAAATTTCGTTGAAATGATGTGTGTGTCAATTTAACTTGGCACCAAAGGAGCACCAGTTGGGAAAAATCAAAACGAAAAATAAGTTGATAAAAAGTTGTTCAAGATTCAAGACCCCTTTCTTTTGACTCCTTCATGGGCTCTGCTACCCCAGTGTAAATACTTGGTGTATTGGGCAACAGTTGCGTCACAAAGCTTCTTTTGTTTGGTAGAACGAATCATGATAAAACAATGGTAAATGCAAGGCTCCCTCTTGGAATGATTTTCATCTAGGTGAAAGCTTCTTTACAAGAACTATCGTTGACCCTATGTCACAAAAGAAACCGTGCTGACCGCTTTCAAATACAATGCTTTAGTGAAGCGGTACATTTGATAGCAGAGAAGGGGCACAGGGAGTATGTGCCACAGGTGGCCTAGTGTGTTAGCGCGTCGACCTCTCACCGTTGTGGCCCAGGTTCGAATCCTGGCTCAAACTGGGGATCTTTTTTCCGGATTCTTGCTCGATTCGAATTTGTGTCACAAGTGAGTTATTCTCCCGTGTTTCTAGTCTTCTCGGGTAAGGACACTAAACCGGAAGTCCCGTCTCTTCAAGCCGCAACACTAACCTTAACCGAAGGGTCAGTACGCAGCTCTTTCAAGCTGCAATTTGATTGGGCAAAAGAACAATATCCGCACCTCGACACAAAGAACGAGAAGAATAGAGACAAAAGAACTCCTTTGTAAAACTAAGATAATAGGAGACAAAGCAGCTGTGTACTTACTCATTCACGGGTCAGTACGCAGCTCTTTCAAGCTGCAATTTGATTGGGCAAAAGAACAATATCCACACCTCGACACAAAGAACAAGAAGAATAAAGACAAAAGAACTCATTTGTAGAACAAAGATAATAGGAGACAAAGCAGCTGCGTACTTACTCATTCACGGGTCAGTACGCAGCTCTTTCAAGCTGCAATTTGATTGGGCAAAAGAACAATATCCACACCTCGACACAAAGAACGAGAAGAATAAAGACAAAAGAACTCCTTTGTAGAACAAAGATAGTAGGAGACAAAGCAGCTGCGTACTTATTCATTCACGGGTCAGTACGCAGCTCTTTCAAGCTGCAATTTGATTGGGCAAAAGAACAATATCCACACCTCGACACAAAGAACGAGAAGAATAAAGACAAAAGAACTCCTTTGTAGAACAAAGATAATAGGAGACAAAGCAGCTGCGTACTTACTCATTCACGAGTCAGTACGCAGCTCTTTCAAGCTGCAATTTGATTGGGCAAAAGAACAATATCCACACCTCGACATAAAGAACAAAAAGAATAAAGACAAAAGAACTCCTTTGTAGAACAAAGATAATAGGAGACAAAGCAGCTGCGTACTTACTCATTCACGGGTCAGTACGCAGCTCTTTCAAGCTGCAATTTGATTGGGCAAAAGAACAATATCCGCACCTCGACACAAAGAACGAGAAGAATAGAGACAAAAGAACTCCTTTGTAGAACAAAGATAATAGGAGACAAAGCAGCTGCGTACTTACTCTAACCGAAGGAACGTAAAAGAACCAATGGGGACGCAATAAACCCTCTGGCAGTAACAGTGCTTACAATGCTTACTAACAACACACTCGAGGGGGTACTTGATTTGGAGCCTAGCTCTGTTGTACGTTCCGCACCAGTATTACTGGTGGATATTGGATAAAACAAAAGAAATTCCAACATGGCGTATACAGTGTTAAAAGCTCAGTGATATATTCAGGCGCCTGACTGTGAAGAGCTTAATGTGTGATTGTTAGAAGTCAATTCTAACAGTAACAGGTAGCAGTGTAGTTTCTGAAGTATCGTGGACTAGTGAATGTGAATATATCTTGATTAACAGTCTACTCGACGTTTCACGCTTCTGAAGTAATTTTTAAGTATCGTGTAGTTCCAGAAAAAATCCATACTCCCCCCCCTCCCCAATTGAGGGGGTCGGAGGAAAATGGGCATTTTACCCCCCCCCCCCCCTCCCCTCTTGAAATTCCTGGGCGTTTGAGCCCCCCACCCCCGGAACTTCCAATCCCCTCGATGGATTGGGGGGGGGGGGGGGGGGGGGGGGAATGAATATTTTCTGAAACTACACATCGGCAATATAAAGGCTAATCGATATTCTTTATTGTCAATCCATGTTAAAGCCGCATTGTCACCAGTTTACTTCCGGAGGTCCGACGGAAACCTCGACCGTTAAAAGACAAAAGAATCTATTAGAATCCGAGATATTAAACAGGCCATCCGCTCTAAATTATCAATCACATCCTCGAAGAAACTTTCAATAGACACACTGCTTTCAATATTTTGAAATATTTTTCGCGTTTTCCGTTAAAAAGCATCGGAGATTGTTACGTAATCGACCGGAAGTAAACAGGTGATAATGCGGCTTTTATAAAAAAAGCCTACTTAAGTGGTTTTAGATAACCTATTTTTCATATATGCTATTTATTTTTCCTCACATCAAAAAGTTCTCGCGCTGGAGTTTTAGTGGAATTTTGTGCAAAGTACATGCTTATTCGGCAAAATAATTGAATTATAGGGATTCGAACTACTTTCTTCCTAGGGACCATTAGAAAAGTGAAGGGGGTTGGGGCGGGATGGGTCCAAAGCAAAGAAAAATCAAATGAGAAAAAATTTGAGCAGCTTGAGTGTGCCCCTAAAAAAAATTCATGCATGAAGGTTGTTGCATCTGAATCGACCAACCCAGAAAGACTGTCAAGCCAAAGGATGAAGAAGGACTCCAGTGCTAAAGAATGATAGCTATGCACGGACACCTCTCCCTTTAAAGTGTGTTCTTTTGGTCACTGGCAACCAGGAGCAGCTATCCATACATTGTTCTCTCTACTCATGCACCAGAATTCCCATGGATTTACCCCTGATGCATGTTTTTATAGTACCTGGTTCTTTGAGAAGAGGCCCATCCCAAATTCACTGGGGACATTTTCATCAAATAAAAAACAGTGACAGTAATATAACCTTTTATTGCTTAATGTATCAAAATATCAAGAGTAAAGGCTCAAACGGGCATGGACAAAAATTCCCAAATTTGATGCAAAAAATATCATACAAAAATCATCATCATTAGTATTGTGAACATTTGAATTCCAAGCAACTCTAATGTAGTTGTAATGTATCAATAGTGCTAACCCTAGTATAAGATCACCTACTGGAATGGGGGCCACCATAGAGGTGCTGTGTTAAATCAAGGCTCATAGCACATCTATGATGGATTGTGGGAAAGGAATGCACGTGGCAAAGGCCTTCAGAGGTGTACGAATGGGAAGCTATGCACACCCAAAGGGTTTTTCCATTCACATTGTATACATATCCAAGAGAAACTGATGTAGATAAGACATAATGTTGGTAACTGATGTAGGTAAGTTAACTGATGTAGGCAAGATTATATTAGCAAGTGCAGGGTTTAGGCATATACATTTTTTTATGCTTCACATTGTTTTTATTTGTTTTCTATGAAAACAATGGTGATTTTTCCCCCTAGATTTGAGACAGTGCCCTCTACTGCCTCTTCTCACTACCATCACTTTCCATTTTTTATACATGAGACATATGATTTTCCTACTTGTCTTTTGTGCCCTGTTTGTTTCTGTACCCTGCTAATAACGAGGCAAGCAAAATTTCCTTTTTTTTCTGAGATCTAATTCAATATCCCTGAATGAAATACTATTTTAAGTCCAGCCTTTAATACCCATATCATTTTAAACAGCTTGAATCTGAGCAAAGCAGCCATGGGGCGTATTCATGGGATTTATTGTAAGACAAAGCATTATGTACATTATAACAGAAACACAATAAAAAGATTTTTGAAAAATGTTGGTATTTTTATCTTGGAAAAAAATTGACCTCCTAAAAAAAATTCCTGCAGGCCAATCAACCGAAATTTTTTTCCATTCCGAATTTACAGGAAAAAAAATCGAGCAACTCCGAAAAGTCCCACCCCCGACCACTTTTCTAATGGTCCGTTCCCTAGTATATCTACACGATAAATAAAGTATTTGAGGCAAAATTTTAAAATTTTAAAATGTTTTTTACACAGGAAGGTCAAACACATTTTGCAGCAAAAAGAAAAATGGCTTTGGGATAAAACTAGCCATGTTTGTAGTAGAGCTAATAAGAAAGAAACCAGCGGGAGTTTTTCCCGAAATTCCATAATACAAACGCATTATATGTTTTCTGATGTTTTGAATTTTTTTAAATTGCTCTTTTTTCCCCACACTCACGCTTAATTAATCTGATTAATGATTAATGATTAATCTGGGAAATCATTGTGATAAAATATTGCTAAAAATATCATCCTAATATTATCAAAAGCGTAGGTAAAAAACGAAAATATAGTGAAAAAGGACACACGCTATTTAATACAATTAACAGCTGTCAATCTCATCAACCACCCTTTTTCAAACTGATCTTTAAGTAACTATTCTTTCTATATCTGTACTTCGTTTTGATCAATCCCATGGCAGTTCAATTTTATAACAAGCCCAAATTACCCCAAAATAACCGGTGCTAGTACCTTAAGAGGGTCATCCCTCGTGCCTGTGTCAGGGGCGTCATTTGGATTATGCTCTTGCTAATAGCCTGTTAAGCGAATGTGGCACCCCCTGTGTACGCGTCTGAATTACAGAGGCATCAAAGGATACAGAACTTATAACCAGATCACATTTTTTCTGTCTTATTCTCTCAGACCTCAATTCTGGCATAAAATGACTGGCCTGGTAGAAAAAGCTCTTCCTCTCCGTGGCCCAAGATCTCGCTGCATGTCATTGTCAAGGGAAAGACAAGCCAATAAACGCTGCTCTCTTCGAGACTAAAAGAATCAAGAGCTCATTTGCAGCGTTCTCGGTTAAGAAAACTTATGGATGAAAACACCACTTTAAGTCAAGCCGTGTGTGACTGAATTCTATTTTAGTCCAATTTAACAGTTACCTAAAGCAATTAAAACCAGTCTTTTCATTTGAAGAAGGCTCGTTGTTTCTTGTTTCCTTAATCGCAAACTTAATGGCGGACTCGTTTTCGTCGAAAATAGCATCGCAAAAAGCCTCGAAAATAGCATCGCAAAACGCCTCGAAAATAGCATTGCATAACACCTCGAAAATAGCATCGCAAAACGCCTCGAAAATAGCATCGCAAAACGCACCGCCTCACAAAAATGCATCGTAAAACTCACCAAAAATGGCATCGCAACTAACGCATGGAAAAACGCACCGCGATTGGGCACCAACTCTGTGCAAAGGGCCAGTTCGCTTGTGTTGACTACTTGCCTATTTATAGCCGCGGATTGGTTGCAGTATTGTAGTCTTCTAGCAATTCACTTCCTGCAATTCACTCGCAGGCATTCATGGGACTGCAAGTAGATAGATAATATTTAGTTTAAAAGAAGACGAACCCTCGCTTAGCGGCACGCCCAATTTATTTAAGTATATTTTATAAGCAAATTTATTACCCAATCTAAATCATCAATCATCAAATGAACTAAAAATCATCAAATGAACTGCATTATTAATGATATTTATTTTTAAATAAATCTTTATAATTTTCGCAGTCTCTGTATTTGTATTTTTTTTTTTTTTGCAGTCTGGATCACGAACACGACTATTTGGCCTTTTTGTATTTATTTATATTTTTTGCCATATATATTTTAAAAGTTACAGGATAAAAATCCCTTATCGCAATCCAAGTAGCCATCTTATTGACAGTTGCTCAATTGTCGGAATGCCGAAGCGTATACGACGAGTATGAGTTTATTGGGTACGAAGAATTTCACCCGGTCAAGAGATGCATCCCCTTCGGCGGCTTTTGTAAGGAGTCCTGTACAGGACCCGAAATGATCCCAGGACCCGAAACAATCCCAGGACCCGAAATGATCCCCAAAAGTACCCCAAATGATCCAGGGACCCGAAACGATACCGAGGAGTCCCCGAAATTAAACCCAAGGAATTGCGGTAATGGACAAAGGGAAAGCAGAAGAAATACTTGCAATTCTTGAAGCATAATTAAGGGTTAACAGCGACTCAATTTCTAAACAACGTGACTTAAAAATATTAAATTCCAATACAGTACTTCTATTTATTACATTGCCCGGCGTTAAACACATAAACAGATACACAACAAATACACAACTTTCAATTGCTACTGAAAGGAATACAGCATAAACATAGCACAGCTTTGCTCAGATCAACCAAACTCTCGACCTTCCATCACACTCTAAACATTTTGCGGTTCCGACACATGACTCTCGTTTCCGGTAAACATCACCCCTAAAAATTAATATTCATTTGACAACCAAACATGTATTTCACCACGAAATTCTTGTTTACACGAGCGAATATTTACCGACACATTATATTTAGGCAGCCGGTTTGGCCGAGAAGATGGAACGACAAAAGCACCCTGAGTAATACACTCGAACAACCAACCCATCTACTACCGATGCAAAATATTAAGAGGATGTGGCATTTGTTGAAAGCAATATTATGTGAGTTTTGAAGTTCCTCATGTAGTCGTGCGTACACCCCGGCATGATCTCATGATAGGATAGGTCTTTCATTCGCCGAATAAAAACATGCAAAAAAATAACCTTAACCCATTTCGCTTCCTATGAAAAGCAGCATGTCCTATCCTTTCTTTTTGGCTTTTTATGTAAAAATGATTTATCCACACCGTGTTCTTCAAATTACTATCTCAGGAATTGTTAGTTGACCCCAATTTCTGACTCAACCACTGTATTTCCCCCGCAGTCGTATATTAATATCTTAATACTATAGTTTTAGTTAATTTCCTCTTAATAACATAAGTAAAGCTAAATGTTTCAAATGTTTTTAAAACTGAAAGCCAATCCTTACACATTTCTTTTGTTGTCCATTACTGCAATTCCTTGGGGTTCATTTCGGGGACTCTTGGGGATCGTTTCGGGTCCCGGGATCAGTTGGGGAACTTTTGGGGATCGTTTCGGGTCCTGGGATCATTTCGGGTCCTGTACAGTCCTCTGAGTGCTGCAGTTCGAGCCAGTCTATTTGTAGTAAAGGTTATAATGGAAATAGCCGATGCTTCGATGAATCGTTTTATTTAGTCGGTGGCTTGTGAAAAAAAGCGGCCCTTTGCAGTCTAGGTTAATTCGATAAAGTTAAAAAATGCTATGTTCCACAGAAAATCAGAGAGCAATACCTCCGGTTGCCCAAGGATCATATACAAGTTTCCGTAAATCTAAGACGAAACAAAATAAATCTACTGCTATAGATTATAATGCATAACCGTTAAATTGAAGTCGTGGCTTGTTTTAGCGAAGATCATAGTAGCTGTTGTAGCAACGTCTATCAGATGCCTATCGAATTTTTAAAAAGGACGTTTTCTTTTTCATAAAAAGGCCAATCGACGCAGGGGTATAAAATAAGTGTTTCAAACATAAATAGACGCAATAAAGAGTAAGACATGTGTATTTGAAAGGAGTTTTATTGAAAATGTTGCGACCTAATTGATACACAAATGAAGTTCAAATGCTAAATAAACAATGCGTTGAGTTGAGTGGGATCCCTGTGCTTATACGTTACTGATGGTGCATATCACAGCGCAAGTCGAAACATGGAGTCTCACAGTTCAACAATAATCGATATAATGCTACCCCCCTCGCCAGACGCAAAATCAGTTGGAACCTGATATTTTTCAGTTTCAGTCTACATCAGCGAGCGAGCTGTGCGTGGCGTAACCGACTAAGACAGGGATAGGATCCTGGTTATTGCCTTCCCATTAATGCGCGGGTACCTCAGGTTCCTTTGTGTTGTACAGTTAGCTAGTTAGCGGTGCTGGGGCCGAATTCTCCATCTTAGCCGTAAATTTTTATGCTAGCCATACGGTGTGTCAGCGCATGTTCTGATCTGGAAGATTCTTGGCCATGTCCTCGAATTTTACTGTCAGTACATTTCATGGCGACAACCGCATACCACGTTAACACATACCACAGTAACACATGGCACAGGGCAACCATAAGGGAAATGTGATCATTTACGATCTTACGATCACAGGGTATCCAGGAACCAGGCTCTTCGTTAGGGTTAGCAGGGGGGGGGGGGGGGGGGGGGGTGGGGGGTGGGGTTACCCCAGTTTTCTAGCTCAATCGACTCGTCCCTAGGCCGTACCCAGTATTTTTCTTAGAGGGTGCGAAATCCAAAAAACACCTAATTCTTTTGACGTTTATTATCGGTTTGGCTACAAAAAAGGTTTGACTTATAGATTTATAACATACGAGAGTGTTCTAGAATGCCTTTTTTTCTATCTAATTTGCTTATGCTTGTATAGTTTAGTCTTACAAATAGTACGTCTATTGCGAAATGGAAGTGGGGGGAGGGGGGGGGGGGTGAAATACACCCGGTTAAAAAAACGTTGACATGTTTGGTGTCTAGCGCCGTACTACTCCAAGTTTGATTGGCTCGTTTGTGGTGAGTGTTTGGTTCGAGATGATGTTGAGAGGTTTCGTGTCTCGCGTGACACAAAGCGTGACACAAACGTAACACAAAGCGTCTAGCGGGGTACTACTCCAAGTTTGAATGCTCGTTTGTGGTGAGTGTTTGGTTCGAGATGATGTTAAGAGGTTTCGTGTCTTGCGTGACACAAACGTGACACAAAGCGTCTAGCGACGCACTACTCCAAGTTTGACTGGCTCGTTTGTGGTTAGTGTTTGGTTCGAGATGATGTTTAGAGGTTTCGTGTCTTGCGTGACACAAAGCGTGTACCTCTTGAGCATGCGCACTAACACCAGCTTGATCTCCATCTGCGCGAACCTCATCCCAATACAGTTGTGGGGACCGTGTCCAAACGGCATGTACGCGTATGGGTCACGTGACGCCTTGCCTTCAGGGCTGAACCGCTCCGGATCGAATATGTCGGGGTCAGGGTAGTACTTGGGATCCCTGTGTATGCTGTAGACTGAGGCGAGTACGCGGCTACCCTGTGGTATCCGTAGTTTATTGATAATGCAGGTCTTTGTGCATTCCCGTATGACCGCGAAACCTTGAAGATATAGCACACTCAATATATGACAACAACAAACTCGCTCTCCATAAAAGTAGGGTGATGGCAATTTCTTTCAGAGTTAGAAATTGCCGACCACACTTAATGTGTTTAGGGGTTACAATAGCTATCACCCTCGTCTGTTTTCACTGTTTTTATGTGCGCCCCTTCCTCCGATTGGCAACAATTCGATCAATCGACGCGAAAACACGAAGATAGAAAGCACTCATAGTGAATGACAACATCATTTCTCTACCGAACTGCCCTCTGAGATTGTTGATTAATCTGGGAAATCATGCCCGCGAATTCCAAAAGGCAAAAATTATGGCTTCCGTCTGTCAAAAGCAGGGGCGTAGCCAGGGGGGTGGCCAAGCCCCCCCCCCTTTAGCAGCCAAAATACAGTAAATGTATGAGACATTATCTAAAATAAAGGAAAAAATGCCTTGAAAGTTCCTTTTGGGCCCCCTCCTGTTAAAAATCCTTGCTACGTCGCTGAAAAGTCTTATCAGCTTTTCATTAAGGCCTTCATTTTGATGGTTTCCAGTCAAATCTCGAATCAAACTACAATGCGCTGTGCAATCAGAGTGTTCCATAGGAATTATAAACTTCATTGACGAAAGCAATACGGTTTTAGCATTTGGAAATATTGTCAATCAATCAATCAATCAAATCAATCGACCGACCGACCGACCGACCGACCGACCGACCGATCGATCGATCATTCAATCAATTTTTATTGGTAAAACTTGGTGAGCGTTCTCCGTATACTCCTAGTAATCCAAATCGCAGTGAAAATCACAAAAGAATAGTGTTATCAACAGCAGGTTTCGACAATGGATGTGAGCACCTGAATTGTATATTCCTCACCTGGCGGGCAGAGCCTTAGCGTCTCTGATATCACCATTTCAAGGTACGGCAAGTCGTGCACGGTGTCGTACGATGGCATCTCCTCCTCGCCGCTCCACACGCTGTCGATCTCTTGCTGTAATCACAATATGACATCAAAACTTATTTTACTTCCCTCTGTAACAGACCCGATGAAACCCAACCCGAAGGAAATTTTCGACGAGCTCTTAGCCTCCCCGGCACCCGGTGAATTTTTTTTCTTACCCGACGAGTATACTCGTATACAACCTATAAGTTGAGTGATGACAGGCGGTTAATAAAAATTGACTGACCAGGGAGAAATTTCGGTGAGTTTCCAAAAAAAAAAACGACGAAAATCATAGGGTGTTATTTTCAACAGTATGTGATATACTCTAAAAGCAATAAAGACTTTTTACCTGCAATTTCTCTTGTATTTTTGGGTTCTTGGCCAGGAAATAGGAAGCAAATGCGATAGTACTGCTAGTGGTCTCGTGTCCAGCTAACAGGAACACGATTGTGTTGGCAATGATTGCATCCAGTGAAAGTGCCTTGCCGCCATCAGTGTTATCAGAGGCTGCAGCCTCAAGCATCAAGTCCAACATGTCCTGAACGTAGAAAAGGGAGGACCTGAGCTCGTAAAATCTATAGTCACGGTCAGCTCAGCAGGAAGGAAAAGGGGGAGAGGGAGAATGTCTGTAGAAATCTAATTATCAAATCCTGATTTTTTTTTTAAATAAAAGGGGTTGGCTTTTCACTTTAGGATGATTTTGTCCTCGCTAAGTAGCGGGCATGGTATTGGAACAACAGACCATTCAAGCATCCCTTACTTTCCGTGATGAGCCCTCTCTCTTTTTCATCTGAATAACACCCTGTACAAAGCTGTTTAGTTCGAGAACCTCTCTGAAGAAAAGTGACGCCCCAATCTTGGAGGATACGAGTTTCTGTCCGCCGGGAAGCAAGGGCAGGACAGCATTGGCGAGAATGGTGCGTATCAGACTTGGTCTCATAGCGGCAGTGGCCTTCTTCATCACAGGGTCTTTTGGGTTGTTCTGGCAGTCTGACTCCACCCCGAATGCGCAGGAAATTATAATGTCGAGTGTCAGAGCAGGGTTAATCCTGTGGACATAGATGCAGAGATCTAGCCCTCTGAATAGGCAATTCCAGCTATAAATATGCGCGCGCACATAACCAACTTCCGGAATGCAGCGCGCGCTTCGTTGGATGTAAGCTTAAAAAATTGCGCGCTGCATTCTGGTAGTTGAGGTAGGTTTCTATGGTTATGCGCGCGCAAACTTATAGCTGGAATGGCCTATTGGCAATACGTGAGCATTAATAGGACACTACTTATATAGCTAGAGACATCATCACCAGTCAGGTAAGTGAAGTGATCCGCACATTAGTACCAACTCAGGGGCGTAGCCAGGGGCGTGGCCCAGGGGGCCCGGGCTCCCTCTTCTAGCAGCCAAAAATGCAGTAAATGTATGAGACATTAGCCATAATACAGAGGCAAATGCCTAAAAAGTGCCTTTTGCCCCCCCCCCCCCTGATAAAAATCCTGGCTACGCCGCTGCAACGTAAGCAACTGCCGCCATTTAGATGCGACATGCACTTCGCTCGTTTTGAAGTCGCCCTGAAGTTTTTTTTTTTTGCCAATGGAATTTATCTAAGGCAAACCGACGATGCCATATGCCTAACTATAACAAAACAGCTGACCATGATTGTTAAACTGCACGAGTAATAGACTGTGCTATAGTTCCGTCACTTGCCCGACCAGTGCCGAAATGTGCATAGCTAGTGTTCCATCACTGGCCGGACTGGTGTCGATGTGTGTATAGCCATAGTGTTCAGGAGCGGATCTAGGGGGAGGGTTTAGGGGGTTTAAACCCCCCCTTGGGCTGCCAGAAAGCCATATGTAACAAAAAAAACCCTTCCCCCCTTTGTCACTGAGCCAAACCCCGCCTTTTGCAAAAAGCTAGATCCGCCCCCTGGTGCTCCGTCATTTGCACGACTGTTGCGATGTGTGTATAGCTAGTATTAAGTTCACTTATTCTATTAAGGCTGGCGAGACGTCAATTTTACACTTAAATGATGTCACATTGACATACTTCATGACGTCACTTTGATTCTCACATTATCACAGTCACTTTTAAAAGCACTCTATGGGTCTAGTAATAGGCCATTCCGGCTATAAGCATGCGCGCCCACTCATCATGGAAACCTACCTCAACTACCGGCATGCAGCGCGCGATTCATTTGGTGCAAGCTTAAAAATGCGCGTGCTGCATTCTGAAAAAAAAAATTATAGCTGGAATGGCCTATTGTTGTTGTCACAACAATTATACTGACTTCATGACGTCAATTGTCTCCCCAGTCTCCGCGGCGCAGGCTATCTTCTTCATGTACACATCACATGCCTTGTTCATCAGAGGGACCATGCCTTTCAGCTTGTGCGCACTGAAATTAGGTGACAAAGCATGCCGCAAATTTCGCCATTCTTCGCCAGGCAGTATGGTCAACATCTTGTCCAGAGGAGGGGAGAAATCGGCTTTCTGATTGAAGAGCAAATATACAAATCACCATCAAATATTGTAATTTCGATTCAAGAACCCACCAATCATGAACTTAGCCCTCCCCCTCCCCCTCCCCCTCCCCCTCCCCCTCCCCCCAATTCTTTCTGGCATATTTCGTTATTTCTTTGTTGAAAAAATCCCATATAAGACTCCAGAGACGGCACAAATTTACAGAGCTTAAAACAGATAATCGTTTTAGTAGAGATCCTTCGATTGTTATCGATAGCTTCATCATAGGCCATATTTCTCCAACATTCTTTTTCCTCCAATTTCTTTTTGTTTATAATACTTATTGCGAGAAGGAAGTTTTACGTCAGCTTATCAAAGCGCTCGACCACTAGATGATGAATTAGCACATTTCTTCTATATAAGAAAAGCCAGAAAAAGCTGTGGTTTCTCTATCTTGCTCTCTTGCATTGCAGCATTAATTTACATATCGCTTATCAATGTCACGCACTAACAGTCACGTATTATTTACAATTTCGAAGCTTACGCAGATAATACATCGATCTTGTTAAAAAAACTTTACCTGGTCAAAATCGAAACAGTAGAAAAAGCTCAACAGAACATAGTGCCTTCACGCAAATTATTGGCTACGTAAGCACTGTTTAGTACTTTTACATTGTACTATTGTACACAAACCCCACAGGACATACAAACGACAATTCTTTCCTACCTACCAGTCGATCGTGGAAGCAGTCAAAATTCTTGACCATGATTGCTTTGAGAAGCGCTGTGTCCTTGACGAGTATACTTGGCTTTCCCATGAAGCTCAGACGAATGGCAGGGCCCTCATACTGCTTATAGAACTCGTCCAAAAGCAAATGAACTTGACCACGATTCTTCGCCAAAGCTGGGAGATTACTGATGAATGGCCAAGGTGTAGGCCCTGGGGTATTAGGAAACTCTTTCTTTAGCGATCTGTTTGCTTTCGTCCCGAACCAATACAACAGCAAAGAAACTCCAATCGCGATTGTTACCCAATGGCTAACAACAAGTGAAGTAAGGCTACAAATTTGGACTAATCGCGCTTCCATATTGTAAGCTATGGCTCTGTGAGCTATAGAGGTTGATACGCAATGCGCTGAGTAAGCGAGAAAACTTCGTCGGTGTCTTGCTATAAATAGATTTAGTTGTCATCGTCAAAGCTTGCTAGCCTCTAGCTTCTCATGTTTTCGAATATTGGGAGTCCTGTGGCACCGTTCTTGTATCGAATATTTTCTTTTTAAAATTTGTGAACCGAATATATCTGTTATAAAGCCAATTTATTGTAGTTGTTGTCTTAGATGATCTGGTTCCGTTTTAGCCGTGATTCATAATAGTTTAGTTTAGGCGATTTTCCACCCTATCATCTCGGTTCACCTCCTCCCCACTCGTATTTTATTACGAGTGGGGAGGAGGTAAACCGAGATGAGGGAGGAAAATCGCCTAAACTGATATAAGTCACGGCTAAAACGGAACCAGATCAATCTAAGACAACAACTACAATAAATTGGCTTAATTACATATATATTCGGTGCACAAATTAAATATAATATTCGATGAACGAGCATTTCGTCTGGTTTGCCCGTGGTTGCGCGAGCGAAAACCGAGGTATGCTAGGGAGTACTTTGCGAATAGCCAAATTACCGAATAACCCAATCGGGCTGTATAATCGTCGCACAAATAGTCACAGAATTCCAAAATTTCTTCTTCGCACAGCAAAAATGTTTACGATCCATTAGACTTGTTGTCCATGCATGTTGTTATTAACCAGGAGGAGGAGGGGGGGGGGGGGGGGGGGCTTACTAACGGGGACGTGCCGATGGATGGGGTAGGTTTTTTAACTTCTCTGACAGGGTACATATTTAAAGTTAATTATCTTAGACAGGGTACATATTTCAAGACTTTTTGTGCTGAACGACAGGAGCAAAAAGATGCATAATTCAAATTGTAAGGTTGTGTTAGCTTATATCAGGGGCGTAGCCAGGGGGGTGGCCCAGGGGGGCCGGCCCCCCCCTTCTAGCAGCCAAAAATACAGTAAATGTATGAGACATTATCTAACACACAGGAGAAAATGCCTTGAAAGGGCCTTTTGGGCCCCTCCTGTTAAAAATCCTGGCTACGCCGCTGTGTATATTTTGTTGATATTTTGTCTAGAGGTTCCTTGCGTGATAATAAACAAAATAAGCTTTGGTACTTTTTGGTTGATGATTGAGAAAAGTTGCCATAAATAATAGAAAAAAAATGGCAATTTCGCCAATATTGTCTTTATAATAGAGTCTTTATAATTTGCAATATCTCAAGAACGGATTATCTACCAAAAAATACTGAAGCTAACACTGCCTTACAATTTGAACTTGATATTTTTTGCTCCTGTCGTGCTGAACAAGGTTCTGATCTTATAATCCCCATCCAGACCCTGTTGACATTTATATTCTGTTTATGGGTTTATCAACCAGGTGTATGATGGGACGGGTTTAACATCTCAGGTTTGTGATGAGATTAGACAGTACTATTTGTATACTACTTTGATGCATCAACCTGAATCACAGGAAATCTCATTTTAATTATTTTTGATCTCATTAAAAGGGGGCAGCATACCAATAGAAGGGGTGCCTTTTTTCTATAATGGCCCCAAGATTATGAACCTTTTTTATTTCAAACGTACTGTCGTTTTCCTTATTTATATCACATTTGCAGTCCGTTACTGCCGTTTTACTAAATAACATCATAATTGGATGCTCATTTAATGAATGCCATGCAGCAATGACAATTCTGTCCACTGCACTTTACAGTAAATGATCTTTTACTACACATTTCTGCTACACAAACACAGGAATAACGGTAGTTTCAATTCAGTTTACAATACAAAAAGGTACACAATCGTTTAAATAAAGACTTAATTGCAATCAAAATAAAAGCCTTAATAAATAACAATGACTTTAACATCTCATGGTAATGATGTGGGTCCACTGAGGACAAAAAAAATATCGTTTAAATAAACATCAAGTGGCTGGGACCAATTTTCAAATAGTCACTTAAAAAAGGCCAGATCCTTCTTTTGCCAGTGAAAGCCTGTGAAGCAAGGGTTTACTTGTGTAAATAAAATTTTATATATGATATGCCAACCACTGGCTTACCATTTGATTTTTTTCAAATAAAATTTAGTCCACTGCTTCTTATCGTTTTTAACTGAAATTAGTTCACTATAATGTTTTTTTTTAACTGAAATAAATGAACATGAATGTGTGTCTATTCTTTGCGCCTTCTTGGCAATAAAAGCTCAGGAATTTGAGGGATAATAGATGGGGAGAAAGGAGAGGAAGTTGGTTAGACATGTGCGTAGATGAGAAATTTTCCCTAACAAGGAGGCCATCCTAACTGCCTGCCTCCAATGACATGCAGGTGCAAATGGTAGACAGACTGACAGCCATGCCGGCCATCATTGATGACTACTCGAAAGCCATCCTCTGAAATCCCTTTGTTCTTGGCAACATCTTTTGCAACTAGAAGACAGTGCCCCAATAGCTGAAAGGAAAGAAACACAATAGTTATTTGTACTTGTAACAACTCCCATAAGCAGAAAGGAAAAGTGTGTGTATTTTTAGGTAATATTTATTTATATTAAATAGTGGTGAGGGCTAGATGAGAAATTGTTATTTTTTTGTTAGTCTGTTTCAGGAAAAAATAAGTGTTGTTGTTGAAACAATAAATTGGAGGCAGGGACAAAAATGGGAATGGTATCAACACAGAATGCATGTTTTGAAGACTGAATGTTAAAGGAGTTATTTTCAAATCTCTTTCACCCTGGTCACCTAAAGGATAAAATGACAACCCTTAAATACTGCTAGAATCGCAAAACATTGTCTTGATATTTCAGAGCTTTTGTAAATGCAAGGCCTCCCCTTCCCCCTTTTTTTCATCCAGTTTTCTCCACCATTAGAATAATCAAGGTGATCACTGCCAGATAGTTTACTACTCAACAGCAATTCTTTTGCACTAATTTAAATACAGGATTTTGCCTTTAAGCCAATCAAGCCTAGATCTAACCTGATTTGAAAAAGGCAAATAAAAACATACCAATAAATGCCTGAATAACCATATATTAGCAAAATTTAGATGGTGGGATGAAAGCTTAACTCTGGATGTACCCGGATATTATACTATTCTGCGTGCTGCAACCTTCTCTCAGCTGGCAAGCATACCTCTGCATTCCAATTCTGTGCTAGTGATAGCTTTTGGATTGGTGTCTTTGGTATGACAAGGAAGTGAACAGGTGCCTGAGGGTTGATGTCATCCATGGCAATACACTACGCATATAACAGAGTTGATCAATAAAGGCAAATTATACAACGACACTTGTAAATGGCACGCTCTGATTGGTTAATAGTCCATGTGTTATTAGAGGACACACACACGTTTGGCATCAGCATGTGCGCGAGCTCCCCCAAACTAGAATGTAAAGTAACAAAACATTAAAATTGTTGTATAAAACAAATAGATCATATTGTTTTGTGCGTCTTCCCTGACAACAGTCATGCAACTCGACTGTGTCTTGTTGTGTACTTTTTTGTTCATTCTGTGCATCTATTAGAGGAAGGACCAGGCCCGTACCCAGGGGGGTGCAGGGGCGCGATTGCACCCCCCCTAGAACGGCCACAAAAAGTCCACTTTTGGTTCTCAATAGACATGTTATTTGTAGAAAAAACAAAAAATCATAACCTAGATCACTCTGGTATGTAGCCAAATCCGACAATAAACGGTGCAAAGGCATAAAAAAATCCCTTTTTGTTCTTTCGGAGTTGGTTAGATTTATATCAGAGAGCTCCCTCCCTCCCTTAATAGTGCTCAATACGTGTCTTTCGTAGAACAAAAATACAGAAACAAACTTTTGCTTAGTTACCGTCAGTTAATTTCATGCATTGTGAAACCGAAAAAGAATGTGTAGTTCCAGATAATATCCATACCCCCCTCCCCCCCCCATTGAGGGGGGCGGAGGTTAACCCCACACCCCTCTGGAATTTCCAACCCCCTGGAAAAAAATAAACACAGTAGCTGTTAAGGAAAAAGGGCATTTTACCCGCCTTCCCCTCTGGAAATTCCTGGGCGTTCAATGGGGGGGGGGGGGGGTATCATACCTGCCAACTCTCCCGGTTTTATATCAAATCTCCCGGTCTCCCGGTTTTACCTTAAATCTCCCGGTTTATGACCAAATTTTAATCAATCGAGTTGTTTTTGAAGTAAAAGTTGGATTTTAGCCACAAAGTTATGCAATTCTTATAGTTTGTATTCAAGTTATGACGTTTTCGAGGTTTTTCGAGAAACTTTAAATGAGCCTTTTCCAGGCGTTTCTTGCAGACCACAGGACTACAACCGCAATACTGAAATGCTTGCATATATCGACCCATCAAGTTTGACCATATTTTCGTGCGAATTGTTGAGAAATTGGCTCATACTTTGGAGCTGTTTTCGCAGGAGTTTGTAAGTTGCCGTTGTAAATCACGCCGGCCACAAACTTCAAGGCTCATCAGAGAGAATTTTTAGGCGCTTTGTGGTTAGGATACGATGGAATAAAATTCTGGCGAAATTGATGTTCTTGACATCGAACAATTAGTCCAGTCAATCTAGTGTTTTACCAAAAAGTAATTGCAACATAAGTAATTTCGAAAGGCAACATCGCGAAAGTTTCGATCAAAGTTTTCACAATCTTATCATATTTTATCAAATAAATATAAACTGAGATTGTTACAAAGTTGAATAAATTTCTGTAAAAACAGACTCACTTATCATCTATCCTATCATCTTTTCTTTCGCTTTACGATAGGGTATCCAACAACAATAAGAGAACAAAAGAACACACACATCTTCGAGCAAAACTCTGTGACTTGCTAATCCCCCCACCCCACCCCCCCTCATCCCGTACCCCCTCCTCTCCCCCTCCTAAAATAATCTCCCGGTTTTTCAAGTCTGGGGGTTGGCAGGTATGGGGTATGGATATTTTCTGGAACTACACAATATGATCGCCACGTTGCGTGAAACCGATCGATGGTACAGTAATCTAAAATTAAAAGCATTCTATTAAAAAAAAACTGCAGTTTAAAGCCATCTTATGGTAGGTATTTACCTTGTCATCTTCGTGTATGAACGTGGCGGGGACATCTCCCCGGATAATGCGGCTAAATATCGTATCACCGCCTGGCACGGCGCTTTGGGCTTTTTCCTCTTCGGACGCCATTTTGGAAAATTTGGCCGCTAGAGATTGGGGAAACTACACAGGTTTCCCGTAAGATTTTTTTTTTGGCGAACTGTACAGGACCCGAAATGATCCCAGGACCCGAAACGATCCCAGGACCCGAAGTGATCCCCAAAAGTACCCCAACTGATCCCGGGACCCGAAACAATCCCCAAGAGTCCCCGAAATGAACCCCAAGGAATTACAGTAATGGACAACTAAAGGAATGTGTAAGGATTGGCTTTCAGTTTTAAAAACATATGAAACATTTAGCTTTGTTTGTGTTATTAAAAGGAAATTTACATTAACTAAAACTATAGTATTAAGATTTTTATATACGACTGCGGGGAAAATACAGTGGTTGAGTCAGAAATTGGGGTCAACTAACAATTCCTGTGATAGTAATTTGAGGAGCCCGGCGTGGATAAATCATTTTTACATAACAAGCCATAAAAGATAGTCTTTACAGATGGGACATGCTGCTTTACATAGGAAGCGAAAAGTTTTAAAGTTATTTTTTGGTATGTTTGTTTCCGGTAAATGAAAGACCTATCATATCATGAGATCATGCCGGGGTGTACGCACGACTACATGAGGAAATTCAAAACTCACATAATATTGCTTTCACATCTTCTTAATATTTTGCATCGGTAGTAGAAGGGTTGTTCGAGTGTATTACTCAGTGTGCTTTTGTCATTCCATCTTCTCGGCCAAACCGGCTGCCTAAAATGTGTCGGTGAATATTCGCTCGTGTGAACAAGGATTTCGTGGTGAAATACATGTTTGGTTGTCAGATGAATATTAATTTTTAGGGGTGATGTTTACCGGAAATGAGATTTATAGTGTCGGAGTCATGTGTCGGAACCGCAAAATGTTAAGAGTGTGATGGAAGGTCAAAAGTTTGGTTGATCTGAGCAAAGCTGTGCTATGTTTATGCTATATTCCTTACAGTAGCAATTTAAAGTTGTGTATTTGTTTTGGACTCTGTTTATGGGTTTAACGCCGGGCAATGTAATAAATAAAAGTATTGTGTTGGAATTTAATATTTTTAAGTCACGTTGTTTAGAAACCGAGTCGCTGTTAACCCTTTATTATGCTTCAAGAATTGCAAGTATTTCTTCTGCTTTCCCTTTGTCCATTACCGTAATTCCTTGGGGTTGATTTCGGGGACTCCTCGGTATCGTTTCGGGTCCGAGGATCAGTTGGGGTACTTTTGGGGATCATTTCGGGTCCTGGGATCGTTTCGGGTCCTGGGATCATTTCGGGTCCTGTACAGAACTCTGACCTACCGCCGTAACTCGCCATACAACACATATAACCCTACTGTTCCCCAAGTTCATGCTCAAAATACTGAGTGAGAATAGCATTTACAAGGAGTATGAGATTATTACGTCTTTACACCGATGGACTTGCGGCTTACGATGAATTTGTGTGCATAGAATAAGTTAATCCAGTCATAACTAAAGAAGGACGTAGCGACACAATTGAACGGAGCTAAACTGGATTCTAGCCTGCGAGACACAAAGAAGTAAAGCATCGGTACAGATCTTAACGGTGGGTAGTTGCTGAACTTAAAGCAAGATGGGTTGTTGTGTAAAACAAATCATCTCTTTTCTTACGGTTAATTTAATCGTTCATTTGTAAGTAATAACTGTGTGACAATGATGGCCCCTCTGTAAACGAAACCTGATCTGGTCATTAAACGCTTTTGCGCGGTTGGAATTTCTTAGATGAATAAATGCGATACTTTTATCGGTACTGCAGTCATCTTTGTTCAACAGTGAATTATTATCTCAGAATGGTTTTTTCCCAAATAAAATCTGTCAACCTGTGAAATATTTTACTCATAAATACAAAAGAGAATTTTTTTGAGGGGTGATTTTTTCTAGTCATAGACCGATATGCAGAGAGAAATAGAGGAAGTAGTTATTTTTGCCGAGGCGCGGCTTCAAATTCTCTAGCACAGTGGTTATTTTAGGCCCCTCCCCCCGTGCTATGTCCGGTTCCCACTTGTGTTGAGGTCGTGTATGCCCGGTTCACACTTGCGCTGCCCTTGTATATGTTCTGTTCCCACTTGTGTTGCGGTCGTGTATGCCCGGTTCACAAGTCATGGACACAAAACGTAATAATAAAAGAGCTATTTCATTTTTTTTTCTAGGTAATCCAGCATGATCAGTTTTCTACGAAGTGTCTTCGTCCTCAGCCTTGGCCTAGGCCTCGTAACTATGGCAACTGTCACATTTTACTTTTATCTAGCCAATCAGCATCCATCTCAACACGTCATCTCTCTAGACTACCCAGACGACTACAGCACTATCAAGGACACTGATCTTACCTACTCTCCTTTCCCTAGCGACAAAATCCTGAACATTACCACCCAGCTGCTACCTCATCCTCGTAGTCACGTGGTCACCAATAGCAGTCACGTGATCACTTTATTCGCGTGTGCTAGGGGATGCGCCCAAGAAAAGAAGTACGGAATCGTTTACCAGTACTTGAAGATTGTCCTTGTGTGTCAACATTTAGACACGCCTGGTTACTTTTGTAAAACATGGAGCTGGGATCCGGCGAACTGGACTCTGGAATTTTCGGATGTGCTCGAACCACCAATCGTGTATAATGGCTATCTTATTTGCGCATATCCGATAAAAACGGATCGCGTTCATCGAATAGTACACGTTAATGGAACAATAGAACTTCCAGGATGCAGCCCAAAGAGGAACTCATGTACAACGATCGACCCGTATTTCGATACACAGTTGCGCATGCGCATAAATTGGAGTCCGTGCTGTCGTGCATTGAATATCAAGTTGCTTAGCGACACCACTGACCTATTTGAGGCTCAGGGTGTAAGATACGTTTTAATTGGTGGAGCGTGTATATCGGTTGCGCGGGAAAATGGCAGTTTCATACCTTACGACACAGACCTCGATATGATGATCTTTATAAAAGACCGCGAAAAATTGCGAAACGTTACTGCGCATGCGCTCAGAAAACTCGGGTATTACTTGACGTGGCATCGTCACGGCTCGTACGTACGATTTTGCGTGAATTCATTCTGTGATGCGCACATTGATGCGTGGTTTTACGAGTTTTTACCAAATAATCGAAACAGGGTTCGCTATCACGGTATGAATTGGTGGGAGGTGCGTGAGGGAATGATTTTCCCAACCAGCCGGAGGTATTTTGAAGGGAAATTGTACAGGTTTCCTAGAAAGCTGGAAAGTTACTTGGATCATGAATACTCCACGGGTGTGATGGCGGGGTACAAGAATTGGAGGGACGTGTTTTTATGTAATTATAAAATGGGACGAAAGTGTACACATTACGCGGAGGCAGTGAAAAAGAAGAAAAGAAAGAAATATGAGTAAACACTCATTTTAACCTTACACCTTTATTTAAACTTTTATAAAAAATAATAATAAAGAACGTACTACATAGGTGCGGTTATGCTCTAACATTATGTTATATAATTACAGTAAATGTTGGAAAATTCGCGGGTCTTGGGGTCCAAGGGTTAAATCCGCGATTTAATAAACCGTCAGCGGGTATTTTGTAGTTATTTTGTATGTAAATTAGTAGTATTTTGGGGGGTCAAAAAAACCTCGGGGTCCAAGACCTTAGATCGCGAATTTTCAGGTTCGCGAATTTTCCGGTCGCGAATTCTCCATTATTGTTATTACGGCGCTTTTACACAGGGAGGTTATGCTAACTAAACTAGTAACCAATTGTGAACGCGTAGACTTTGCGTGTGATATTTCTGCTCGACTTCCCACGTATACTGTGAAAATACAGCACTACACTACACTACTTAGATACAGTCAAAACGGTTATACCAGTCAAACCAGCTATATCTCGTTTTCCTGGTAAAACTACTACACTATACTGCTTAGATATAGTAAAACTCTTTACACCGTTTTCTCTCTCCTGGTAATACTTCTACACCCAGCCTACTTAGATATTGTAAAACAAGTTATCATATCTCATTCTTTTGGTAACATTACTACACTATATCTAGTTAGATATAGTCAAACCAGTCAAACCAGTTATTCCATATCTCGTTCTCCTGGTAACAGTAGGTGCATTAGTAAAGCACTAAGCACGTGACAAGTGCGGCAACAAGAGGGGCGAATAGTGCGGTTACCATGGCAGCAGATGCTGAAGGCCCCCCACGTGCCTCGGGCTTGGAGCACGTGCCCTGTTTACTGCTTGACAGACACAGGGCGTGGTCCATCACGTGGAAAATGACATTCTGCTCGACCACGCCCGTCAATAGATGAGCCCACGGTCCGCGTGAGTATATGCCTGGGAGGATATGGTTTGGTTTAGTGTTAAAATAATGTTAAAATCAAGGATATTGTCTTCGTATAAGTTCTTCAATACTACTAAAAATGATTGAGCCCTGTAAAATAGAACCCCAAAAGAAAACTTGAACCAGGGAGTTCGAGTTATCTGAGTATAGAGATGGCTAATGGATTAGTATCAAAAAACTTTAAGTAAGTTTGATTTATCGCGGAATTAAAAAAAAACAAATGCTGCTCCTAGCAATCAATGACAATCGTTTTTCTAATTGGTCTAAATGAGCCTGGGGCGAGCGTACGGGAAATCTGAAACGATATGAAAACTTTAAATCCTAGGCCTATTTTCAAAATGGCGGCCAGCAAAATGTAGTTAACATCAATTTGTGCAAGTTTACGTGGAAATTTTCGCCAAAACTGTTGTAGGAGGAAAAATAGCTTCCCATAGGCCCCCCACGTGCCCCGGGCTTGGAGCACGTGCCCTGTTTACTGCTTGACAGACACAGGGCGTGGTCCATCACGTGGAAAATGACATTCTGCTCGACCACGCCCGTCAATAGATGAGCCCACGGTCCGCGCGAGTATATGCCTGGGAGGATATGGTTTGGTTTAGTGTTAAAATAATGTTAAAATCAAAGATATTGTCTTCGTATAAGTTCTTCAATACTACTAAAAATGATTGAGCCCTGTAAAATAGAACCCCAAAAGAAAACTTGAACCAGGGAGTTCGAGTTATCCGAGTATAGAGATGGCTAATGGATTAGTATCAAAAAACTTTAAGTAAGTTTGATTTATCGCGGAATTAAAAAAAAACAACAAATGCTGCTCCTAGCAATCAATGACAATCGTTTTTCTAATTGGTCTAAATGAGCCTGGGGCGAGCGTACGGGAAATCTTTGACGATATGAAAACTGTGACGATATGAAAACAGGCCTATTTTCAAAATGGCGGCCAGCAAAATGTAGTTAACATCAATTTGTGCAAGTTTACGTGGAAATTTTCGCCAAAACTGTTGTAGGAGGAAAAATAGCGTAAAAATGATTGACGCGGACTTCAAAATATAATGTCCTTATAAGGAATTGTCCGAGTAAGCTAGAAAAACGGCAGTTTTACAAGCAAGACTGATTAATATGCAGAGCTATTGTTATATTTTGCGGTGCATTTAAGTTCTCATTGACAGAGCAAAAAATGGCAAGTTTTCCCAAATAAAGTCTGGTTAACTTCGGTAAGCTTGAATTTAAGCATAGAGGTCCCTTATCATATGTAAACCAACATATCAAAAAGTATTTTTTCTAATGGATTTGTCTTCGCGATATGAGGCTTGAAGTGCAATTTTCAAATGTTCAAAGTATTAATTCTCCTCGTTTTTAGGGAGAAGTCGGGCTCTTCGCTCGCTGATATCTAAATTTCATATCTTCTAAATTTCTTTAAAATTCGGAATTAAGCTTTTGGTCAGAGGAGCTCCTTGTACTCGGAATCTTGAGCTTATATATTAAGAATAAAAAAATTCATGCCATTTTTTTTTTTGCTATGTCGTACTCACCAACATCCTGACTTCCATGAGCCTCGTCATAATCATAACCAATGTACAGCGCTTGCTGCTTGAAGTCCTTAGCTCCCGTGTCCACCCCTGTGAGGTTCGCCCTTACCCCCTTGACTGCCCCCGGTCCGTTCATGTAGCCCAGGATGGTATAAGGCTTGTTGTCATTCAATGCAAGCTTCACTTCACCGTCCTGCTTCATTAGTCCAAATATGGGGCTATTTATATCCGGGTACCCAGTCAAGGTGAACACGTGACCATGGTCAGCGGTTGATATAATCAGTGTGTCCTCTGTGTGAGATAGTACGGTTATAAGATATTGTTTATTTTTTGTCACCTTTTTAATCTCAAAGGGAAAGAATAATTGGGCTAAAGAGCGGGCATGTTTTATTTTCTTCTTTGTTGACACTGAATTTTTGTTTGGATGCTATAATTATGCTATAACTATGTTATATTCATTGTGCTTTCTTTCACTAAAGCAAAGCAAGAATAGTTCATTTGGGAAGGTAGAACGGAGAAAAAGACTTAAAAAGCATCGACTGTAAACACAATTGGTGTGGCTTTTTATAGGGCAAGAATAAGTTAGAATTATTAATAAAATCACACTTTTTGAAGAGCTGTCAAATATCACCTTTGTCCGTCATTTCGACCGCCTTTGCAACACCTTCTTCCAAATTCACGACCTCATTAAGGGCTTGGCGGGCGATACCATTATGATGGCCGATGTCAATCAATCCAGCTGAGAAATAAATGGCAATACTTTAACCCCGTCCCCAGGCTTCTCCTTTGTCAGCACTTTTTCATAGGCCCCATGATGCAACGCGGTCATATTTTATTATAAAAATGGCAGGTTGGTGTATTGGGTAAGTGGTAAATCAAATGTGACGTCACTAACAAGATCCCACGCAGCGACAAGGAGCCTGGGGACGAAGCTAGTAATACTTTTTCGGTAACGTTAGTAGTGGAGGATTACCTTTGACAGAATATATGGTATTTGATATATAGAATTTGGAAATGGTATATAGAAAACTTATAAAAACAAAGCAACTGCAAAGAAAACTAGACAAAAAAGAAGTAGAGAACTACAGTAGTAAGACTTGAGTTGGAGAAGTGCAAAAATCATTTAGTAAAACTAGAAAAATAGAATTAGAAAAAAAAAGATTAGCAAAAATGGAGTCAGAAAACAGTAAAACGGAAAAAATTGGAGCTATTCAAATAAAAGGAAATGAATAGCCAATCAACCTAAGAAGAAGACAGAGTATTCGTACCATTTGTCTGTTTAAACAAACCATTTGTCTGTGTAAACGTACCATTTGGCTGTGTAAACGTACCATTTGACTTTGTAAACATACCATTTGGCTGTGTAAACGTGTCATTTGACTGTGTAAACATACCATTTGGCTGTGTAAACGTGCCATATTTGGCTGGGTTAACATACCATTTGGCTGTGTAAACGTGCCATTTGGCTGTGTAAACGTACCATTTGACTGTGTAAACATACCATTTGGCTGTGTAAACGTGCCATATTTGGCTGGGTTAACGTACCATTTGGTTGTGTAAACGTGCCATATTTGGCTGTGTGAACGTGCCATATTTGGCTGTGTTAACGTACCATTTGACTGTGTAAACATACCATTTGGCTGTGTAAACGTGCCATATTTGGCTGGGTTAACATACCATTTGGCTGTGTAAACGTGCCATTTGGCTGTGTAAACGTACCATTTGACTCAGTAAACATACCATTTGGCTGTGTAAACGTGCCATATTTGGCTGAATTAACATACCATTTGGCTGTGTAAACGTGCCATTTGGCTGTGTAAACGTACCATTTGACTGTGTAAACATACCATTTGGTTGTGTAAACGTGCCATATTTGGCTGTGTAAACGTGCCATATTTGGCTGGGTTAACGTACCATTTGGTTGTGTAAACGTGCCATATTTGGCTGTGTAAACGTGCCATATTTGGCTGGGTTAACGTGCCATATTTGGCTGGGTTAACGTGCCATATTTGGCTGGGTTAACGTGCCATATTTGGCTGGGTTAACGTACCATTTGGCTGGGTTAACGTACCATATTTGGCTGGGTTAACGTACCTTCAACAGCGAGGAAGAAGCCCTTGCCATTGTCGTTGTTCTTAAGGATGGAGACAGCCTTCTCCACCATTTCAGCTATGGAGGGTTCTCCTCCTACATCCTCGTCACGGTCGATTGCGAATTGCATGTGGCTGCTCTCAAACATACCTAGACAAAACGGTATCACGTGGTCAAGCACGATGTTGGTAATGTTGAACTTGTCAGCTTGTTGTTATTGTTGAGAATGATTATGAGGGTGAAATAAATATGGGACGACTGCATATTGATGTTGGTGGTGGTAATGGGGAAGAAGAGGAAAAATGATGATGGCCATAGTGGTTATAGTTATGAAGACAATAATTATGTGCTAGTGGTTTTGATGATATGACAATAGTGGTGAAATAAATATTGCACGACGGCAGATATAATGAGGATGATTTTGGTTATGATGATGATGATGACGATGATAATGGCGGTTGCGGTGGTAGCTATGGTTATGGGGAAGAAAATAATGATGATTATGATTCTCATGATGATGATGATGATGGTTGTGGCAGTAGTTATGATGATCGTAAATTTGATGATGATGATGATGGCAACTATGATGATGATGATGGACGATGACAAATATGTTGATGATGATGATGACGATGGACGATGATGCTTAGACACGAGTCAGTGTGTATCGGAGTAAGGCGTTTGTGCCCACATAGATACTTGTGCTATTTAAATGCAACACGTATTTATTCATCTATTAATCATGTGAAGCATATAATTCACCCCATTTGTGACCCTTCATGGGAAAACGTACACTATGGTTTTCCGTGCGGCAATACACATCTGACACACGGAACTCCTTTCCGTGCTCACGGAATTTCAGAGCCATAGTGTACGTTTTACCATGGAGAATCACATTTGCCTTATATTCGCGTTTTACCTAGAAAATGTTTGGTAGTTTTGGGATCTACTGCGTCAAATTGGGTCTTGTTCCAGGCGTAGACGGACCCCTCCCTCTTGTTGAGCCACTCCTGGATGAGGTTACGCCCATCGTACCGCTCGCCTGTCTTGTTCACGTGTTCAGGATCACGTGTAGTGTTCGGGAGAAAGCTTCGGCGACCACCGCCCATCACGACCTCGATACCATCACCCACTGAGCCTTGGAAGTCAACTAACTGTTGAGCTTCATAGAGAAGGGCAGAATTTGGTAAATTTGAATGGGTATCCTACTCTACCCATAATGCACTTCATGGTTGTTGTCTGCGTCATCGATAACAAATCTAAATGAATCATTTCATCCAAAAATTAAATATCAATCAAAGTCGAAAAGAGCCTAAGGCGATCGTGTGGGAATACAAACCACACTTCTTTATTAATGTGGCTGCCTTCAAAATTTTAATAAAAGGTAAACTCAGATTCCTGCATTCCGTAAACACGTGCGAATTATAGTACAAGACATCATCGATTGTTCTATATGCGAAGCTCTAAAAACCTTAAATATATTACACCATAAGGGGATAAATTACGGGAATATATGATATCCACTTCAGAATTTGATAAATGTTTTTACTTTCGCTGACCTCCAAGTGGAGCGGGGTACTTCTGTACACAGAAACCGAGTACCGCTGTTTCTTTATTTTAAAGCCAGTCGATCCGATTTGCGTGGTTTTGTAGGCAATAAAAACCCCATGCTTGTGAATTAAATCCGTTTGAATCATGCTGAAATTTAATCCACCCTACTATAAAATCGACTCGATTATATTTCTACGATATCAAACAATGCTGGGTAAGTTATATTTTTGAAAATGGTGGGAGTTCTAAACATTCAAAACAAAAACAAAACAACAGTGTCACGCAAGTCGGATTCACGGACACGCCACGCTCTATTTCAAGCCGTCGCTAGGCCTAATCGATGGGCGCGCGTACTGCGGGCTCACTAAAAAGAGGAGGGTGTCACGTTATTTATCAATTTAGCTCACCCATATCCTTGCATGAAGTATTGCCGTATCCTCTAGATACCATTTCCTTGTCGCTTTCCCAGTACCTGCTTGCGGAGTGCGCGTACAAGTTCGCGGGTGTCGCGTGTGTTAGACGCATGGAGGTAATAAATCCTGTTGCCATCCCGGCTTCCTCTGCGAGCTTCAGTATACTGTCGACCTTACGGTCCTCGGTGAGTGTCTCGCATTTATTGGTCACGACTTCTTCATTCACGCCGATCATCGCTGAAAGGGAATGAAAGAGGATCAAAAGAACATGAGAGAGTAGAATAGAATGGTTAGTCAATTTTAATGGACACATAATGCATTAGTTAAGAGCAAGAACATAAAAGCTAGCTTTTGATCTCGTCTATCCCTACTCCTCCCCCCTGCAACATAGTCTGATCCCCTCCCCCTACTTTGTCTCACTCTCACCTGATCTCTTCCATATCTCCCCCTCCCCTCCATAGTACAAAGTTTTCTTCTTTCCCCTGCCCCTACCTTGTCGCGAACTTACCTAATCTCTTCCATATCTACCCCTCCCCTCCCAAGTACATAGTTTGATTCTATTCCCTCCCCCTATCTTGTCTTACTCTCACCCGATCTCGTCTATATCTACACTACCCTCCTCTCCCCTCCCAGTACATAGTTTTATCCCAATTCCCTCCCCCTATCTTGTCTTACTCTCACCCGATCTCGTCTATATCCAGGGGCGTAGCCAGGGGGGTGGCCCAAGGGGCCCGAGCCCCCCTTTTAGCAGCCTAAAATACAGTAAATGTATGAGACATTATCTAAAATACAGGAGAAAATGCCTTGAAAGAGCCTTTTGGGCCCCCTCCTGTTAAAAATCCTGGCTACGCTGCAGATATCTATAACTATCCTCCCCTCCCCTCCCAAGTACACAGTTTGATCCTATTCCCCCCTACCTTGTCTTATCACTCTCACCTGATATATTGTCTATACCCCTCCCCTCCCTAGATATATTGTCTATACCCCTCCCCTCCCTAGAACATAGTTAATTCTATCCCCTCCCCCCCTACCTTGTCGCAAACTCACCTGATATCGTCTATATCTACCCCCTCCTTCCCTAGTACATAGTTTGATCCCCCCTCCCCATATCTTGTCTAACTCTCACCTGATCTCGTCTTGACACCAGTAAACATAGCATTCGCAGTTCCTGCCGAGTCCGACCCCTGGCGGTTCGTGGTGTAAGTCTTCGACAATCCAGTATACGGGAACTCCTCGTAGCTTAACCAACCCTTCTCACCGACCTGCCCTTTCAGCTGTCCTTTCAGAATCCGACCAGCAGTGTTGGTATTGATATCGCATCCATCTCCGACAAAGATGATTAGGTTCTTAGCCGGCTTGGTGTTTGGGCGTTGGAGGAGGTGCTTCTTGACGGTCGAGACGCCATCTTTGAACCATTGGTTGTTGGACTGCGAAGCAGGTACATCACCTGAACAGAGAGCTAGAAAAACAACAACAACAAAAGAGCAAGTAAAACCGCAACAAAAATAGAGCTAGTAAAACAGCAACAAAAATAGAGCTTGCAAAACAGCAACAAAAACAGAGCTAGTAAAACAACAACAAAAGAGCAAGTAAAACAACAACAAAAGAGCAAGTAAAACAGCAACAAAAATAGAGCTAGTAAAACAGCAACAAAAACAGAGCTAGTAAAACAACAACAAAAGAGCAAGTAAAACAGCAACAAAAATAGAGCTAGTAAAACAGCAACAAAAATAGAGCTTGCAAAACAGCAACAAAAACAGAGCTAGTAAAACAACAAAAACAGAGCAAGTAAAACAACAACAAAAATAGAGCTAGTAAAACAGCAACAAAAATAGAGCTAGTAAAACAGCAACAAAAATAGAGCTAGTAAAACAGCAACAAAAATAGAGCTAGTAAAACAGCAACAAAAATAGAGCTAGTAAAACAGCAACAAAAACAGAGCTAGTAAAACAACAACAAAAGAGCAAGTAAAACAGCAACAAAAATAGAGCTAGTAAAACAAAAACAAAAATGGAGCTAGTAAAATAGCAATAAAAGAGAGAGCTAAAAAATAGAGTTAGTAAAACAACAACAAAACAGGGAGCTAGAAAAACAACAGAAAATACAGGTAAGCGTCGATATAATGATAAGGCGAAGGGACTTGAAATAACCGTTGTCATTTTTCTAAATGGTAAAAAAACCTT
Organism: Nematostella vectensis; assembly: GCF_932526225.1. Lineage (NCBI taxonomy): Eukaryota > Metazoa > Cnidaria > Anthozoa > Actiniaria > Edwardsiidae > Nematostella > Nematostella vectensis. The sequence goes on from NC_064038.1 coordinate 11,646,444, forward strand.
TGACGAGCGCGCGGGAATCGGTGATAATCTTAAACGTTAAGGCTGGGCCGGTTTTCAAGATGGCGGTCAACAAAATCGTAGTAAACACGAATTACTGCAAGTGCAATTTCTCGACGTACACTGTTCTAAGGAAAATAAAAAGCGATTTAAGAGAACTCCCAAGTAAGGTATGTAATGTCCTAGAAATAAAAAGACATTGGCGCTGTTTGCATTAGACAGGTTTAAAATGTCTAGATGTCAAGAAAAAATTACTGAGATTATCGCAAAGTGAGAACATATAAAATTTATTTGCGTTATTACTAGCTAAATTTACGTTCCCTGGTAACAAGTGTTTGATGACGGGGCGAATGAATAACTATCAACCTCCGAAAATCTCAAGGCTTGAGATTCTTTTTTTTTTGGGGGGGGGGGAAGGGTGGGGTATGCCTTTGCCGTAAGGAAAGCTCTCGCACACAAATCCACTTATCTCATGAGGATGTTAGATACATTGCGCTACGCAAGGAAATTATTGTTTTTTTAAATAATTGATGATGGTCTCTTGAAAAAACATAATATCAATCAATGGCTGTTGTTTTTTAAAGTCTAAAAGAGCCTGGGGCGAGCGCGCGGGAGATCTGTGATATCTTAAAATTAGGGACTAGGCTCCATTTCCAAGATGGCTGCCAGCAAAATCGTAGCAAACACGAATTTCTGCACGTTCACGTGGACATTCCCTACCTACAAAGTTCTAGATCGATAAAAAAGTGAAACAATAATTGAAGCGGAGTCCCAAATATGGTTCGCTCCACTGGCCTCGATTTGATTGTTTCTGACAATGTAATGCATAAATTTGTCGGTGAGTTGGACAACCCTCAGTGAGCACAAAAATACAGTGTTCGTGTGAAATGCTGGCGAGAGGATTACCCTGGTTCCAGAGCCTCGAACGTCTCTCTATTTAGTGGCCAGCGATCTCTCTATTCTGTGGCTCAACCTCGCTGGCCACTAAATAGAGAGACGTTCGAGGCTCTGGGACCAGGGTACGAGAGGATCGAACTCAATCGAAATTTTGACAACACTCGACAGCACCAGCCAGCACCTCCCAACAGTGTTCAAACAGCGCCCGCGTTGCTGGGCAACATCTTGCCAGCGTCTGAAAATACTAAACGTTATTTACACAAGAGGCTTTAGGCCTTATGATGTTACTATAGAAATTTCGTTATAGCACGCAAGGGATGACATGCTCGATGACCCAGCGGTCTTTTGCGGCCGAACAAAGAATATTATATCGAGTATCGTGTCTGTGTCAATCAGTACCAAAAAAGATTACACACAGTTAGGGTAAATTTCGCAAGAAATCGGTCCATTTCTGGTATGTGTAGACTCACATTGACTCTTTAAAGCAGAACACTTTTTTTAAGAAGGTTCCGTCTAAATTTTATTATGGTTTTGATTTGGCATTTGTGTTTGGATCTAAACACATTTAATCGTGCGCTCAGAAAAGACTCAAAATTCCGCTCATATGGACAAAATAGCTCTGAACAAACTTCTTTCTTTTAGATGGATATTGGCTGATTTTGCTCTAATCTTTCCTTATTACTCTGCAGCATGCATTGCCAAGTTATTAGAAAATGCTAACGTGGATTTGACATACCTGTCAGAACGACCAAACAAAAGGCGAACACTAAAAGGGTATCCACACGAATCATGCTGTATACTGCTCGCAAATCCGTTCTCCCTTTCAACGCGGGGTCTTTTGCTGAGTAGATTCTGGCGGGGTTAGGCTAGGGTGCGCATGTCTGCTACGCTTCACAAGTTATGTTAACATTTGCGCACTTGAGTGCTCAGTAGCGTAAAAAATGATAAGATGACGAAATGACACGAAGCTTAAACTTTCTCGGGGCTGGGGGTGAACATGTAAAAGTGTATATGTGAAAAAATGATAGGATAAAAAGTTTATTATTGTGAAGTTTTGATGAATGCTATAGTAGATATATTACGAAGATGCTATATATAAAAATAAAAAATAATAACGGGGCAAAATAGCAGAGTGTACCTGCTGGCTAGTGTCAGTCCATGAAAATAAACAGTCCGTAAAGATGATTAAGATTCCACAAATCATTGTTCTCAGAAAGAGTCGAATTTTTGGTTCTTTTGTGACATAATTGTAAGTGCAAATCCATTTATAAAAATGTTTAATTCAAATCAGATATGTATTTAATTTGCCGATTCTGTGTCAATTGAGTTTGAGTTAACTTAATCAGGGTTATTGGAGAATGACCCTTGAAATTCCACACATACAAACACATCAGATAAGTAGATTGGCAACGTTTTGTGACTCAGATTGTGACTCAGATTTCGACGACTAATGCACGCAGACAAGCGAAAACAATCCTCAAGTAGTTATAACACTGCTAGCTTCTAGTGTTTTGGGCCTTTTATCGCGTGCATTGGGAAAAGGGCCTTTATCGATTTCGGACCTCCTGTGGCGTGATAAAAAAAGATCAGGGGCCTGAGAGGGAGGGAGGCTACATCTACTTACGATTACCCCTTTTGCTGTTGGGAATTCATTTGTGCCAAAAGTCACATCGATAGCGTGTATTGTACGTTCATCAACATCGCACGAAACATCATTTAGCGTGACTCGACTTTCAATAACAATAATTGAATATTCGTGAACATTCATTAGCATTAACATACAATGCACGTTAACGATACAACGTTTGGCACAAATGAGTGCCCCTTTCCCGTTATTGAACAGCAAAAGGTGTAGTAAAATAGAAACTAGACCTGAAGTGACCGGAATATAATTTGAATCATCCGAAAGAAGGGTAATTCTGAAGTTTTAGGAACCAGGATCACCACGGTTTGAAGACAGACAGAAACTTACATTGAAATGAATCTGTCTCGCTAATGTCACGCACGAGACTGTAGCTCATGTCACACAAGTAGTGCACTTTTTTAATCTCTAAAATCTCGACATCTATGAAATAAATAAATTACTAAATGGAAAATGATTTTTATGCACTCGTTGATGTGTTGGGATTGAAGCCAATCAAGTGCAGTGAAAAAATATCGTTCGTCCAATCAGAACCGCGAACGACTTTTCTTCACGGTGAAAAAACATCGTTCGCGCCTCTGATTTACTGAGACCAGTGAACGAATGAAAGTTTCTGAATATCTTTCAGTGAGTATTTCTCAGTATGTATATAATAAATATATTAATTTTTTCGGGATGCGGTATCCATCAAATCGCGCGCTCTGATTGGCTCTCGTGAGGTCCGGTAACCTACGATCCGGACCCCGCGATACCGGCCCGCTCAACTCCAAAGCTCGAAATAGTAAGTTGATTTGTAAAATGACCATCGAAAACTGGGTTTCTACTTCCGAAGTTATAGATCTTTACCTTAAAACGGCATTTTATTTGTTATTTTATCTAGAATCATTCACTTTACGAAAAATCGGCTTCAAACTCCCTGTGTTTTCACAATTTCCCGCCATAATGATTTTGCAACGCGCGCGACAATTTCAAGTTTGCTGAAAGTTTATTTGGGACAGAAAAAGCAGCAAATCGTCTCTTCATACGAAGAAAAACGACAAATCACTCTAGTAATCTACCTGCATAACCAGCTTAAACGTATCCACATTCAAGAGAAGTTCTTTAGTGACTATATGTTATCCTTGTGGAGGATTTACAGCGAAAGAAGACATTTCTACGATCAATTCGAGTTGAGAACGACGTATCAATCTGGACTAAATTATTTTACAAAATTGTTGGTCAAAACTCAGAGAATTTCTTCCTTGGAGGTTCTGTATTTCTGGAGGATTTAAAGCGTTGCGTGGAAATACAAAATGGAGTTTATTGAATGATCATGAGCGCACAAAATGTTCACGAACAACGACGAAAGTCAAAGTGAAACCTCGCCGTAAGCCGTAAGCCCGTAAGGTAAACAACGTTGGAAATTCTATTGAGGAAAAAATAAATATGTTATTTACCAGCTACGGGTCGGCCTCGGTCAGTATTTTCAAGACCTCGGTCACGGTATTTCACGATACGGACCTGGTGAATTTAACATATATATACTATCCGCAAACTTTTTTTATGTGCTTTGACGATCAAAAAAGAAAAAGAGAACAAGAAAGCTTAATACTTATTCTCAGAATCTGCTTTAAAAAAAAAACAACTTTATTAGTTAACGACCGCTTGGACCGCTTGGTTCTTTTCTCTGCAATTGTGATTGAAGCAATAACCAAAAAAAGCAAAAAAAATAACAACAACAACAACGAAACGACGGCGACGGCGACGACGAGACGGCGACGACGACGACAACAACAATAATAATAATAATAATAATGATGATGATGATGATGATGACGATGACGATGACGATGACGATGACGATGACGATAATGATGATGATGATAATAATTAAAATAATAAATAATAATTAAAATAATTAAATAACAAGTTCGAGGGATAGTATAGTATTTATATTATATAATATATATCGCAGATTTCACCACATTTGCAATATGCTATCTTTATTCCTAACCTTAGAGCTACCTTTTCTTTTTCGTGAACCCCGCGAATCTGTCGTATGAATTATGGCACGATAATTAGGATATAAAAATTGACCACTTTCACATCCTGGATTTATCTATTATTGTCCATTATAGGCTTTAAACTAACTATTTCATTCATTACCTTATTACATTTGCAGGTTAAACCATTTTACATTTGCGGGTAAAACCTTATTACATTTGCGGATAATTATAAAATTTGTGCCACATTTGTGCCAAAGTTTACATCGATAACATGTATTGTACTATAATCAAAATCACACGAAACATCATTTAGAGTGACTTGAATGTTAATAACAATTATAATTGAATATTCGTGAACATTCATTAGCATCAATGGAGAAACAAAGCAATTGGACATTCAATTCGGATTGAACGAACATTCTTTTGCGCGTAATGGAAATTCAATTAAACGTTTGTATAATTAGTAGCGTTTATTGATTATCATACGAAATTCATTAGTGCTTTTAACATAAACAAAGACAACCAAACAAGCCTTTGTGGACAATCATATTGTCAGTTTGCACTTTAGCAGCATGAGTTTTCTTCTCGTATGTATAGATATTGAAGAAACATGCAATTAAATAACTTCTTAGCCCATTTTTTTTATAACTTATTCGCTCTATTTTTTACCTCTAGCGCTAAATTTAAATGTCGTAATGTGCGAGTGTAAAGTAAGATTACTAACAATTTCTTATACAACCTTCATACTTGCTAGCAAGATTTGTTTGGAAACTAGGGCTTCTTAGCGTATTTATTTTACGAGCCTATTGTTGATGGGAATCAACATTTCTAGCCAACGATTTCCAACACCTTCTGGGCCGGGTTCCTAGAAAGCAGGTTAACGCTAACCTAGGGATAAAAGCCCTTTATATTCAATCAAAAGTCTAGGAACCGGCCCCTGGGCCTCCGTCATTGAAGCGTTTTCATTAGCCTCAACTGGTCAACTCTCAAATGGTAAGTCTCCTCTGATCTTAAAATTAGAAAAGGCAATTCCATCCATCCAAATCTTTTCACTTCAGTGAAAAGTCCATCTAAAATAATAGCATAAGGCTAATAAAGTTATAGAACAATATAGAACAATAAGATCAAAAGAGTAAAAAAATATCCACAACAAAGATGCAATGAGAAAAAAAAACAAGTTTTGTTCCATATGCACATCTGGGTTTGCTAGATTGTTGAAATGTCTATCACCTGTCACTTTTTTGGTTGATAGAGAAACTTCTTTCATTACCTTGTGAACTCAGCCTTACCAGTTTACTGTTGCTAAACCAAACGTTCTAAGCTCATTCAATAAACATTACATTCATCAGGCAGCAAAAGTTTTAGTTTGTAGAATCAGCTTTATTGTTTTACTGATATCTTTGTTATGTTACACGAAACGGGTAGCCGTTTGTGATTGAGCAATATTAGATTGTATAAAGAATCTGATTGGCTATCAAATTTTGAAGTCTCTTCCTGATTGGTTAGTGAATATGCTTACAATGATTGGCTAAAAGTACTATTTAAGCGGAACATGGTTTAGATGTTTTATAGTGAGGTACGTCAGCGGAAAATGATGCTCAAGCAAATTTGTGTCTTGGTAGCATTCTGCGTCTTTTCGGCGAAGGCCTTAAAGTGGAAAAACTGTGGTAAGGTTTAATCTAATACTAAACAACGTGAAAATAATACTCTTCAAGTAATCCTTTTTTATTTTCTTCGCTAAATCTCAGTAGAAGAATAGTCGCGACATAAAAGCTAAAACATAAGATTCATTTTCACTAGACGTACTCTGGGCACATGCGATAAACTATTATTTTTATCTTTTGTCTTATATAATAAAGACTATCGTTTTCTTTTTAAGTTCAGCTAATTCAGAGTAAAAAAACAACTCCCTTTATTTTATATATTTGGAGTGGTCTGTTACTGCTCTTAAAAGATACAGCTGGAGTAAAAACTACTCTTTCAACACGAGATGGCTGGAGTAGTTTTTACTCTTCAAAACCTACCCCCCCCCCCCCCCAAAGGAGTACTTTTTTACTCCATTTCTTGACCATCTGGAGTAAAAATAACTCTTTTCACTTGAGATAGTTTGAGTAGCTTTTACTATGCTAAAATTACCTCCCAGACAAGAGTACTTTTTACTCCATTATTTGACCAACAAGAGTGAAAATTACTCTTTTTCTAATAAACATTCGATACTAATTCTCAGCAGAGTAAAACTTACTCCGTTAAGGGAGTAAACAAAAAAAATACTCCTCAGTGGAGTAGTTTTTACTCCAATAAAGGAGTTAAAATTACTCCTTTAAAAGTACTCCATCGCAAAGAGTAGTTTTTACTCTCTGAGTGGAGTAAAAATAACTCCCTGAAACTAACAGTGTGTACCGACCTCGCATTATTCGTTCTAAAGTGTAAGTGTAAGTGTGTTTCTAAAGAGTAAAGTGTGAAGTTCCACTAGGCTTTTTGTTGACGGAATTGGTTTAACCCTCCTTGGGGAGGCATCGATATTCTTCTGTGATCACACTTTTCACAGTTTCCAATACCTTATTATAGAAAATGAAGGCTGGTAGATATTAACGTCTATTAAATGTAAACGCGAATTTGAGTATAACGTATTCAGATAAACTACACCAACACAGATCCAAAAAGATGGCAGGATTTATTTCTCAATTTACTACTCGGAAATAATTATCTGATGCCAAAAAAAAGACATTTAAACGTACGTGAAGCTCCTTATCAATAAACACAATTGTTTTAAAAGTCGTTGAATTTTGTTTTCGATATTTGATAACATTCAGTATTAATTAACGTTTTCTAAATGAACGCTTGACTTTATTAAGACATTTCAAATTAACATTTAACTTAATAAAGGCATATTTAAATAACGCGGGTTAATTATGTGGAGTGTTAATTTCCTATAATAAGGTATTCCGTAAATTATCTCTAACGGTTTCCAACAAAAATCCTTGAAGCGTTCTCATTGGCCAACAATAAAATAGGTTTCCCATCAGCCACTGCTTTCTCTCTGCAAGGCACTGACCAATCAAAAAGCACCAAATGTCATGCTCGAAGATCCAGCCTGCTTTGCGGGCACACGAAAGGTCACCCAAATGTATTACCCATTCATTTGAATGACGAGAGTTCGCAGGAATATTGAATGCAGTAAAATTAACTAAACTATTTATTTCTATTTATTTTTCACTTTATTTTAATCCAGATAGCAGTGCCCCCGTCCAGATCAAGGTGGTAAGTGTAAGTCCCGAACCCATCTCGCTCGAAAAAGGAAAACAGATAACATTTTCAGGAAACTTCGTGGTCAACAAAGTCACCGGGAACAGCTACCACCTGGAAATCAGTAGGCTGTATAGGAAGGGATGGCTTTGGTGGACACCAGTACCCTGTTTTGGCCTGTGGTGAGCATTAAAGGGTAACGCATGCTGTTCAATTTATCGATGGTTCAAATGATAATGTAAAGATAGACCCCAAGTTAAAGACTCCTAGTTAAAGACCCCAAATTATAGATTCCTAGTTAAAGACTCCTAGTTATAGACCTTTAGTTAAAGACCCCTAGTTCAAGACCCGTAGTTAAAGACCTCTAGTTAAAGACCCATAGTAAAAGACCCCAAGTTATAGATTCCTAGTTAAAGACTCCTAGTTATAGACCTTTAGTTAAAGACCCCTAGTTCAAGACCCGTAGTTAAAGACCTCTAGTTAAAGACCCCTAGTTTAAGACACCAAGTTATAGACTCCTAGTAAAAGACTCCTAGTTATTAGTTCAAGACCCCTAGTTCAAGACCAGTAGTTAAAGAACTCTAGTTAAAGACCCCTAGTTTAAGACACCAAGTTATAGGGGGGGGGGGGGTTATAGACTCCTAGTAAAAGACTCCTAGTTATAGACCTTTAGTTAAAGACCCCTAGTTTAAGACACCAAGTTAAAGACTCCTAGTAAAGACCCCAAGTTATAAACCTCTAGTTAAAGACCTCTAGTTTAAGACCCGTAGTAAAAGACACCAAGTTATAGACTCCTAGTTAAAGACTCCTAGTTATAGATTCAATCGAAGGTATCGCGATAGGGTTCTCTATTAATTATCCGTTGGAAATTGCTGCTTTGATTGTTATCTTAAGTGACTGCTCAGCTGCTATTAAACAATTCCAATTCACTGTTTGTACGGACAGCATCCTTAAAGCAAGTGTATGTGTGCTTTTACCGCAGCCCATCAATTGATCTCACTTGCAAGGAGCTATCCACAATCAATCCCGCTCAGAAAGAACAATGCCCACTTCCTGTCCAAGCTCACTCCATTCCCAAACAGACCATAACCCTTCCATCCATCCCTATTCCTTCCTTCCTGACAAGTGTAAGTATTATCATCATATGACAGCTGTCATAAATCATGGATTACAGCCTAGTGGCTGAAGAGGGAAGAGAGTAGTTCGTAAGGTAATAAAACTATCTTGTTATCATAGCTCATTTTCACGTTCGAAAATCATTATGGATAACGTTACAATCTATATAGATAATCACCATCATAAAAATTATAATTATTTGTCCTATTTTACTCTTTTTTTTTAAAGATATGGTAAAGATGATGATGAATTATAATGATGATGACTTTGAAGATGATGACTATTATGCTGGTGATGGTAGTGATTATGATGATGATGATAATAATGATGATGGTGGTGGTGATGATTATTTTGCTGATGGTAAAGGTGATGATGATAAGGATGATGTTAATCTTGTTGGTGATTGGACTAAACGATAAGAGAATCAATTTATATGACAATTGGTGTTTCAAGTCTGATCTAATAATCCACAGGGTACATGGAGCGCAAGGTTTGACCTTAAAGACAACGTGGACAAGTCTAGAGTTGCGTGCGTGGATGTCGAGGAGGTGACACTTACTTGAAACAGCGCGTATACTTCTGCTTAATGAAATCAAATACAATTCAAAACAACGGCTGTTAGTGTGATATTAACAACTCTCCTATCCCCTACCATATGCACTCCCACTCAAACCCCAAAGACATCAATTATCACAAACGCCATCGCTATCGCCATCAACACCATTTACCACCATCATCTTCAAAATCAACACCAGGGGATGGGGGATCCAAGACCGTTTTTTCCTTTCGGACTGACATTCTAGGAATGAAAAAAAGAAATAAAAATTTATCCCCGCCTTTGAATAAAGAGTTTAAACAATACATACAGAGAGTATTATTTCTAGGTACACCAAAATATAAGTGAATATATTTAACAATTATATACCGAGCAGCGTGGGGAGTTAGTACAAAAAAATTTACGTGCAACTATGGCGCGACAGGAATCGCGGGTGGCCCAGGATGTTAGCGCTTCAGCGTATGGGGCCTCTTGCTATAGATATCCGTGCCTCACTTCACCCAGAGGTAGGCATGCAGCTTGCTATAGATTCCCGTGTATCACCTTACCCAGAGGTAGCCTTGTCACTTGCTATAGATTCCTGTGCATCACTTCACCCAGAGGCAGCCTTGTCGCTTGCTATAGATTCCCGTGCCTCACTTCACCCAGGATAGCCTTGTCGCTTGCTATAGATTCCCGTGCCTCACTTCACCCAGGATAGCCTTGTCGCTTGCTATAGATTTCCGTGTATCACTTCACCCAGAGGTAGCCTTGTCGCTTGCTATAGATTCCTGTGCCTCACTTCACCCAGAGGTAGCCTTGCCGCTTTCTATAGATTCCCGTGCCTCACTTCACCCAGAGGTAGCCTTGCCGCTTGCTATAGATTCCCGTGTATTACTCCACCCAGAGGTAGCCTTGTCGCTTGCTATAGATTCCCGTGCATCACTTCACCCAGAGGTAGCCATGTCGCTTGCTATAGATTCCCGTGTATTACTCCACCCAGAGGTAGCCTTGTCGCTTGCTATAGATTCCCGTGCATCACTTCACCCAGAGGTAGCCATGTCGCTTGCTACATATTCCTTGCATCACTTCACCCAGAGGTAGCCTTGCAGCTTGCTATAGATTCCCTTGTATCACTTCACACAGAGGTAGCCATATAGCTTGCTATAGATTCCCGTGTATCACTTCACTCAGAGGTAGCCTTGGCGCTTGCTATAGATTCCCGTGCATCACTAAACCCAGGATAGCCTTGTCGCTTTCTATAGATTCCCGTGCCTCACTCCACGCAAAGGTAGCCTTGTCGCTTGCTATAGATTCCCGTGCCTCACTCCACCCAGAGGCAGCCTTGCCGCTTGCTATAGATTCCCGTGCCTCACTCCACCCAGAGGTAGCCTTGTCGCTTGCTATAGATTCCCGTGCCTCACTCCACCCAGAGGTAGCCTTGTCGCTTGCTATATATTTCCGTGCCTCACTTTACCCAGAAGTAACCATGTCGCTTGCTACATATTCCGTGCATCACTTCACCCTGAGGTAGCCTTGTCGCTTGTCAAAGATTCCTGTGTGCCATCCGTACTTGAAGGCATACAACATGCGCTTATCTGCAACAAACAGGAAAGGTTGATGGGTATAGGGACACAGTTAAAGGTGTTGCTTTTGATGTCATGTACTGGCAACAGTGTCATGTGTGTCAGGTGTTGTCTAAGGTGTTGTATGGACAGAGAAAAAAAATGGCATGAAATTTTCCAATTCTCAATATATAAGCTCAAGATTCCGCATACAAGGAGTTCCTCTGACCAAAAGCTTAATTCAAAATTTTAAAGATATTTAGATGTAAGTTATGAAATTTAGATATAAGCGAACAAAGTTGGCTTAATTTTTGATCAGAGCCCAACTTCTCCCTAAAAACGAGAATTCATAATTTAAACATTTGAAAATTGCACTTCAAGCCTTATATCTCGAAGACGAATCCATTAGAAATAAAAAATAAACATTGTCCCACGGGATAATTTATCTCGAGTAAGGTTTAATTATAATTTCACTAGATAAGCTTGACAGGTTGATGGCGACAGCGGGGAATATCCGGATATCATTTTCACATGATGCACGTGGTTTGGCCCCTATAAGAATCTTTGTGAACCCGGGGTGCGGCCTTCTCCTCAGAGATAACGAACGATACAGACGTGCAGAGTAGCCATCTCAAAAGAAATTTCCCTCCGCCTCCCCATCAGCCTGCCTTCATGTCTGAAAATTTATGTTATATTAAGATAAAAACTTGCTCGGGATAAAATACTTTTTGATATGTTGGTTTTCATAACATAAGGAACCTCTATGTAAAAATTCAAGCTTACCAAACTTAACCAGACATTATTTTTGGAAAACTTGTCATTTTTTTGTTCTGTCTGTTGTATGTCGGCTAAGGTGTCATGTGTTGCCTAAGGTGTCACGTGTTGCCTAAGGTGTCACGTGTTGCCTAAGGTATCACGTGTTGCCTAAGGTATCACGTGTTGCCTAAGGTATCACGTGTTGCCTAAGGTATCACGTGTTGCCTAAGGTGTCAGGTGTTGCCTAAGGTGTCACGTGTTGCCTAAGGTGTCACGTGTCGGCTAAGGTGTCATGTGTTGCCTAAGGTGTCACGTGTTGCCTAAGGTGTCACGTGTTGCCTAAGGTGTCACGTGTTGCCTAAGGTGTCATGTGTTGCCTAAGGTGTCACGTGTTGCCTAAGGTATCACGTGTTGCCTAAGGTATCACGTGTTGCCTAAGGTATCACGTGTTGCCTAAGGTATCACGTGTTGCCTAAGGTGTCAGGTGTTGCCTAAGGTGTCACGTGTTGCCTAAGGTGTCACGTGTCGGCTAAGGTGTCATGTGTTGCCTAAGGTGTCACGTGTTGCCTAAGGTGTCATGTTTTGCCTAAGGTGTCACGTGTTGCCTAAGGTGTCACGTGTCGGCTAAGGTGTCATGTGTTGCCTAAGGTGTCACGTGTTGCCTAAGGTATCACGTGTTGCCTAAGGTATCACGTGTTGCCTAAGGTATCACGTGTTGCCTAAGGTATCATGTGTTGCCTAAGGTGTCATGTGTTGCCTAAGGTGTCACGTGTTGCCTAAGGTGTCACGTGTTGCCTAAGGTGTCATGTGTTGCCTAAGTGTCACGTTTTGCCTAAAAGGAGTCACGTGTTGCCTAAGGTGTCACGCGTTGCCTAAGGTGTCAGATGTTGTCTAAGGTGTCGTATGTCGGCTAAGGTGTCACGTGTTGCCTAAGGTGTCAGGTGTTGTCTAAGTTGTCGTATGTCGGCTAAGGTGTCATGTGTTGCCTAAGGTGCGACGTATTGTTTATGTGGTAATGTGGTGCTTGTTTCTAAGGTGTTATATGGTGTCTTAGCTGTCATGTGTCGACTAAGGTGTGTCATGTTGCGCCTAAGGTGTCGTTTGTTTCCTATGGTGTCATGCGGTACTTGTTGCCTAAGGTATCACGTGTTGCCTAAGGTATCACGTGTTGCCTAAGGTGTCACGTGTTGCCTAAGGTGTCATGTATTGCCTAAGGTGTCATGTGTTGCCTAAGGTGTCACGTGTTGCCTAAGGTGCGATGTATTGTTTATGTGGTAATGTGATGCTTGTTTCTAAGGTTTCGTATGGTGTCTTAGATGTCATGTGGTGTCTTAGATGTCACGTGTTGCCTAAGGTATCACGTGTTGCCTAAGGTGTCATGTGTTGCCTAAGGTGTCACGTGTTGCCTAAGGTATCACGTGTTCCCTAATGTCTCATGTGTTGCCTAAGGTGTCACGTGTTGCCTAAGGTGCGATGTATTGTTAATGTTGTAATGCGGTGCTTTTTTCCTAAGATGTCATGTGGTGTCTAAGGTATCACGTGTCCCCTAATGTGTCATGTGTTGCCTAAGGTGTCACGTGTTGCCTATGGTGCCATGCGGTGCTTGTCGCCTTAGGGGTCGCATTTGCTTATGTTGTACGTGCCTCTAGCCCAATGTGCCTCGTGTTTTCATTTTAAATTTTTTAACCTTTTTTTTCAATGTTAATTTGGCCTTTAAGATAAAAATGAGAAAATTTAACCAAATTTTTAGAATATCAAATAATCCTTCGCTTAAAACACTCTTTACTCTGTAGTGTATTAGAAAACATAAAGTTTTTTTATATATCTTCTATCATTATGATCAAAACATTTTTTGAAGCTGGTTAGGTGGTTCACAGCATGTGACCAATAAAAATGCACGGTTTCAAATTACAATAATCCACAGAATATTATTAATATATTATTTGTTATCCTTGTTATCTAAGCTTTCCAAAAATGTATAGTTTGCTATACTTTGAATAAATAATTAAAAAGTTATAAGCCCACAAGTACAACATATCCTCAATGACTAAAGTTTAGGTTAACTGATAATGTATGAAATGGTTTCTGAGAGGTGGTTATCTCAAGAACTTCAAGTTTAGCTTGATATATCTAATTTACTTGTGAATATGTCCGTCAAATACTAGAGCTAAGTATACGAAAAAATTTAGATAGTAGAGGAATCCAGTAATTACGAATCCATAAGAATTAATAATAGCTATCCACAACTAACCGCTTTGAAAGCCTCCCACTAACTTGTACCCCTGGTCGAGGCTAGTGCAAGGACTTGTCAATAAGCTCTAAAAAGCTCGCCATGTAGCTTTATTTTGCTTGGAAGTGTCACTATGCAGCAAAGCAAAGTGAACACAATGACAAACTCTAAACGATGGCGGGATAGCCTGCTTGCAGGCGGTACTCGGTGTTCACGGAAAACCCGATCAGTTCGGCAATCGGGCGCCATCTTGTATTTTAAGCCGCGTGGTTCCTGGAAGAGAGAAGAGTTTTTCCCTCTTCTCTCTCTTTTCCCAGCTACCCTGCGTCCGTTTTTGCGCTCGCCCCCAGGAACCACGCGGCTTAAAATACAAGATGGCGCCCGATCACCGACGGAGAGGGTTTTCCGCAATAATAACATCGAGTACAGCCTGCAAGCAGGCTAATGGCGCGAAGAAATCAAAGGCCTACAGGAGTATCGCATGACTGGGTAAATAAGATGTTATGCGATGAGACCGTAACGGAATATGTCAGTAATAGATGCCAGTGATACATATATTTATCGATAACTCGTGTTTAATTTTTGTTTTGTATGTTGCTGAAGACCTTGTAATTCAGCCGTCGGCTGTGACAAGGCTTAACCCTATTCAGACTGGGGGGAGGGAAAATTGCTAAAATTTCTGAACCATAGCAGCCTAAGAGGCTGAAAATTGGTCTGAGGACGTTTTGATGTCATTGTCATGTCGAGGACACGCTCCATGTTACCATGGCAACCGTATTTTTCACACAGGTGTCCCAAAAACTAAAAAGTAGTGAATTCTTGATATTTTGGTGCCGTTTCTCAGATTTAAATGCCTCTTTTGACTTCATAAGTTTGTTTAGGTGACAAGTTTCACAACAGCGCTAGAATTGTTTTACCTCCGATATTTTGGGGGGAGGGGTGGGTCAATTTTTCTCTCTCAAAGCGGTTGTTAAAATGTCACTATATTTATAAGATTGCACTTGCAGTAAATACTTTTTTCTATAATAAATCCAGATTTTTTTCTTTTGCAAAAATCATAAGAATCCAAGATGGCGGATCAGATGGCGGACCCAAGATGGCGGAAATTCTTACAAAAAAATTGATTATAAGCGTTTTTATGGTCTTTTTGCACTGTAAAGACTTAATAAGGTTGATTTTGACATATCTGAATAATGCAAAATGATTTCAACCCGATAACAGGGGCTCATAAATAGGGGCAATCATCTGTATTATATATATGTCACAGCGTTTCCTAGGATCAGGCTATTTTTAGACGCGCGCGCACGAACGGGCCCATTAGCTACTTTGACGTTGGTCGCGCGCGCGAGTGACGTGAGGCTGCACGCGCAAATTGCAGTTAGGAAGAATATATTTTTATCTATGTTTTGTTTGTTTACCAAAAGAATTGCAAGCTAGAATTCAAAGTCATAGGTAGGCTTGGATTCATATTTAAGAAGAGAGCAACTAAAATTCAAAGTACCGAAGAGAGAACATAGCTTTTTGTCTGAGACTGCGCGTGCAGTTGAGCTCAGCCAAAATGTCAACACAAAGGTTGAATCTGATTGGCTCATCCGCGCGTCTAAAAATAGCCTGACCCTAGGAAACGCCGTGACACCTATATAGTACCAGAACATGGGGAAGTTGATTGCCCCTACTTATAGGCCCCTGCCGATATCTAATAATTTAGGCAATATTTAAAAGAATAGCTAATAATCGTATTTATGACGTCATTGTGACTTCATAATTGAATCGACCACACCCAAAATAGGGCGTGGCGATTTTTTGCATGCTGGTGATAATTGTCTGTAAGTTTGATCGTCATAGCCTAAGCGGTTCATGAAATAATACGGAGGGGTGCCTTTTAGACCCCCACAGGTTACAGACAGCTCAAAAAAGCCCAGTCTGAATATAGTCCGGTCGCTTAGTGTTTCAATCTATACATAGCGGACAAAAGCACCAAACTTGGCACAAAGATAGCCAAGAGGATGCTAATTAATATTGAGACCGGTGCCCACCGGTACCACTTGAGGATTTTGTATAATAACGGAATAAAAATTAGAAGAAAAGCCTCCATCACGCTTCCTGTGGTGAAATTTAAAAGACCTTGTATTTCCAAAACTAAGGCGAAATATCTGATTCTTTTATTCTAGTAGGGGAAATATGACGCTATTTGTTAATATTTCAAGATAAAACTGTCGGCGGCTGCATTAAAACGCTTTATCTAAGAGAAAAATTTTTCGAGGCTAGACCCAATCCCCCTCACAGTTATCCAAGATGGCGGCTTATATTGGCGGCTTATATTGGCTTAAAAGCACCTCATAAAATCGCGTATTTTAGGTGAAAAAAAGGCACATACTTTATCTATCAAGGACATACAATGTAAATAACCTACTAAATATGAACTTTTGTCTTAAATTTAAATGTATTTCTTCTAAATCTGCGATTATCGCAATTATCGGGATCGGCGGACCGTTATTGTAATAAAGGGAAAAAGTCATTCTGAAATAAACTGAAAGAGACTTTTCAGAATGATGCGCGTATGCTAGCTTGTGTGCAGGGTCCGCTGGGATTTCTTTTCCAAACAGAAGATTTTTCCTTCGACGGTGCTATAAACTAGTGTACAAAAACTCTAGTGTCAACGGTACTAGCGTCAACCTTAGTAGGACACGTTTAGGCCCAAACCTGACGTAAGCCAGAATTATTCTATGTAAGTTATAAACGATAAGATGGTTTTGAGCGCCATATCCATAAACGCCAGCCACCACTGCCGATCTATATACTGGCCGCTTTGGCCCGTAACTAGCATGGGGTAGAGCGAGGCTCTCGTCTTGGAAACAATTGTGATTTAAAAAATAACATAGGGCCGTAATGGAAAGATAAACAAATGATCCAAGTTGTCATGGTATATTTTATCAACTCACAACAGGCTAATAGGGTTAATATGTTAATAAACGTACATGGCTGATCGATGATTAATTAATTTTGCCCACATTATGTCTCTTCTGCATGACGAGAGCCGCTTGGAATCAAGAGAGCATGCTCTCTTGTTGGAATCTAATAAGGAAATAACAATATAAGTAAATGACAGCATCACAAAAATAAAATTAGAAATAAGTAAGAGCTCTGTCTTATACTTGAAGCGATCTTGCACCTTGTAGAACACCGCGTCCTTGACCTTGTTATTCAAAGATTGCGGACTGTAAGCCGTCTCTACCATGAATACGCCTAAAAAGTAATAAACATTAGCCCGCTTAGTACCATGTTAGGTAAAAGGGGCTGGTATGGGGGGTAGTATGGCTTGGTGGGCCGTGGCTGAGAGTATGTGTGTGGACCTAAAAAATTAGCCCTTTTTAAAAACGTTTTACCATATCTAAAAAAAAGCCAAATTTTAACCAAACACGGTTACTTCCATACAAGGAAACTAATATATTCCTTATTGTGAAAACCAGCATAATTCTTGTCATTTTTAAGGTTGTCGTACCGCAGGTGTTACGTAAACTTTATGACTTGTAATCAAAAGAGGAAATCAGTGACTGTGACCATCTTTAGTCAATGGAGAAAGTCTATGAAAAGAAATTAAGATTCCTCGGTACCAGACCCCCATAAGGACAACGTTTTTTTCATATGATAAGATCGCTGAGGGGGGGGGGGGGGGGGGGGGGATGGGATTTATTTGTGGGTGAGGCTTGGTCGGGAGAGTTGCCCCAAATCATTTGAGTAACCCGTAGATGCGTTTCTGCGACAACTTTTGTGTAAACTTGTTAATGTCTTTTTACCGCAATTCACCCCGCTACTGATTGCTGATGCGTTACTGTATCCCATATGCATCACGCAATTTTAATACTTCCATAGACGAATTGCACAAAGAAAAGCCTCATGTGATTTTTTTGGTTGCAAACTCGCACGCGCTCAGGGTGTTTAAGAGCAAAATAACAAAACAAAAAGCGACTTATTTAGTGCTAACGAATCAGCCAAAAAATTATTTGTTTAAAAAGGCTTATTTCATTAAAAAGGTTTTATCTTTTCTTCCCTCTCCAGCGTGACAGCCTTCGCCATTTCTGGGTCGTTCTGGGATTTATTTTGGCATGGTGTCACAGGTGGTTTCTTGTTGCAAGTCGCATATTCCTTCATACCATCGGTTCCAACGATCTCGTGGATGTCTTCATCAGAGAGCTTACTGCCCGGGGTGTCAGTCTCGTTGAAGGTCACGCCGTGGCGGAGTCTGCGCAGTTGTTCTCAGCTTTCTGAAGATGATCGTTGTTAGAGGCGTTGATGGTCACCACCAGCGTCCACCCACCGCCTTAAAAGGAGGTGTTCGTAAATGCTCGTTTAAGCATCACTCTACAAATAAACACACTCCCTAAGGCGTAAGATAAAGTGGAACCTGGATTTTACTATAAACTCGATTTTCCAATGACATTCTTTTTTTCCCGCAGGAAATACAGTGAAATGGTTAAGAAATTACCTCGATTTTACGATATCGAATACAACGATATTCTCGTTTTTACGATACAAATCTGTTCTCCTGAGCGCAGTGTAATTTTAACCTCGATACAACGATAATATTACTGATTCGGTCTATCATCATAACTACTTACTAACCGAGAGTGAGGTCACGCAGTGGAAATATCAAACCTCGGCTTTGGCGTATCGACCGAGGCTTTGTGAGGTCGATGCGCCAAAGCCGAGGTTTGATATTTCCCGGTATGACCGAACGGTCGAGGTTTGTAAGTTGTTTATTATATGGCTTTATAAAATGAAACTGACAAGAAAACAAATTAACTTTCGCTTTCGCGCGAATATTCGATTAGTTTATCGATCCATTTCAAAAAGGCGGGAAAACAAGAAACACTCGCGCGCTGCCAAATCAAAAATTCAAATTAGTAAAAAGATTCAACAACAAGTAATAGGACGACTTTTGGAAGCTACAGGTTTTATCATAGGTGAAGTTGATCCAAACAATAACAAAGAAAGCTGAGTTGTCAGTCTTCACGGCATGAATGGACTGTTTAGTTCGAAAACTCCACGGTATGTAGAGAACAAACTTCTAAAGTAAAATGAAAAGGCCAATCGCTTTGTGCTGCTTTATGATTTGATGGAAATATTGCATTCACAAATAACAGGTAGTACTTATCTTAAAGAGACTTTTCTGGGTCTTAACCCCCTTGTTATTTATCCATTTGTTTGTTTATCCGATATAAATAACTTAAGCTTTGTATTTTTTGGCTATCGGTGGCGGCTCGTGATCTTATTGTTTTTCTTTGTGTCAAAATTTTCCTCTTCAATCTCTTCAGGATAATAAAACTCCGACTCAAAGTGCTCGTCCTCTCCCATTATCAACTTTAAGACCTGTTTGTTTCTTGTTTTTTTTTTTGGTGGCTTTGGTTTTTTGGTCGATTTTGTTTTAGCGAAATTCGTGCAACCGAACAAAGCAACACAAAAAAGCTCACAAAATGTCCCGCTCCGAATACGGAAAAAGACGGTCCGCTGATTAAACATTTCTGTTTCTTCTGAGTATTCGCTACTCGAATGTTTGCTGTCGCTCGTTTTGCAGTTTGAAGGTGGAAAAAAATTAAAAAAAAACAGAAGATTGTGACAAATTTTTCGTAGGGTAATACGGAATTCAGTAATAAGCTATGTGTATGTGTAGGATCGCCTTTTAATATTTCACGCTAGTGATGACTGAAATAGAAATTTAGCCTAAATCCGCTAAATAGCGCTTAATCGCTGTAAAAATTTTTTTTACGTATTTCCGGCCCTACTCTGTAATTTTATGCGGAAAATAGGTAATTTTTTTGTTAACAATTACCCCCCTCCCCCCCCCCTTGCTATTAGGTTCTGTTTCGGTTCTGTTTAGGTTCTGATTCGGTTCTTAGAAATTTAAGGTTCTAGGATCACCGCGGTTATTTTTTTGGTGAAAATTAGATAAAACCCCATCTCCAAGCCCAAGGCTTTGCAGACGTAGCTTTGTAAATGTAAATAAATTTATTCGGCATATATTTCTGTTGCCTGCACGTGAGAAACGGGATCTGTTTGGCATCTTTTTTTACCTATTAAATTTTATTTTATTACAATTTGACAGAGTTTGACTTGAGACAAATTTTAATAAAGAATGTCGCTGCTCGCTTGGGCTTCCTGTGGTATACAAACATGGCGGACAAAAACATCAAGGCCAAGCGAACTGTGGCTATGCCTGTTGATGGCAGCCAACGAAGCAAGGATGCATTCATTTGTAAGTAAACCTTGTAAGATAGCATTAGGCGATTTTCAGCGAAGAACAAACGGGTAGAGTTTGGTATACATACGCCAAATACCAACGTATCTTCCTATGTTCATATACGTAAAGTCGGGATAAAGTACAACCTGTTGCTGCTTATTTCTGCCATAGAGTAAACTATACTTATAAGTAAAAAAAAACTATCTAAAAAGCCACAGACTGGCGGGCCCTGGCTGATCTATAGAACGACACAATAAATACAATGGAAATGCAAATAAGTTTGGATGTGGCCCTGTATTCCGGAGTCTAGTTGAAAATGCTGTCAGAGTGCTTCTTTCGAGGGAGTATGGGAGTCTGGGAGTATGGGAAATTTCTATTTGTCTTCATTTTGGATCAGATATTTTGGATCAGCTGTGGCCTGCCAATCTGTGGAATTTTGGATGCATGCAACATTGTGAACACGGTCTACAGTGTTAAGATACATGCATCATGAGTTCTGATGGTTATTGTTGCAGGGTTTTGTAAGCATATCATCCAAGAAGGCGACCATGTGCTGTTGATACACGTTTGGTTTGTTCCAAGTTTTAATCATGACCGTCTTACATGGCCAGGTAATTACCCAGCTCTGGGCGCACACTAACTGGGGTTGGGGGAAAGGTGGGGAAGTGGTTGAGGGGGTATAGTTTGGCCAACTAAAAATGGTGTGGATAAATCAAAACTTACCAGAAATTTTTCAAAATAGATAGCAGATAGCCACCCAACTCACCCTTGACAGGGGACGGGAACGTTGTTTTCTAGGGTGGGACATATATTGCAAAATTAAAAAGAAATAATAATAGAAAAAAAAAACACAACAAAATAGGATAATCTCCAAGAGAGGGAGTTTCTGTTATAAGTATATCAGGCTCTTGATTGGTTTAGGCTTAGAGCATGACATCCCTAAGGGGATGTTTGAATGAGATAAAGAAAAGGATTTTTGAAGTTCAGTGCCGTAGCATCCACTGGGAAATGGGGGACATCTTCCTCTCTTAGTACACCTGAAATGTAGCAAAGGCAAATGTAAGAGAATGAGGTGTCCTCTCCCCAAGCAAGTGTAAGGATTGATTCTCCCACCCCCTTCCCCCCTCACTCCCCCTCCCCAGTAGACACGGAATTGAACGAAACATATATAAAAAAATGGTGCCAGGTCCATCCCTCAGCTAATTCAAGGATTGACTTAGTCTGGCCCGTCCCTCTACTAAACAAAAAGTCCTAGCTCTATAGCAATGTTGAAAAAAAGTATGTTTACTATTGTCTTTTTTGTGAGTTTTTTTAAAGTACTTAATTTCTGCCACAGCAATAAAGGGGCCCTATGAGGATTGGATGTATGACAAAAGAGTAGCAGAAGATTCAGTTGATGAGATGCTGGATTGGTATATTTCATGCAACAAAAACGTAAGTCTTGGGTAGGAATGCGTGCTTTATTCAACATTAACAAGACATTAAACATGATTTTGGAGTAAGATTATCCTATAGCCCGTGGATTACGCTACGTTTGGCGGAAAATTGAAGTCACGCAATCTCTGAAAATGAGAAATAAGGCCTATAACTCAATGTATATGGTACTACTTATACTACTTGCAGGTTTCTAAGAGCATTAATAAAATTCCCCTGAATCATGGCGCAGACAAGAAAACCCAATGTGAGGAGATCTGTAAAGCAGCCAAGGAACACAGTGCAGACATGATGGTTATGAGTCACAAAGGCGACACTACCAATGCCGACCCTGGTGTGCTTGGGCTTACTACTGACTACTGCGTGTGCAATGCTGGTATTCCTGTCTGTGTGCTGTATCTACCATGCAGTTTTGTACCTATCAGCAGATGTGAGAATTAAAATTGTGCTGTATCTACCAAGTCAATGAGAAAATTAGCAGAGTGTTCTTTGTCACCAAGGAAATCTGAGAATTAGTAAGTTGTACTGTGTTTGCCAAGCAAATGTGAGAATTGTTAATTTGTACTGTAACTACTACAGAAATTTGAGCTGTGTCTACCAAGAAAATGCCAAAAGTTACTGAAACTAAAAAAATGAAAAGGGGTGGATGCGAAAAATGTGCTTAATATAGTTTAGAGTAATGTTGTCTTTGTAGCCACACCCGTAGAACATATTTTGCTTTGCTCTGGACCTATAAGGGATACAAAATAAGGTCATTCTTTTTTTTGGGGGGGGGGGGGATTTAGCGATGCCAAATAAGGTCATTCCTTTGATGAGCGAATTTCGGGATACCAAATAAGGTCATTCCTTTGGGGAGCAAATGTAGGGATGCCAAATAAGGTAATTCCTTTGGGGAGCAAATTTAGGGATGCCAAATAAGTTCATTTCTTTGGGGAGCAAATTTAGGGATACCAAATAATGTCATTCCTTTTGGGAGTAAATTTAGGGATGCCAAATAAGGTCATTCCTTTGGGGAGCAAATTTAGAGATAACATATAAGGTCATTCCTTTTGGGAGCAAATTTAGGGATGCCAAATAAGGTCATTCCTTTGGGGAGCAAATTTAGGGATGCCAAATAAAGTCATTCCTTTAAGGAGGGGAATTCAGGGATACCAAATAAGGTCATTCTGTAAAAAAATTCCAAATGGCTTGGTATAACTTACAGTTATCAATTTTATTCTTTCTTCTCGCTAAACCGCAAAGAAGCAACTGAAAGACCATAATACCATACAATATTCCAGATTGAGAATATATAATCAATAGTTGGAGTAACAGTTTTTTTAAGAAAAAGTGTAAATTGTATAACACATCTGGAAAAAGATATGTAAAGTGGAATTAATTAGTTAATTAATAATTCCAGATATATGATTTGATGTTTTCTCGTAATATATTAAAACCAAAGCCCTGTCTTTCATAATTTATCTATTTTCGCGTACTGAGGTAATTGCCATAGGAAACTTGAAAAAAAAGAAGAAAATTGTTTTTGTTGGAGATGGTCGAAATGGGTGGATATATTAAAAACAATGCCCTGTCTTTCATAATAAATTTACTTCCGCGTACTAAGGTAATTGCCATAGGAAACTCGAGAAAAAAAAAGAAAATTGTTTTATTGTTTAAGAAGGTCGAAATGGGTATATATATTAAAAACAATGCCCTGTCTTTCATAATAAATATACTTCCGCGTACTGAGGTAGTTGCCATAGGAAACTCAAGAAAAAGGAAGAAAATTGTTTTATAGTTTGAGATGGTCGAAATGGCTAGAATACTGAGGGGGCTAAAAAGGAGAACTTTGAAATTATTTTTCTAAATGCGGTTTTACTAGCAGAAGGCGCCATCAAGCCTACCCTGGGTACCAGAGGCTCCAAGCTTCGCGGCGAAAACGTTTTCTCAAATCGCTGTCGCCGCGAAGCTCGGAGCCTCTGGTACCCAGGGTATATCAAGCCTAGTAGTAATTAGTATCGGAGTAACAGGTAAAACTACAAAAGGCATACCTGAGCTTTAAATAAAGGATTCCAAAAAAAATTTATAGCCTTTTGTTTTGATATTACTAGTTGTCCGTTTGCCCATAGACACCGCAGCCCATAGACTTACCCTGTAGATGGTCCATCGCACGGAACTATGGCTGCCACCACAATCGGGATTTATATTTATATCCAATTTGTCTATTTGGGGGTACGTCTCGGGCCTCGTCCCCGTTTACGTATGACCCCATTGGGCATCTATAGGGATTGTTTCAAGCGCGCAACACTAAGCCCAAGCGCTCCCGCGCTCTAAGTAAATCACAGGCGCGCGCTTACTGATACCTTCTCAAGCCAATCAAAGACGTCACAATTAGGATACAGTAGTCTTTGGTATTCGGCGCCAAGGCGTAGCTTACGCACACTTCTGGTAGAATGTCGGGTGAAGATAGCGACTCGGATTTCGATCCAGAGGAGATCTTGAGTCAATTACAGAACCTGCAAGAACTTCTTCATCGACAAGTGGGGAAACATAAGGTAATCATCAAGGAAAAGGGAAACTTCAACAACAACAACAACTATTTTATACAACCTTAGCAATTACATAGATGTCGAATTACAGGTCTAAAGTAAAAATGATTTAAAAAATCATTTACCCATTGCTCTTGTCCCTCCGAGAGTAGAATGTGGCCCTGCTGCAAGACACACACAGACACTGGGAGGTCAGCCCGATCGTGTTCGAGGACTGCAACTCTTTGGAGGGAGAATCCATCAAGCAAACAGTAAAAGTAAGTGTTGTAGGCAAGGGGCAGAACCTCCCTAAAGCTGCTATGCTTCCACTGCTATCATATCATCTCAACAATTGTCATTATTTCATCATAGTTGTTGTATTGTTATGTTATTCGTTGTGATACATAAAAGAGTTAAATTTCTATCTCGCGCAGCTTGTGAATAAAGCAGAGGATCATGAAAGAAAACGCCGAATGTCCATCCCCTACACGGGAATGGCGAATACTACAGATGCGGATCTCGAAGACAACTCGATTCACGTGGAGACAATGCATGAGGAGCTGCTACACTTATTTGCCATACATGATGTGAGTATCACGGTATTATCACGTGAGCAACATGTGAGTATCACATGGAGACGCTGCACGAGGAGCTGCTACACTTATTTGCCATACATGATGTGAGTATCACGGTGTGTTCACGTGGGCATCATCTGAAGGGGTCTGGATGGGGTTAAACGACTAGCGACAAACGGCTTTAAAATTAACTGACTAACTGACAAAACATGAAAAAAACTATGACTACCGACAAAAAAATATTCGCCGACTATCGACATTTTTTTAAAACCGGTATTTTTACTCTTTACTTCCATCGTCAATCTATTTAAATTCGGCCATTTCAGAATCTGCACTATGTATTTCCTGTTTCATCAACTTTTTAGTCAATTAATAATTATAATAATTAATTAATTATTAATAAGTTATTAATTATTAATCAATCCTAAACAATGTTGAATCTTGTTTATACGTGAAATCTAGTACAAAAGCGAAATCTAGTACAAAAGCTTTGATTCACCGACACTACCGACAAAGACCGATAATTCTTACCGACTACCGACAAATGATGGAAATTTTTACTGACTACCGACATCCAGACCCTGATGTGAGTATCACACGAAGACGCTGCACGAGAAAATCCTACATGAGTTTTTTATCATCACCGTTTGGTTCCCGCTTTAGGCAAAGTACCAAACTGAGTGTGAGCGCGAGCGCCAAACAGCAGAAGCCGTGAAACAAAAGATGCAAGATGAGCTGCTCATGCGCGCTTCGCGAAGACGAGCCCGCGAGGCTTTTGAGGAAGAGAGACAGAGGAAGATCAAAGAAATGGAAAATATGATGACCGGATGTGACGAGGAGAGCCTTGCTATGGCGGAGACCAATGACAAGCTGTCTGAAGTCCATCAGGATCTCAAGAGCGCATTCCAGATTATGCAGGTAAGAACAGGTTTTTCTGGTTATCAAACTTGGCCATCTACAGCAATAAGAATTCAATAGTTTTTATTTTACCTGAGCTTTGCATTTCAATTCAGGGGCGGATCCAGGAGCCCCAAAAATGGGGGGCCGAAGCAAGAGTTTCAAGAAAGGGGGAGCCGGATTCAATGTTCTTCCGTGTATTTCCTTATATATTTTTTGTTACAAATCAAAATATCTGAAAATAGGGGGGGGGGGGGGGCGCTCGGGCCTCCCCTAAATCCAAGTGACTATGATAACTCGCTAGAAATTGTACCATTAATTTTTGTCTTACACGAATGCATATGTGAAGTAGCAATGTTACGCAGATTTTGATTGCAAGCATCTAAATTACACAATAAGTCAATGAGAATTGCCCGGAGTTTCGTGTCCATTCCCTCACAGCTCCCTTCTTCAGTTAACCTGGTATATCTACTTGTGATTGTTTTCATCCAATAAAGAAATATAAAGTACTTATGTGAAGAAATCTCTGAATAACCACCTAAGAAGAAAATATACCTCATTTACCAAATTCAATAGCAAATAGCGCAATCACGCGAACAAAATGGCTGCTTCCTTGCACTTGGTATTTTGCCAGGCTGAAAGTGACTATTTTTGACTCGGCATACTGAATATTGAAGATGCCAATACAATTTATAATTATAATTTTCTGTATTTTTTAACTCATTACAAAAATCCATTCTAGAGATGAGGAACTACCTCAAACAGTCAACACAAAATGGTGTTTAATGCTTGCTCCGCCTTTAAGCAGTTCCTAAATCTATGTATTTTATTTTTGACTCAGCAAGCCAAGGAGGCGCAGGAGGACAAGGAGCGTCACGTGACTGAGGAGAGAAAAGAGCTTTTGTTGCAGGAGATCCGTAGATTTCCGAGCAAGAAAAAGCAGAAAGAGCTTCTTGAACAGGAGCGGCAGAACAGGATCAAAATGTATCGGGAACGCATCCTCACAAATAACAAATCCGACGAGACACTTGTCCAAGTACAAGAAGACCTTCTGAAGCTGTTTGGCAAAATCAAGGTAAGAGGAAAGACAATGATTTGGCATCCAGTAATCGTGGAAATGATCTAGTCAAAGTTATTATTTCTTTAGCTATGACTTTGTTGCCTGTTCCCTATTCTGACACTAATCTGGACGGATCAGTTCAGACAAATAAAATAAAAGCTATTTAAAAACTACAATATTGAGACAAACACACTGAAAAGCAAAGTAACAAACTAATGAAAAGTCGAAAAGTATTGTATTGTAACGAAAAAACAAAAAAATAGAACCTATTTGTATTTATTTACAATTTCTGTCTAGCGAGAAGTTTTATCATTAGTTATGTTTATACCCTTTTCAAATATGGTTGCATTCCATGTGTCGTAACCCGCAGTGCTTTGTAGGTATCACATAGATAAATACGCGTAAATAATAATAAAAAAACAATATTCCAGGCATAGAAAGCTCAGCTGTATTATTCTTTTTATGGGCCTGTAAGAATTTACATGGCTTTCAAAGACCAGCATTCAGCTATTTAAACTAGACCCTGAACCAATGCGGGTTACGTTACAAGTTACTCGAGTGCAACCATATGAAAAAAACGTTGTCGTTTTGAGGGACTGGTACCGAGGAATCTTAGTTTCTTTTCGGATACTTTCTCCATTGACCAAGGATGGTCACAGTCACTGTTTTTCTCTTTGATTACAATTCATAAAGTTAACGAAGCACCTGCGGTACGGCAACCTTAAAAATGACAAGAATCATGCAGTTTTTCCAAATAACGAATATATTAGTTTCCTTATATGGAAGTGACCGTGTTTGCCAAAAACGACAATTTTTGGCTAAATTTTCTTTATATGCTTATCTGAAATTGTAGTATACAAGTAGCCCGGGGGGAAGGGGGGGGGGGGGATTTTACAAAAAAAAAGAAGACGGGGATGATCGTCCTATCTCTTAGGGTATAAATTTTCGAGCAACTGCTATCCCTTAGGGGTTTGTTGAAGGATTTTTTCGATTGCGCTATCCCAATTTTTCTATTTCTTAGAGGTAAGAATTTCTCACACAACGGTCTATCCCTTCTATTCATGTTAAAACTTATTTTGCTAACGATCAGCCCCCGTCTGTTTTGAGCCGTCCCCCTTTCCCCCGGGACAAATTATCTCAATGGGGTACCCCTTTTTTAAGCAATCTTGGGACCGAGATAAGCAAAGTACATTAAAATACAATGGTGCGCGTTTATTAATGAAAGTACCACTGTATTTAGTACTCTACAACTTTAAACTTCTGAACCTGTTTTATCAGAAAGACAAGAAGTTATTGAAAGAAACCACGCATAACGAGCAAGAGGACCGTAAGGCCCTTATGCACGAGGAGCTGCTCCACAAGACCCTTAGCAAGCAGGTGTCCCAACAGGAGGCCCAAGAACGGGCCAGGAGAATCAAGGAGTCGAAAAGCGAGCTATCCCATGACGACTCACCCAAACAAAAGGCAATGGACACCCTGATTGACGTGCAAAGGCAGCTTTTGGATGTCATGTCACATGTTCAGGTAAATCTCTAGATAGGTAGGGTTGTATACGAGATGGGGATAACTGACACCTTGATCGATCATATTGATCACGTGCTGACCATGTGCTGATCACGTGTTGTTTTTTCCCAGATGACGTCAGTCAAAGAGCAAATGCACCACCTAAAGTTCATGAACGCGCGCGCCAACATGCTGCATGAAATACGCATGCGTAAATCCGACCACGATATACAGTAAGTAATTTAGGGTAAAAAAATTGAATAATATTTCTGATGCAGCATTTAGATTTTTTCTTTATTCTTAATGATGACGCAAAATATACATTAAATACTCGTTACATGATCAACTCGTGCCCTTACACGAATAACACAAACGTTTAAAGAATACAGCAGTCTATTTGCCCGAAAACTTGCCATATTTGCATAAAATGGAAGTTCGATATTTGAGTGATAATATTTGATAAGAATATATCATTTGCTTCCTTGAATTGATCGAAATGGGCGCTTTTTGTGATTCAATTGTGACCAATGCTGTCAAATCCCTTTCAGTTGTGATACACCATCCGCGGCCTCGTTCACAAGACCAGGTCGTCGACTGTCAATCATCGGAGAGCAACTACAGAACAACCAATCATCAAGCATTTAATGTGATGATATATATTTATTTGAAAGCTATGTTTCTGTAATAATAACGTGTTTACAGTAAAATTATGTATTCACTTTTTTAAGTTGTGTTTTTTTGTTGATCTATCGCGCGGGATAGAAAGGGGAAGAGGGGGAGGACAGGTGAAATGGAAGGGGAGGGACACCTCATTTTATGTATTGGATAATTAGAGACTATTTTTATCTGATTTTTTTTCTGTACGATATTATCTCGATACTCCATTTTTCGATACCCACGGCTCGTCTCCCTCTCTACCGTTTTGGACTTGTCACGCTGGGCGGCAAAACGTCCAGATGCGTCGCTTTATTTTTCTGTAATATACTTACAATTTAACATTTTTCCTCAGATAAATTCCAGTCAATACGGTTGACGTCTATTTGATTCTAAAAGAGCTTATCTATATATATATATAGATTTTTTGTTGACTCGACAAAAACGTCCGCGAAAAATTGGGGATGAAATTTTTTTTATTTTTTTTGTATATCCTGTTGTTTGCACACGCTGACAAAAAGTATCACTTCCTGTATATTTCATCAAGGAAAATTAATCCCTGTAGGTTTTTGTTTAAAATACTTTACCGCTAAGTAAAATTGAAAAATGTAAATGTGTTAACCTGTGTTACCTAAAAACAACAATAGGGAGACAAAATTACCTCAGGCTTCATGCAGTGAAGAGTACAAAATCAAAATTTAGGGAGTTTTTCTAACATGCTTCTAATAATGTGTTTGCTTAGTTTGTCACCTATCGTTTTTAACTATGAACAAAGTCAATTCGCATTTTCCGTTTAATCAGAATACAGGTTATCACACTGTGTTTATATATTTGTCGGAGTTAGAGAACTTTATGTTTACACAACAACAGATGAGATGGATTTCACCCATCCAGGACCTTTGGATTAGCAAAGAGGTGCTGTGGTAATTTGCACATAAGGTTAATAAGAGACATCGGTAAAAGAGCAATAGAGAATAGTACCTATCAATGAGACTCAATGAGACCAATGAGGCATCACATAATTGTAAGGTAACGCGTGTTTTCTACATTGTCATATGTTTTATTCATTTGTCTCTAGTATTTTTTAAATTTTGTTGTTGATATTCTTACCATCGCACTGTTTGAAATTTCTTTACTGTTCTCGGGTATTTGTTATGGCTCTTTTTTCATTTATCAACATACACTCTCCGATTCATATATACCCAAATTTTTCCTTCATTTTTTTTTTAAATATTCTGTGGTTGATTAATTCTTACCGTCGCTTTGTTTATATTTCCTATACAATTCTCCTTATTCTCTTTTTTCATAAGCAACTTACACTATTTATTTGATACATATTTATGTTCTTTTTAATTTTGCTTTCGGGTAATATATTTTTGGTATTTTTACTGTCATTTTGTTTGTTTTTCCATACGATTCAAGGTTATTTTACCCTGGTTCCAGAGCCTCGAGCGTCTCACTATTTAGCAGTTTAGTTGCCAGCTAAATAAAGAGACGCTCGAGGCTCTGGAACCAGGGTATGGTTATTTTGATAGTCGGGCAAAAAAAGACCCTTGCGCAGTTGTGAAAATTTTTTAAGTTCGCCTTTGGCTCGAATTTCAGCTCGTTACCCGATAGCGACGGCTGGAAATAAAGCTCGCCTCAGTCGTAAGCGTTGTTTTTTCTTATACTATGTATATTTTTAGAGAGTTCTATGTATTATATTTTTCTAGTAGTTTTTTCTTATGTTATGTCCTAGTTTCTAAGTGAAGCGATTTACTAGCTTTGTTAGCTTTAAATTCTATTTCTTTCGGGCAGCTGGACTTTTAAGCATTAAAATGCTTGTTCAGTGAGAGCATAAACTCATAAGAGAGGATGAGTTTTGAAAATTGAAATAAAATCATAAACTCGAGTAAACAGAACAGTCTTGGCGGCGGGCATGGGAGGGCGTTCTAGTCCATTGTTCAAATTGGCATTTCTAAGGCCGAAAAAAGAAACATTAGGCCTCAAAACATTCTACTGAACGCAGAGAAATGTGTTCGATTATCAATTATCATTTACTACTATCTGTCATGGCAAGCATTGTATGGTTATTTAATCGCTGTTTTTTAATCACTTTTTTATCACACGTACTATATTTATAGCCAGGTCTTTCGAAAAGAATCAGTATGGCGGAAAAACAAGCGGTTGACTTTACTAACCAGCTAGTTTTATGGAAACTTGCCGGTTTGCGTTTCTAGCTCTACAGTCTGCGAGGAATGGTCGCTTTTCGATTTTCTGATATTTTTAAATAGAAAAATATTCACATGATATTAAAAATGATAGTGAATACTTGCAAAAAATGCATCTGGAATGTTTTAACTAATGAAAGTGAAATATTTTTATTGCGGAACATTTCAGCAGGTTAGATTATCATAATTTGCTTATGTGACGTCATAGGATGAGGTCATCCAAATTTAAATACTCATAAACAGCATGATTGGCGGATTTATAGCGTTTTAAAAGTTTCTCTAGCACGTAACAGAGCTCGCTACTTTATAGCACGCAATTAAACTTATAGTTAACGAAGCTAAAAGGATATCAAAACCACCTGGAAAGGTTTGAGGTAATCAAACACTTCCTCAGATACACTAGGTACCAGACTCTCTGATAGCGACAAAGTGGACAGCGGTTTCTCTGGTCCTTTCTAAATAGGTTTCAAAAGGATCCTTTTTTTAGAATCTAATATTATATTCAATTTTTTTTTAAATTGTACAAAATTGATTGAAAAGCACGGACTCACTTGCGAAGAATTAAGAATTACGCGGCTTTCTTTGCGCTGCATACCCGGCGAATTACTAATTACGCACTTCTAAACGATTATTTCAACAGATTCATTCTAATTCATTCGTTTGCCGAATTAGAACAATCGAAATGGATGGGAAAATTCCACCATTAACAAATGTGTGTTTTGCAAGGTTTTTTTTTCTTCTTGGTTGTTCAGTTTAAAAAAAAAGAAAATATGTATTATCTAATAACTAATAACTTTGCTGATTGGTTATTTAAACACTTAAGTACCATCTATTTGCTAAAAATGAGTGAAAGGTAATTATTTTCATTAGAAAGCTTATGAACATTATCAGATTTATTACACTTCAGGTCTTAGATACGAAATTTGCCTTGAAACAACTTTATCAACAAAAGGATAATAACACCTTTAGAAAAATACTTATGAAAATAAAGCCTACTGGCCCATTTACTTTATGGCGCCTGTCAACGAATTTCCATGTCGCCGATTGGCTCTTCCGTTCGGGTTGTTGTTGTTTTTAGGCATTGATCAATGCTCGCCTCTTTGGCTTGATTATAACCAGTTTCTTTTAAAAGCCGGAAAGAGAGTGGGGAGCTGATAAAATGATCGGCACGAATTCAAGTGGAAAATTAAGGGGATGTTGCACCTGCAAAATTTCTTTCAAGGTAACATTTCGGGTTGTTGTTGTTTTTAGGCATTGATCAATGCTCGCCTCTTTGGCTTGATTATAACCAGTTTCTTTTAAAAGCCGGAAAGAGAGTGGGGAGCTGATGAAATGATCGGCACGAATTCAAGTGGAAAATTAAGGGGATGTTGCACCTGCAAAATTTCTTTCAAGGTGACATTTTATTCCGTGCACCCATTTCTAGAGAAAACTGTAAGATTCGAGTTACATAAGGTATCCGAGGGCCAATATTTTTCAATAACCAGGTTAGTAATATTTTATTTTCTTAAATAATAAGGTAGCGAGCATTATGGCGTGGGTATTAAACTATAGAATGGCTTCCCGACCTTTGCGAGAACTCGGAAAACTTTTAGCAAGCAATTATCTACTAAAGGACTTATTTTCCAAGAACTTTAGTGTTTCGTACAATATTTGGCTCCCGATTTTATGATGTCTTTTAGTCCATTATTGTCGGGTAAAATGCAATGTCTTATAGATACATTCTCTTGGACCAGAGTAACTAGCGCGATTCATGTTCTGTGTTACGTGTACTGTACGTTTTTCTATCAAAAACACTGCCAACAGAGACCAATAGATGAGCAGAGGTAGTTTTTATTTATAGAACTATTTGACTCAAAAAGTATAGCTTTGATAACTTATGCATTTTCGTTGACGAATTTCTGGAAATCTTCTGCAGTTTCCCACAATCAAGTTTTTTTTTTTCGACACAAACAAACTATTACACCTGTTTTCAAATGTATGCGGAATCCCGGGTTTCCAATGTTCTGTCAATCGACATAATCATTCGACAAGGCTAGTACTTCGTGGATGTCATAAGTATTCTCGTATGAGAGATCGAGTTCCTAAAATCACCCTACATGAAGTATATTCATAAACTTCAGCTTTTTCTTGCTAAACTGTTACTTCTGGTATCGTATACGAATGATTTCCCATCAAAGAAGTGTCTTTAGACGAGTCTTGTAAATAATTTTGGAAAAGCACTAGGGCAGATATTCGCTAAAAGTTTTCATTGTTTGAGCGGGTGGATCAATGTCGAGAGAGGAGTTTAGCAACATTCTTCGTGTAGTGTGATTTTAGGAACTTGATTGGGAGATTAAAAATAGGTGTAGAAAAACATTTTAGTATTTCCACTTATTTGTCGTGCGACCGTTCCTGTAATTAGAGCCAAAAAATGTCAAGATCCTTTTATTTTAATGTTACAATAGGTTTGTTTCGATAAACCGTATCACGAATTTATCAATTGTGAATAATGATATTTCTTCATTATTCACTTTCATGCAAATTCGATTATGCTAATATATATTAACTCACGCTTTTTTCATCCAGCCAAAGAAAAAAACAAACAAAAAAGAAACAAAAACTACAATACCATAAGCAATGTTAGGAGCTGGCGCAGACGGAACTGTTAACATAATATTTACATATGGAAAACACCACCAAAGAAAAAAAAACAAACAAAAAAGAAACAAAAACTACAATACCATAAGAAATGTTAGGAACTGGCGCAGACGGAACTGTTAACATAATATTTACATATGGAAAATACCACGGAACCCATTGAGTACACAAAACGGCTAGAGATTTGTGTATATCTGTTGATATTATTTTCTGTATAACTAAATGAATCCTATTTATCAAATCATGGCGTCAGTGTTGTCCACACAGCAATGACGAACGTAAGTCAACACTAAAACTCAGATAACCAAAAATGTGTTTGGTTAGAAGATCCTGCGAGTTCGAGAGACGCACAACAGTTTTACGAAATATTACGGCTAAAAATTTTACGTTGACAGTCAACAAAATCACTAGAATTTCGCAAAGTCTCTAGAGTCAGGAATTTCTTAAAAGACTACTGGTAAGTTTCATACCAATCTTTTGCCGTTTAGCGAAGCCGGGGTGGATGGAGGGAGGGGGAGTCGGGTGGAAGAAAGTAGTTGTAAGGAATGTGGTTTCGAGGGGGTTTTACGGCCGATTTGCGAATTCGAAGGGGCGCTCACTACTCACACAAATGCAAACGCCGTCTGCGGTAGACCCACACTAATAAAAGATGTGTATAACTGTATATTATGGCCAGGGTTGTTTCAAGGACTGTCTAGCATGTTCTATAACCAGATATTTGATGAAATTTTATTTTTTTTTTTGCTATAAAAAGACTCGCTCCGCCTCGGCCTTTTTTCTCTGCAACTTGTAATGCAAATATTTCTTAGTTCTAACAACTTCAAAGGACACATGTGATTCCGAAAAGAAGAGAATCAATAACAGCGAAGATAAGTTTGGATAAGTTTTGTGCTTTTTGTTTTGTATGCAATTTTTCATACAAAACAGCATTTTATCGCTCGTTAATCGCTCGCTATCATTAGCGAGCGTGACTTATCCCAATAAAGAGTCAAATTTATTACAAGAATGCCGGTCTCGTTATGCTAAGTCCCATACTTTTCAGTATGTGTAGCACCGTATTACGGCTTAAAGCCCCGTGCATACTGCGCCAGCACAAGCCAGCATTGCTGGCGAATTCTTGCTCGACTGACCACAAGACAAAGGAAATGTCAGAAAGTCCATTTCCATTTTGACGTTTGAAGTCAATTTCCATTTTGACATTTGCTTTGTCCTATAGTCAGTCGAGCGGAAATTCGCCAGCAATGCTGGCTGGTGCTGGTGCAGTTTGCACGGGGCTTTTAAGTGTACGAGCCCTTGAGAAAACAGCTCACCAGCAGGTACAAAATGCAGACTACATTTTTCGGTGATTCCTTTTGTAGCCCGAGTTAATGCTGGTGCAGCGTCTAGTTTACATATATATATACATATCAATATGATGATAACAGTTACATACTTGTACATATTATTATGATAATATCTAGCTGTCATCTCAAAACTCATGGTGATTGATGGTTGCTGGTGATAATGAGCGCTTAGAACCGAAGAGAACATCCATTTCTCCTCAAGAGGGAACTTTTGGTCGTCTTCCTGATGGCTTATGAGCTTCATCTTCTCTTTAGTCTTTTCGCTTTGGTGTCTTCAAGCGAACCTGGTAAGTTGTTCATTTTGCATTCTCTTTGTAAAAAAGTAATGAAAATAAGGACCTGCTTGCTATGGTTAAGTCCATGTTATCATCTTATTTAAAATATATTTTATTATCATTCTAATTTTTTTAATTATGTTCTTGATTGCTCGAGGAAAAAGGCCCAAATAAACGGATTGTTCTTGCTACAGGGACGCGCTTTAACATTTTTCCGATTAATTTGTTAATCGAATAAAAAAACTTTCCGAGCAATAATTATCCTTGATAGGTTATGATTTATCTCAGACCGTATTAACAAGCCCTTGACCGGTTTTCCAAAAGGGCAAATTTTTTGGCCAAAAATATCATAAAACTTGCCAATACTAGAACGCAATATCTTAACCTAAAGCATACCAAGGTAAATCACCAGACAGGGTTATAAATAACCAGTTAACCATTTCCCTAAAGAAGGGGTATCTTCGGAACAGGTGCCGTGACGTGCCTTAATTAGGTTTAGCAAATAGTCCGTGGCACACTTAAAATTTTATTATCTTTGTAGCAGCAATTATTTGGATATTAAATAAAAAATGAAAAAAAAAAAACACAGATTAACATCAACGAAATGACTTCCAACGTCTAAATTTTGCAAGCACTTAAAAAATTGAGGGACCATTTTGTCATCCATTAATTAGCCACACAAATAAGAATGAAAAAAAATATTTTTATAGGTTTTGTTTTATTTAGGGCTGTGAGATTTAATACAGAGGAACCATTATATATAAAATATACATAATACAAGGGCATCAGCGAACCCCCTTTGCCGAAACACGTTAAAATGGCATATTTGTTCGTTTGAATATGTTCTGATGCCGAAAATATTTGAAAAGTTACTTGGAAAATATTATCTGTTCCTTTTTCCCAGGAGGACTATTCCTTTTTTTCCCAGCAAGCAGTGGTTAGACATATTTTGCACATGAATAATTGCCCAACCGATCAGGACGATTCTTTTCTCAAGAATCCGCTCCAGCGCCCTAGCAACAGAGGGGCCTAACATCTTCCCAGCCAGCAATAAAAAAACAAATAAAAAAAGAACGAACTTCGAAACAGATATTTTGCGGAACAGATCCGTTTTGTGCCCTTGATGCATTAAAAATATTATAGCGTCGTTTCCTTTGACATCCTTTGTGTCTTCGAGAAGTGTTCTTAATGTGTTGTCCTATTTACAGAGTTTGTCAGGAAAATCGACAGAAAAAAATGGCATGAAATTTTCCAATTCTCAATATATAAGCTCCAGATTCCGCATACAAGAAGTTTCTCTGACCAAAAGCTTTATTCCAAATTTAAAAAAAATTTTTTAGAAGATATGAAATTTAGATATTAGCGAGCAAAGTTGGCTTAATTTCTTATCAGAGCCCAACTTCTCCATAAAACCGAGGAGAATTCATACTTTGAACATTTGAAAATTGCACTTCAAGCCTCATATCTCGAAGACGAATCCATAAGAAAAAAACACTTTTTGATATGTTGGTTTACATAACATAAGAAACCTCTTTGCAAAAATTCAAGCTTACCGAAGTTAACCAGACCTTATTTTGGCAAAACTTGCCACTTTTTTGCTCTGTCCGGAAAATCATGACTTTAGGAAGTGTCCGCTCTTTGAAGGAATCCACTGAATGTTTGTGTCTGATTAACGGAGAATGATGCATACAGTAAAAGGCTTTTATGTCAGTATGGCAAAATTATCCCCCATTTTGCAGATTTTGCTGTCATTATTTTCTCTAATTCTTGCAATTTTCATTGCTTGATTTTTCAGGGGACTGCAACTTCGATCGCGACTTCTGCAATTGGACAAACGAACAAAGAACAGATGATTTTGATTGGTTACGAGAAAAGGGTTCCAGCCCATCTCTATTCACCGGGCCATCAGCTGACCACACCTCAGGTGCGCAGGCTCTTAATTGGCAATTGTACTGGTGGTTATGATGATGATGGAGATGGTGATGATGAGTTGTTAATGATGATGATGATGATGATGACATGAGCTGGAAAAAGTTCGCGCTTAGAGACGGACCAATAGAAAAGCGAAGAGGGGGGGGGGAGGTTTTAGTCGTGCGTGTTTTCCAGGTGTTTTCTAATGGCCCGTCGCTTAGCACCCAATAGTGGAAGCAATGAAATGACCGAAACAAAAGCCACATAACCACATAATGATAATAAAAACGATGATTACGATCACATCCCATATCATGAATCAACACGGTATCTCTATACCCGAGCCTTACTCCGCGGGGCGTAGCCAGGGGGTGGCCCAGCTCCCCCCTTTCTGGTCCAATAAAGCTATAATTATGTCTTAGACGTTACGTCTCAGTACGAAACAAATGTTCTTGGGAAATCATTTTGCCTATCCCCCCACCTCCCCTCAAAGAAAAATCCTGGATTTTGTTCCTTTAAATCGTGTATGATTTATTTTGTTCCTAGCCCCCCCTCCCCATCACTTTTCTAATGGTCTTAATGGAAATACTAATTATGTTGTTGGTAATTATGTAGTGATAATGATCGTGCTTGTGATGATAGTGTTGTTATTGTTGATGATGGCTATGGTGATGATGGTGTTGCTTAATTAAAGCCGCATTGTCACCAGTTTACTTCCGGAGGTCTGTCGGAAACCTCAAACGTTAAAAGACAAAAGAATCTATTAAAATCCGGGATATTAAACAGGCCATCCGCTCTAAAATATCAATAACATCCTCAAGGAAACTTCCAATAGACACACCACTTTTAATATTTTGAAATATTTTTCGCGTTTTCCGTCAAAAATCATCGGAGATTGTTAGGTAATCGACCGGAAGTAAACTGGTGACAATGCGGCTTTAACACAGTATATCTTTTCCCGAGCCTTACTCTGGTAAATACAACATGTGTATCTCACTCTTCGCCATCAGGCCAAGGCTGGTACATCTATAACGAAGCCTCCGCAGCAGATAGACGTCCAGGGCACACCGCGCGCTTGCACAGCCCCCTGATGGCGGGTCCTAAGTGTATGACATTCTTTAGTAACCTGTACGGCGAGTGGATGAGCCTCGTTCGCGTGTACGTCACAGTCAGCGGTCGTAAAACCTTAGCGTGGCTCAAGTCGGGAAATCGAGGGGACCGTTGGATTATGGAGCAAGTGTTTATTAACGAGACTGGGGAGTATATGGTTTGTATTTTTCTTCTTACCTTTTTTGGAGTTATTGATAGATAAAACGTGATTGCTAATTGAACAACAGCATCTACACCACTACAAACATCATCATCATCATCATCATCATCATCATCATCATCATCATCATCATCATCATCATCATCATCATCGTCATCGTCATCGTCATCGTCATCGTCATCGTCATCGTCATCGTCACCGTCACCGTCATCGTCTATGTTGCTGCCACCCACTGGTAACCGTTATTCAAATTCTTCTTGTCGATGGCTTTTTTTTCATCGCCAACTTTGCCGTGTGTCACTCTATAATTTCATGATTTATATTTGTTCTATTTACTTGACTGAAAATTATCGAGGTTGCGTAGGCCGGTCATGGTTGTATTGTCACTCGCGTTGTTTTCGACCTATTTGAAGCTTACCTATTCGTAACCGTCTACCTCATGTTTGTTCTTCTATAAGGTCACTCTAGAGGTCACGCAAGGAAGGTCGTGGTCGGGCGATGCAGCCATCGATGACATTTCATTCACGAACGGGTCATGCGCACAAGGTAAGCTACAAACTCCATCCATCCAGATCCCATCCATCCATCCAGATTCTATTCATTCAGATACCATTTATTTAGATTTCAGATTCCATACATCTATATCTATCTACAGTGGAACACCGTTAATACGGACACCCTCGGGACTTTCATAAGTGTCCGTATCATCGGGGTGTCCGTATTAAGCGGGCTGCCCTCAAAGACGAACGAACGCACCCCCCGTTGTGGATCGGGGGGGGGGTGCGTTTGCACCCCCCTGGGTACGGGCCTGTTTCGGGACACATAAAAGTGTCCGTTATCCGTATTAACGGGTGTCCCTATAAAGCGGTTAAATTAAAAAAGAATATATGAGACTTTTGTCGGGACTTTGAACACTGTCCAGAAAAACGGGGTGTCCTTATTAAGCGGGTGTCCGTAGAGCGGAGTTTCACTGTATTTTCCATCTATCCAGATCCTATCTATTAAGATTTCATACATTTCAGTCTAGATTTCAGGGGGCGCCCTAGAGGTTGGGCAGGGGTGCTTGTGAGGTTGAAAAATAAAAAAAAAACTAGTCCGAAACTCCGAAACAGAACAAACCCTTCAGCTACGCAGCCAGTTGCTATCTATATTAGAAAGCGCGAATATCAGATCTACGTCAGAGATCAATACTCTTTCTAAGCCAGGAGCGTGGAGAACAGTTTTAAGATCTTTTAAAGCTATTCCGTTTGCTATCTTACTCGCAAACCTAATATTATTTATTTCTTTTGATAATAGTTTATCTTATGTGCAAGATTCTAGTATAGAAAAGTCACTGAGCAAATCTTTTTATACTATGTTTTTTTTTGCAGAGACAAGGCTGTTTCACGTTTCCTCAACTAACGGAATCTACCGAATCGACACCGAGCCTCAGACAGATAACTGGTTTAACCAGTTTTCATTCCTGGCTCGTCGAACCACAGGCAACCTGAAGGAGCAAATGTTTTATGTTTATGATGACTATTGGGTGCCATATGGATACGATATTCTACAGACAGACTTATTTATTCACCCGAACAGATTTCCTATGGACTTCTTTTACGACTCTACTGGATCTCTTTATCACTCAAGACCTGTTTTTGCCGTTAAGCGAAGTGGGCAAGCTCAGCAGGTTGTTTTAGCGAGGGGAGATTACGAAGGATGTTGCATGGGGACTGTTGTGTTATCCATAAATGTACAAGTTATAGAGGGTAAGTAGTTCTATATGTAGCAAGTTTTTTTTGTTCAAGGAATGGACAGCAGCAAAATCGTGGCAACATTTTTTGGCAACATTTGTGGCAACATTTGCAACAAAAATTCAAAGGCGATGTTGCGCTTTTTACCTCGCAGCTACCGGCGAACCAATTTTTGTCGCAGCAAAGGGTAGACAGGTCCTTTGTGACACTGTTGTGTGACTTTCGTCCAACAAATCACAAACGCTAATGGATGCGCTTGCGTATGCATGAAGTTTGGTTGTTATAGTAATACGGGCTCTATCTCCGAGCTTTGTTGCAAAAAAAAAAAAAAAAAAGAACCATCTACTCTCTGCTCTCTGCTCCAACTGGCAGCAAAAACATTGGTTCACCAGCAGTTAAACGCACAGCATCGCTTTCGAACTTTTTTTTGCAGCAATGCTACCACAAAAGTTGTACGATTTTGCTGCTCGTTTTACCGTATCTTAAGGCGAGTGTGAACAAAAATTAAATGTCTATGCGATGTTTTCTCCGTTTTTCCTGTTAGAGATGTTGTATTGTAAATTTCTCTTGTTTGTAATACGTTCCAGACCACCAGTCTTCGTGTTTTCCCGGATGGATAAGTTCGGGATCCTCGGGCTGTCTACGATTCTATGTGAACGACAAACGAACTTGGGATGGCGCTCGAGTCGAATGTCGGCGAATCGGTGGCGATCTTGCCACAATACACGACAGCAACGCACTCGTTGACACCTCGAAAATCCTCGAAACTATCACATCCGCACTGGCACCATTCCATGTAGGAATGCGTGACACCGTGACTAATGTAACGCAACACTTGACTTGGATAGACGGTAAAACAGTACCGAGAGGACTTTGGAAGAGTGGGTACCCGAAGACTGGTGACAACCCTCTGTGCGCAGGCGTGACGGAGATACATCCGGGACTTGTTTTGCATGCGTGCTCTTTGCTTACGGGTTTCATCTGTCAGCGGAGTTCAGGTAAAAACGGTGTTTGATTGGTTTATGTGGATGAATCGGGGGTGATGACCCGCACTTTCCCACTACGTTTGATTGTATTTGCAGGCTAAAATCTCGACCGCATAGGAGCGGTCATTTTTTATTGAACATCTATCAAATGTTAGACTTTTTCCATAAGATGTTTATGTCCGCGCCTGATAACGTGCCTGATTTGGCTCTTTATACTTATCAAGTGTAAAAAGTGTTTCATTTGACGGTTTTGTCTATTTTCGAAGTGGACATGGCTGCCAAGAAGCCAACAAACAGCTCCGCTGAACAGAGCAACTACACTAGATCATCATTCGCCGTTGACGGCTTCCCCAATACCTGCTTCTACACAAAGGTACAAATTAGCGCAAACATCAAAGTCACGCGAATTTTCTGGTAACGCAAAGGCAATTGTCACGCAAAAGTCATAAACACGCTAATATCATGGTCACGCAAGGATAATAGCCACGCCGAAGTCATAGACACGTGAATATTCTGGTCACGCAAAGGTAATAGTCACGCAAAAATCAGTGTCACGTGAAAATCCTAGTCACGCAAAATTAACAGTCATGCAAAAGTCATAGACACGCGAATATCAGGGTCACGTAAAGGTAATAGCAACACTAAAGTCACAGACACGCGAATATTACTCAAAGGTAATTGTCACGCAAACGTTATAGTCACGCGAATGTACTGGTCATTTAAACGTAATTGTTACGCAAAAGTCATAGTCACGCGAATATACTGGTCACTCAAAGGTAATTGTTACGTCAAAGTCATAGACAGGCGAATGTCGTGATCACTCAAAGGTAATTGTCACGCAAAAGTCATAGACACGTGAATATACGGGTCACGCAAAGGTAATTGTCACGCAAAAGACATAGTCACGCAAATATACTACTTACTCAAAGGTAATTGTCGAGCAAAAGTCACAGACACGCGAATATCGTGATCACTCAAAGGTAATTGTCACACAAAAATCATAGCCACGCGAATATACTAGTCACTCAATGGTAATTGTCACGCAAAAGTCATAGTCACGCGAATATACTGGTCACACCAAGGTAATTGTCACGCAAAAGTCATAGTCACGCGAATATACTGGTCACACCAAGGTAATTGTCACGCAAAAGACATAGACACGCGAATGTCGTCATCACTCAAAGGTAATTTTCACGTAAAAGTCATAGTCACGCGAATATACTGGTCACGCGAAAAGAACCCGTGGCTCTAAGTGCCACGGGTGTCTCGCAAGTTCGGGTTAGGATCATGACTTCCATACCAACATGTGTGTATTATAACGCGTTGTCATGACATCTCTTTTCTTTTCAGGCCTCCAGCCCCTGGTGGAGCGTTGACTTATTGAGGTCGATGTACGTTTTTTCTGTTGAGATAACAAGCAACATGGGTTGTTGTCACGTGGGACCGTCAAATTTGGAAGTCTTAGTCATTCAGGGAGCACGTGCTCAGCGCTGTGGTGACGTCATGCCTTATGGAAGCACCGATTGGCTCAAAGCTGGGTGTTATCCAATCAGAGGCCGCAGCGTCATGATTACGTTAGATGGTGCGAATACTACCCTGATTCTCTGCAAAGTCACCGTGCAGGCATATGGTAAGGTGGGAGTTTGTGTAAAAGAGTTTTTGTGGGCTTGTGCGATTCGAACAAATTAATAGAAATTCAAGGTTAGCTTCAGCTATAGAATGGAAGCACAAGAGCAAGTACAAACGCATGCGCAACACAAGCGTAGATCGGTCAAACACAAACGCAAGCGCATGCCCAAGAAAATAAAGCGATTGTGTTCCCTTGCGCTTGCTTGTGCGCTTACGTTCCAGTGAAAATCGTAAAATTACGTGCGTTGCGCTTACGTCCTCATGATCATTCATATCAAACAAAAGTGTTTTTTTAATTCTTAATGATCTAAAAGAGCCTGGGGGCTTGCGCGCGGGAGACCCGTGATTATCCAAAATGTCTGGTCCTTGCTTCTTTTACAAGGGGCGGCAGACGTAATAGGAACAAATTCCTACTAGTTTAAGTGAAGATTTTAGTCTTACACAGGAAGGAAATAACCGATCGAGCTGGATAAACGACAATTTGATATGCTGCCGGATCGACCCTTTCTTAAGCTTAAATATATCCCATAGAATCTGCCGAGGTTTTTCGCGGTGTTCGTCAGGACATTTGGTATAAGCTGATCAACACGCAAGGCCTGGCTACCATGCGAGAGAATCACGTGTACAGCTCATCCCCACAGGGAGTTTCCTGGGGCAGAGTTTTTGAAACTTCGCAGGAGGTCTCCGAGGACCACGGTCAGCTTATCACAAGTTACTTTCAGGTGAGATAGACTTTGCTGGAAAGATCAAGACTGTTTATCTATAACTGTGCGGTTAAACTAATCTTTGTTTTAAAGTGGTAGGTTATAGATAGACTTTGCTAGAAAGATCAAGACTATTTCTAGACCTGTGGGGTTAAAACCAGCCTGTTTGATTCATAAAAAGAACAAACCTGTCCAGCGTTATTTAGCACTGCCAGTTAGATATACATAAATGTTGACGTTTGATGACATTCTGAATGTCTTTTTGTTTTAAAATAAGGCATTTTAATGAACAAAAAGTTGTCATTTTTTGAAAAAAAAAGGAAATATAAAGCAAATTCGTTGATACATTTTTATACACGGCGTCCTTATTAACAATCAAATCAGCCATCTTCTTTTTCACCATGGTTTAAGATATGTACATTTACTGATAAAGCAGCAACTGCGCAGCTGTTGTTTTATCGGTAAGTGCACAGTCTTCGCATCTTTACTTGAGCCATTATACACTACGTGTTATACTGTTTTTTTTGTACCGGAGCACACACGGTTAGATACAGCTCAGTGCTGACGTTGGATGACATTCTGAGCATGCGTCTTGCTTTTCAAGCCTCCGTCCAGCGGTCTGTATGATTTCCTGGTGTCATGTGACGACGAGTGCGAGCTATGGATCAGCGGATACCAGGAGCCAAGCATGC
The DNA here is from genome assembly GCF_932526225.1 of Nematostella vectensis. Lineage (NCBI taxonomy): Eukaryota > Metazoa > Cnidaria > Anthozoa > Actiniaria > Edwardsiidae > Nematostella > Nematostella vectensis. The sequence goes on from NC_064038.1 coordinate 11,690,674, forward strand.
GTATGGAAGGCGCCCTTGATGGGGTGGGGAGGATGTTAGTTCAGATCCAGAAATGGGATGGCTATAATGACAGCGCAGGGTAAGACATTGTAAGATTTAATAAAATATAGAAGAGCAGGGAGGTGTTCGGTATGGTTTAATATAGAGCTTGCGGATGCAGAGGCGTTTCCTAAAAAAGGCCAGTAACGATCGTCCTTATAAACGAGGCTCCCACTGTATATATATGTGAAGATGTCTTATTCAGGTCTGTAACGGTGTCCTTATTAACAGGGTTTCACTGTGTATATCTATATGTGCAGATGTATCCAGACCTGTTACTGGTGTCCTTATTAAAAGGGTTTCACTGTGTATATTTATATGTGCAGATGTCTTCAGGCCTGTAACGGTGTCCTTATTAACAGGGTTTCACTGTGTATATCTATATGTGCAGATGTATCCAGACCTGTTACTGGTGTCCTTATAAAAAGGGTTTCACTGTGTATATTTATATGTGCAGATGTCTTCAGGCCTGTTACTGGTGTCCTTATTAACAGGGTTTCAGTGTGTATATCTATATGTGCAGATGTATTCAGGCCTGTTACTGGTGTCCTTATTAAAAGGGTTTCACTGTGTATATTTATATGTGCAGATGTCTTCAGGCCTGTTACTGGTGTCCTTATTAAAAGGGTTTCACTGTATTTATCTATATGTGTAGATGTCTTCAGGCCCGTTCTTCTTCCCGCGTGCGTCTCGCATCGTGTATGATGTATGTCTTGAGCCTTTACGTCAAAAGTGGTGCGACTTTTAATTGTCTGGGCGTTGGCATGGAAACACCTGAACACACCATAGAAGAGCCAATCAGCAACAAGCATTTGTTTGCAGTCCCGCCAGGTGAGCGAGGTTTACTCTTTGTCAATACGGTTGAACCTTGTTAACTCGAATTCTCAAGGCAGTCGCATGGCGGATTTTGCTGTTTGGCAATACAGATGAACCTTGTTAAATCAAACCCTTAAGGCTGACGTTTATCATTACAAATTACATGAATTAAGTTCCTAAAGAACTTTAAAAAAAATTGGGTTCGACCACTAGCGATAGGACAGTAAATTTTGGTTAGAAGGTGGTTATGTATTGATTGATAATATATGGTGGTTATGTATTGTTTGATAATATATGGTGGTTTTGTTTGATAATATATTTTGGTTATGTATTGTTTGATAATATATGGTGGTTTTGTTTGATAATATATGGTGGTTATGTATAGTTTGATAATATATGGTGGTTATGTATTGTTTGATAATATATGGTGGTTATGTATAGTTTGATAATATATGGTGGTTATATGTTGTTTGATAATATATGGTGGTTATGTATTGTTTGATAATATATGGTGGTTATGTATTGTTTGATAATATATGGTGGTTTTGTTTGATAATATATGGTGGTTATGTATTGTTTGATAATATATGGTGGTTATGTATTGTTTGATAATATATGGTGGTTATGTATAGTTTGATAATTTATGGTGGTTATGTATTGTTTGATAATATATGGTGGTTATGTATTGTTTAATAATATATGGTGGTTTTGTATTGTTTGATAATATATGTATGGGTAGATGGTGGTCATGTATAGTTAGATGGTGTTTGTGTATGGTTAGATGGTGTTCATGTATGGTTAGATGGTGGTCATGTATGGTTAGATGTAGTGATTATGTATGGTTAGATATGGTGTTAATGTATGGTTAGATATGGTGGTTATGTATGGTTAGATATGGTGGTTATGTATGGTTAAATATGGTGGTAATGTATGGTTAGATATGATGGTTATGTATGGTTAGATATAGTGATTATGTATGGTTAGATATGGTGGTTATGTATGGTTAGATATGGTGGTAATGTATGGTTAGATATGGTGGTAATGTATGGTTAGATATGATGGTTATGTATGGTTAGATATAGTGATTATGTATGGTTAGATATGGTGGTAATGTATGGGTAGATGGTGGTCATGTATAGTTAGATGGTGGTTGTGTATGGTTAGATGGTGTTCATGTATGGTTAGATGGTGGTCATGTATGGTTAGATATAGTGATTATGTATGGTTAGATATGGTGTTAATGTATGGTTAGATATGGTGGTTATGTATGGTTAGATATGGTGGTTATGTATGGTTAGATATGGTAGTAATGTATGGTTAGATATGATGGTTATCTATGGTTAGATATAGTGATTATGTATGGTTAGATATGGTGGTTATGTATGGTTAGATATGGTGGTAATATATGGTTAGATATGGTGGTAATGTATGGTTAGATATGATGGTTATGTATGGTTAGATATAGTGATTATGTATGGTTAGATATGGTGGTAATGTATGGGTAGATGGTGGTCATGTATAGTTAGATGGTGGTTGTGTATGGTTAGATGGTGGTCATGTATGGTTAGATATAGTGATTATGTATGGTTAGATATGGTGTTAATGTATGGTTAGATATGGTGGTTATGTATGGTTAGATATGGTGGTTATGTATGGTTAGATATGGTAGTAATGTATGGTTAGATATGATGGTTATCTATGGTTAGATATAGTGATTATGTATGATTTGATATGGTGTTAGTGTATGGTTAGATATGGTGGTTATGTATGGTTAGATATGGTGGTAATGTATGGTTAGATATGATGGTTATGTATGGTTAGATATGGTTGTAATGTATGGTTAGATATGATGGTTATGTATGGTTAGATATAGTGATTATGTATGGTTAGATATGGTGGTTATGTATGGTTAGATATGGTGGTAATGTATGGTTAGATATGGTGGTAATGTATGGTTAGATATGATGGTTATGTATGGTTAGATATAGTGATTATGTATGGTTAGATATGGTGGTAATGAATGGGTAGATGGTGGTAATGTATGGGTAGATGGTGGTCACGTATGGTTAGATAATAGTCATGTATGTTCAGATTGTGGTCATGTTTTGGCTGAGTTGTTGCATCCATCAGGCTACGTTGCAACGCTCGCCTCGGGAACAATAAAGATCAAGGAAAATTTACCTCAAAAGTCAATGTAGGCTGCAATAACTAAGTCTAAATATAACTACCACCAAAACCATACATAACCACAAGTATTCTATCGTCATAATGAGTTAATTATTACTCTGCAATCAAAACAGGCGTCAGACAGATGGAATTCGACATCATTGGACCTACATTAATACATGCTGCTTTGGGATCTACCCTCGCGGTCAAAGGTAGGAAAGCCATCCCACTCAACCATTACTGAGGTTTTAAATATTTTGAAACTCCCGCCTACGATTTTCATCAACTATATCGCCTTCTGACATCCTTCAGAGTACATGTACCACATAAGCAAAGAGCCGTGGACCTAAACCAACAAAGAACAATGTAAATGGCAATAAGGACCAATAACCACCACCACCTCCAACAGCAGCATCAACAACGACGACAACAGCAATAATGATAACAACAATAACAATGACAATAACAACAACAGCAACAGCAACAACAACAACACAAGTAACAGTAACAATATAACGACAAAGCTCCTAAACGCACAGGAGACGACTAAAACAATAACAACGACAACAGCAATAATGATAACAACAATAACAACAACAGCAGCAACAACAACAACACAAGTAAGTATTCATAACAACAAAGGGCCTAGAGCGCTAAGAAGACGACAAAAACAACAGCAACGATAACAAAAACAAAAACAATAATGATGACAACAAGAGCAACAACAATAATAGCAACCAAATGTTTTCACACCTTATCTTGCAGCAAAATACATATTCTGTTGCGTTGGAATTTACTGTCCTAACTGTACAATAAAAGTGGAATTTCTAGCCTTTGGTAACGCGCTTTTGGTCAGCGATGGACTGCGTCCCACGTGCACGGAGATGGTGTTTACGACCATCTTAGAGGCTGTTGTTCAACCGGGGTTACATCTACTAGAGGTGAGACATTGTTGTAAGGCGGCTTAGCGCACAAGAATGGTTGTTTTGTGCAATCTTTAGTAGAAGCAACGAACTTTTTTATAGAAAAAAAAAATAACAACAAAAATCCTTTTCCCATATGATATCTATGACTACACCCCGTAGATCCTAGCTACGCGCCTAAGTATGTTCTATTTCATTCACTATTAAGGTTGCCTACTCCTTTGTGAACGACAGTGCTGTCATGGCAACCAAAAAACAAGTGGGGGAGATACAGGTTAAAGGTAAAATAAATTTTAAATAACGTTTTCAATCGTTTCCCAACTAATTCCCTATCTGTTTCTAGTTGCTTTTCTACAAAATCTTACTTTTGCGGACGGCCTTCAAGGATGGTTTCTAATCGGCTGGAAAATAGGTTTCTTCATGAAACATCATAAAGGTGGAGTCATGTTAATATCAGCAATTCTAATTTTTTTTTAAATTGTGGTACTACCATCTAATTTTTAAAAACATTGTCCTGTCCAAGATCCGCTGGAGACGCTCGCCCGCGGTGCCATCTTCAGTGACAACGCTTACACACTAACTCACTCATGATTGTAAACTGTGTGGGGGAGTCAGACACTCTTGAGTGTGAATACAGTGTGAATACGGTGTGAATACACACTGAAGAGTAAATTCAGTTACATGTGACGCTCGGATCATGTCTCGCCATGTTAATTCACGATATTCAAATGATAAACATTTTTTTTGGGGGGTAAAGGTATCGTGTGTTGAATTTCTAGCAGCACAAGCTGATTCCCCTGACATTTCTTTAAAGGCTTTTTGCACTCATGTTGCCCATGTTACTTATTTGCACTTCGCTCACGTGACTTTTTAAGTGTCGAGTTCAAGCCAAAATAAACATAGAAATGGCTGCGCCCGTCACGCCAGAGAACGACGAAAAAATATATTTAAATAAAAATTCCCTTTATGGCGAAGAAAACGTTCTGGCATCGTTAAGCGCTGAATTATCTTCTTTTTGTTGTCGTTAATTTTCTGCTAAAAGCTGGAGCGCGCGAGCTCGCCAAGCCAAAGGTCACGTGATCTACTTTTAGTGCAAATGGCATATTCAAATTTGATTCCTACAGAACCCTATGCATATATCTCTGAGCCTGTTGAAAGCCGGCTTGAGAGTCCGATCCTGGAATGGAAGCCTTTTCTTCGTGTCTCCGGCGCATGCGTCCGATTCAGTTATCTCATGCCACAAATCGAGGGTTCGCCAGAGTTACAAGTATACCTAAACTCTACTACGACCAAACCCCGGTTGCTATGGAAACTCAGTGGTTACCATGGTACCGAGTGGTTACAAGGCAGCGTACAGTTGGATGCAGAACAGGGAACAAAGGTATTTTGGAAACTTGAATAGACATGTACATTAGAAAAAAAATACTGTAAAAATGCAGCACGTGTTCCAAGTTTCATTTTTTCAATGGTCACATGTTTAGATCGAGTTCATGGGTGTCTCATCAATTAATGGATCAGTTGCCATAGCAATAGATGACATCATGATCACGACAGAGAAATGCGCCACAAGCCCCTTGTATGCTGCGCCTGGTAAGTATCGTCGTCCTCGTCATCGGCGCCACCATCATAAGCACCACTCACAATAAAATTGGGCCCTTGAAGAGTGAATAGACGCTGCAGTCTGTCTTATACAGTTGAAAACAGTTGAAGCATTAAAAAACTAATAATAATTTTTGTTTCATACATTTACTACAATTTTAACACATGTTACCCGAACTTCCGTCAGGAGTCATCCTCTATGAGATTTCTATCCCTCCCCACCCTATAATCCGCCTCTACCTTGCTTCCTCCCATTAGCCCTATCACCCCTCCCCCCCCCCCCCTTCCTCCCCCACCCTTACCTTCCCATTGCCTCCTTTCCTTCTCAGGGCCCTAAACTAAAATATGTCGGTTCTTCAAAATCAAATCTACTCTTTAAATTGGTGTATGTAATTTCACGAAAAGCATACAGTAATTCTTTTTCCCGTTCTTATGTGTTCCCTACTGCTCCAGGTTACAAGTGTGCGCCGTACGAGTTTCAATGCACCAGCGGTCATTGTATCAGCGGCAGCTCTCGTTGTGATGGTGATTATAACTGCATGGATCGTTCTGACGAGGATGGGTGTAAATGTTTCACCAATGAACTCACGTGTTCATCCGGGCGATGTGTCCAGTCAATCAATTTATGTGACGGTGTCAGAGATTGCGAGTACGGTCTTGATGAGCTTAGATGCGGTGAGTTCATATCAAGCATAATCTTTTTTTCAAAGCAGTAGTTTTTCTACTCGGCAAGCAGTGATTGGTCAATTTTCCTTCAATTATCTTTTCGCTTTTTTATCACTTTAGAACTGTCCGCGTAAAGAATTTACGCGTAGGATCTCACAGGAATCAGTTACGTTTTTGTTTTGCCCACGATCTTTAAAAAGCGACCAGACAGATTTGAAAATACAACGCACTCGACCCGGACGTTTTTAAACTACTAAAGGCGCGCAAAAAAATACTATCGCTTGAAATCAGTAGAATTTAAAACCTTGTATTGAGGCAGATTAAAAACATTTAAATTATTTGAATGACATATCGAAAGCTATATCTTTTGCTATATTTTTGATTATTTGGTTTTTCCAAAAACATAAAAATTTAAAATAATATTAAAAGCTTCCCTCATTTTCACAGGTGACGGGTGTAAAAATAGTGAGTTCTTGTGCCCTGATAGCACGTGCATTCCATGGAGCTCCACGTGCAATCAATCAACACAGGCATCCCATTGCCAAGACGAAGCCGATAGACCAGCCGTGTGCGGTTAGTTGTGTCTGTAATTTTTCATGTCGATTTTGTATTGTTGGTAGGTTTGACGGCTTTTTTAAATGTCTTTGTTTCAGGTTCCAGTGTTTGCCCACTGAATTCACTCAATTGCAAGGATAACATACCGCAAAATGCTGAAAAGTGTCGGTTCTCATTTAAAGGTGAGTCTACACTAGTAAAAAGCACAAGGCAGCAGCTACAAAGATTGTTTTGTTAAGATAAGGTAGAAATTCTACTGATTAGTATGCCAACGTAGGCTATCGTTGTTCTCAAGTTAAGTTGAGTATGCTGCCAATCAATGTGAGTTTCTCGCAGAATTAGCTATAACCTCTTCGGCAATCAAGGAGGCCACACTAGCATGTTGGCCTGTTAAATACCATATCATTCGTTTGTTTTGCTGGACCATGGACATTTCAACATCTTGATATTCTTTGAAGGTCGATGCGACTTTGAAAGTGGTCTTTGCGGTCTGCGGCATGGCAACACTACGCGCATGCGCTGGAGCCTGGCAACTGGTAACACTCCCACAGAAGACACGGGTCCGTCATTTGACCATACTACGTATTCTAACAAAGGTACTTATAAGAAAAGAGTCCTGGAGGGGGTGGGGGAATTCCAAATCCAGCTATTTTACCCGTTCCGCCCTACCTGATATACTCATTTTTGATTCACGTGATCACCTCTAAATCTTCTAGGCTCCTTTGTTTACATTGAGGCGTCCCGTGAGGCTTCGGGATCCAAGGCTTGGCTCTCCAGTGACTGGATGAATCCGGGTTCAGCGGTGTGCATCCAGTTCTGGTATCACATGTATGGAGTGCACGTGGGCTCACTTAGCGTACTCGCCGTGACTAGAACTGACCAACTGGTGGTGTGGCGCATGGCAGGGAATAAGGGAGACCGCTGGATTTTTGG